>NC_046292.1:92078588-92448588 GCF_004115265.2 Rhinolophus ferrumequinum | reverse complement strand
TCTCTCTCTCTCTCTCTCTCTCTCCTCTTTCTTTTTCTCTGCCATATTTCTGTTTCTCAATGCATAGGGCAAAAAATGATTGAATCTCTATTCCCAAAATTTTATGACCTCCCACTTCACATACTAATAGAGCCTGTTTAGTGACTCCAGTTTCAATTCCAAATTCTTAGGAGAGAAAAATCTTCCTGATTTAGTTCAGCTATAAAGCTAAATATATACATGGGTATCTCCTAGTGCACCATTTTCTTGACCCCATACTCAGTATAGTGTATTGATGGGAACACTTACTAATTGTATGACTTTGATCAAGTCAGTTACCTCTCTGTCTCACAATAATAGTACCTATCACATAGAGTTTGTATAAGAATTAAATGTGATGATGAAAGAAATTTATCACAGTATATGATAAATTTATCACAGGCACAGAATATACCCCAATAAAATGTTACCTATTACTATTATACTAAGGTTATTTTGTGTCAAATTTTTGGCAGTTGCCTGGACACATTTTCCCAAGGAACATTATATATGGTTATTGGGTTCCCAGTTATACCCTGTCAAAGCTTTGAAACTCAAATGCCCCCAGATCTCACCAGTCCATTAAAAATGATTCTCTGTTCATATCAATATTCTATTTATATCAGTGTCCCATCTATGTAACTGCATAATGTTATAGTCCTAACACATTCTCTTTAAATTCTCCAGTTTATTTTTTCTGGAAGTTTACAGATATCTCAAATGTATGTACCAACACCATGCTTATGCTTATCTACACAAGTTCCTGGTTTGATGTTCCTGATTTGCTGGCTATGCACATAAATCTATTTATGGCCATGAGAAAGAAGCTTGTCATTACACTGCTGTGGGTATTCTCATGAATAACACTTATGCCTTATCAAAGATGACATCTCTCTATGAAGATGCCCTCACATTACCAAGGTTTTCCCCATCCCACATGAAAAATGGCTTTGCTTTGGATCCACAGAGGCTTTCAAACATACATGGATAGAATGCACATAATGATTGTAGTATATTCTTTAGAATCAGATTTTCCACTTGTAGTCCTTTCCATCGCTGACTAGCTATGTGACTGTTGGTTAGTTACTTAATCTCCTTGAGCTTCAATGTTTTCTTCTGTCAATTAATACTGATCCCCACAGATATATGGTAAAGATTAAATAAGATGATACATTTACAGCCTTGGAGATTTCCAGCTTCTAGAAGTGGAGAAGTAGTTTATAGCAAATAAACTACCATCATCAACTGCCATCATCAGCTATAAGCTCTAAACAACTATTTAGAGGCACTGGAGAGCAAACAAAAGAGGAAGAAATGGGAGAAGATTCAAGTCTTGAAAGAAAATAAACATACAGTGTGAAATCCACATTTACCCAATTTTTTCTCTTTAGGCACTCCAGAGTCTACATGGAAAATAGAGCTCAAGCAAAAGCAGCCATCTTGTTGGGCTAAATGTCAGAGGTTATAGTTTGGGACTGCAACAATGACTAGAAATCAAGGTGGGAAGAAATCCCAAAAGAAGGGAATCACATAGGGGATTAATTGCTTGCCAAAATAAAACTCTAAATTTTCAGAGGAATATAACACAATCTAGAATTTCTATACCATATCATTCGTAGTGTCCAAAATACAATCAAAATTACTAGACACGAAGAAAAGCAGGAAAATATGACTCATAGTCAACAGAGCAGATTCACAAATGACCTAAAGTTAGCAAATAATAGATATATTAAGGAATTTGCAGGAAAAGATGGATATACAAATGAAGAGTTAAAGAAATAATAGAAATTATAAATAAATAAATAAATAAATCCCCTAGAATGGAGAATTAAATATCTGAAAAAAATTGTTTAATCTGCACAATGAAGAATATTTCAAGATCACTCACCTTGAAGACAGATAATTTAAATAGAAATTATCCAAACTAAAGAACTAGAAAAAATAATTTAAAAAACACTGAATAGAGCCAAAATGACATGTGACATAGGATCAAACAATTTAATCTATACATAAATGGAGCCCCTGAAGAAGAGGAAAGAGAAAATGAGACAGAAAAAAAATATTTGGAAAAAATAATTAGAAAAGAAAAATCTTGGCCAACATTTTTCCAAATTTTATTTAAAACTTCAGCACTCGGATAAATATGAGCAGATTCCAAGTGGGGTAAATACAAACAAAACCACACCTGAGCACTTCATTATCAAATTGTTAAAAACTAATGATAAGGAGAAAAATCATAAGACAGAAAAAAAAAAACCCCACCTATTACTGTTGACTTCTCATCAGAAATATTGGAATCCAAAAGAAAGTGGAATGACATCTTTAAAGTGCTGGAAGAAAAATATGAATTCTAAAAATCTATGCCCCATGAAAAATTTTTCAACAATTATGGCAAAATAAAGACATTTTCCAATTAAAAGAAGCTGAATTTTCCCAGCAGTAAAAGATTACAGGAAATACATCGTAAAAGAAGAATATTCAATTGAAGAGAATGATACCAGGTGTAAATATTTATCTATAGGAAAGAATAAGAATCTGAAATCATAAATATGTGGGTAAATATAAAAAACTATATTTTCTCTTTCATTTTGTAAATGGCAATTGAGTATTTAAAGTAAAAATAACAATAGTGAATTGTGTGGCTTACAACATATATGACAGCAAAAATATTACAACTATAGCACAAAAAGATTAAGTGAAATTATGATGTTATGTGGTTCTTACCTTATACTTGAAGAGGTATATATTATTTGAAGCTAGATTGTGAAAAGCTAAAGATTCATATCATAATCCATGTATAACCAAAAATGTAAAGAGCTACAAAGCTAATATAGAAGACAGAATAGAATATTAAAAAACACACAACTAAAAGAGGAAGAAAGGGAGGAACAACAAAGAACACAGGGGAAAGACAGAAAACAAATAGTAATGTGGTGGAATTAACCTCCACTATATCAATAAATTAAGTAAATGTAAATTGACTATACATTTCAATTACAAAGCAGAGATTGTCAGACTGGATAAGAAGCAAGTCCCAATAATATGCTCTTTAGAAGAGACACATTTTTAACATAAGGACACAATAGGTTGAAAGTAAAATAATGGAAAAAGATATACTATACAAACACTAAACATAAGAAAGATGGTATTGGGTGGCTGGATGGCTCAGCTGGTTAGAGCACGAGCTCTTAGCAACAAGGTTGCAGGTTCAATTCCCGCATGGGATGGTGGGCTGTGCCTCCTGCAACTAAAGACTGAAAATGGTGATTGGACTTGGAGCTGAGCTGTGCCCTCCACAACTAGATTGAAGGACAATGACTTGACGTGGAGCTGATGGGCCCTGATGGGCACTATGCTACAATATTCCCCAATAAAAACCAAATTAAAAAAAAAAAAAAAGAAAAATGGTGTAGTTGCTAGGAGAATAGATCTTAAAAGTTCTTATCACACACACAAAAAAATTGTATGGTGACAGATGTTAACTTGACTTATGGTGATCATTTTGCAATATATACAAATATTGAATCATTATGTTGTATACCTGTAACTAATATAATGTTATGTCAATTATACCTCAACTGAAAAAAAAGAAAGCTGGTGTGTTTATATTAATATCAGGCAATGTAATCATCAAGACCAGAAGTATTACCAAAAATAGAAAGGAGAACTTTATAATGATAAGAGTTTATTTATCAAGACAAAAATAATCCTAATAACATCTAATAATAGATCCTCAACACACCTGAGGTAAAAACAATAGAAGTAAAGTGAAAAAATGTTGGACAATTTAACTCCCCACTCTTAGTAATTTGTGCAACAAGTTAAATAAAAATAAGAATAGGGATATAGAAAACTTTAATAAAATACTATTAACCACCTTCATTTAATTGTAATATATTACATAAAACACTACATCCAACAACTGCAGAATACACATTTTTTTCAATTGCAAATGGAACATTCAACAAAATAGACTATATGCCATAAAACGAGTTGGCAATTAACTTTCAAAGAATTGAAATCATACAGAGAATTAAGTTAAAATTCAATATGAATGTGATAGGTACAAAATCCCAAAATATTTATAAATTAACCAACACTACTTCTAAATAATCCATGGGTCAAAGAAGAAATAACAAGCAAATTAAAAATACATTAAAGTGAATGACAATGAAAATACAAGATATCAGCATTTGTGTAAAGTAGATAATCCCTACTCACCAGTTCTTCACACCCCACCAATAGAGGACACCGTGATTTCTTTCCTTACTCTTTCCACCACTATTCTCTTAGAAAATGCTTGATTTTCCTTTTAACCCACCTCATGTCACCAAGAATTTTTGTGTGAAGCTGACCCCATTAGACTTCAGGGATGGGGCATAGAGCTCAGAATAAATTAATCAATACTTTCCCATCTTTGGTCATGTTAATAGTTCAGACAGGGCATATGACTCAATTTAGGCCAACAAGTAACAAGAAATCCAAATTGAAATCAAAATTAAAATCACATAACAAGGACACTTATATCCTCTCATGTCGAAAGGTTTAACTGCAAATCAACTTTGGAGTTGGTTAACTCTGCAACTAAATGATAATGTCAAGGATCCAATTTCCTTTCAACTTTCTTGACAGAACTTCATAAACTAAGTTGCAGTTTATCATCGGCAGAGAAGACAACATCCAACAGGAAGAAAAGAATCATTTCTTCCTTGTGTGTCTGCTTTTAAGGAAGTGAAGAAATCTTTCCTATAAACTTTTTTGCAGATTTCTACTCAATTTGCATTGACCAGAATTGCATCACAAGCCTAAATCATGATTAAACCAATGATTATTTTCCTCAGCTGGGGCCTACTTTCTTAGAAGCACAGAGAATATGGGAAAATTGAGTCAAATTAAAGTATTTTGGTAAGGATGAAAAGGAAGACCAACTTTTGATTAGGAACCAACCATGTCTGCTACTCTCTGTGATACCATTAAATATTGCTCCAGGCTGAAACAGCTCTAAAAGGTTACCTTTAAAACATTTCATGTAGGATCCAGTCATGATGGTGGAGTAGGTAAATACTGTACTTACATTCTCTCATGACCACATCAAAATGACAAACTACAGAACAATCATTGAGAATTGGCTAAAGTTTAGCTGAACTGAAACACTGCAACTGAAAACATACAGAAGAAGCTACCTAGAAACTGGTAGGAAAAGTAGAGCTGTGGAATGGACTGGCCCCTCACCCACGTGTAATCGTTAAAACTTGGGAGGGATATCTCAGCTGCAGAGATTCCTCCCACCTCCCAGAGGAGCGAGGGGCCCCAGACCCACAACAGGTTTCCCAGCCCAGGGTTACAGTGCTGGGGAGAAAAGTCCCCATAACTTCTGGCTGTGAAAACCAATGGAGATTGTGGCTGAGTGAAACTAGGGCAGCTGCAGTTCCAGGTGCTCCTCTTAAAAGGCCTGCTCAAGGACTTACCTGCTGTCGGACTCACTAACTCTGAGCCCCAGCCCTGGGGAAGCAACTAGAAAGGTGCCAGGAACTTATAGAAAGGAACTGAATTGTCTGGCTTCAGAGAGAGGGCTGAAGGGCAGCCTTCTACCGGACATGGGAGCTGGTGGAAGCCATTCTTTGTTGAGCCCTCCCCTCTCCAGGCGTGCAGATGCAGGTGGCCGCCATATCTCAGTCTCCATCAACCTGACTCAGTTTGCCCACCCTGATTCCCTGAGACCTCCCCACCCAACTTTCAGGCACACCCACACCCCTTTCAGTGGCTTTTCTGTATAAACAGCCTGCCTTTGTTCATGCTGTGGACTTTTCTAAAATATCTCAAAAGTTCACAAAACCCAAACAAGCAGCATCTGGCTTCAGCATGTCCTGTACCTCTGGCTGAGCATCCCCAAGCCAAGAACTAACAGCAGCTGGCCTCAGTTCATGACTTGGCCTCTTGAGGCACCTCCAACCCCAGCATGGGTGGTGGCAATCTTCAGATTGTGTGTGGTTCATGGCTAGTGGCCCTGGGCAGGACACAGGCTGCAGCTGAGATTGGCCTCAGGTGGGGTCCCTCCCAAAAGGCCCTGAGACTGGCATGCCCAGTGGTCAGCTTCAGATTCAGACAAAGTATTCCTGGCCACCTCCAGGGATGAAACACCAAAAGGGCAGACTATACAGGCATCAGAGACCTGCTGAAGCAAACCCTGCTCTGTAAGATCAGCCCCTGCACCACAGCTCCTCTACTGTAGTCACAACTAGTCCTGATAACCAATCCCACCCATTGATGTACAAACAGAAACCAAGGCTTGACTACAACAGGAGGGCACACACAATCTACACAACGAACACTTCTGGAGTACCCAGCTCATGTGACCAGGAAGACTGTGCCATTGAGCTCCACAGCACACCTACTACATAAGGCCACTCTACTAAGACGGGGAAGCATAGCAGTCCTACCTAATACAGGGAAACAAATACAGGTAGGCAGCCAAAATGGGGAGACAAAAATATCTCCCAAATAAAAGAACAGAACAAAACTCCAGAAAAAGAATGAAACAAAATGGAGACAAGCAATAGGCTAGAGACAGAGTTCAAAACACTGTTTGTAAGGATGCTCAATGAACTCAGGGGAAACTTCAGCAAAGAGATAGGAAACATAAAAATGGTGACAGAAAACATGAAAAAGAACCAGTCAGAAATAAGAACTACAATAACTGAAATGAAGAATGAGTTAGAGAGACTCAACAGTAGATTAGATGAAGCAGATGGTGCAATCAGCAATTTAGAAGATAAGGTAGCAGAAAACACCTTCTCGGTACAGCAAAATGAAAAAAGAATCCAAAAAAATGAGGAGAGTTGTGGGGGCCTCTGGGATAGCATCAAGCATACCAACATTTGCATCATAGGGGTACCAGCAGGAGAAGAGAGAAAGCAAGGAATTGAAAACCTATTTAAAGAAATAATGATGGAAAACTTCCCTAATTTGGTGAAGGAAATAGACATACAAGCTCAGGAAGTGCAGAGAGTCCCAAACAAGATGAACTCAAAGAGTCCCACACCAAGACACATCATAATGAAAATGCCACAGGTTAAAGACAAAGAAAGAATCTTAAAAGCAGCAAAACAAAAGCAGTTAGTTACCTATAAGGGAGCTCCCGTAAGACTGTCAATTGATTTCTCAACAGAAACTCTGCAGGCCAGAAGGAATTTGCACGAAATATTCAAAGCGATGAAAAGCAAGGCCTGACAACCAAGATTACTCTACCCAGCAAAGCTATCATTTAGAATCAAAGAACAGATAAAGAGCTTTGCAGACAAGAAAAAGCTAAAGGAGTTCACCAACACCAGACCAGTATTACAAGGAATCTTAGAGGGACTTCATTAAGACTAAAAATAAAAATAAAAAATATGAATAAGAAAATGGCAATAACTTCATACCTATCTACAATTACTTTCAATGTAAATGGATTAAATATTCCAATCAAAAGATATGGTGGCTGAATGGATAAGAAAACAAGACTCTTACATATGCTGCCTACCAGAGACATACTTCAAATTGAAAGACACAGACAGATTGAAAGTAAATGGATGGGGGAAAATATGTTTCATGAGAAAGGAAACAAAAAAAGCTGGGGTATCAATACTTATGCCAGACAAAATAGACTTTAAAACAAAGGCTATAGCAAGAGACAAAGAAGGACCCAGTAATCCCACTTCAGGATATTTATCCAAAGAAACCCAAATGCTACTTTGAGGAGAGGTGTGCATCCATATGTTCATTGCAGCATTGCTTACAATGACCAAAATGTGGAGGCAGCCTGAGTGTCTGTCAATGGATGAATGGATAAAAGGAGGTGGTACATATATACAATGGCATATTGCTCTGCCAGGGAAGGGAATGGGTTCTTGCGGTGGCTAGATGGACCTGGATGGTATTGCGCTGAGTGGAGTATATCAGACAGAGAAAGACAGAGGCAATGAGATTTCGCTTGTATGTGGAATCTAAAGAACAAAATAAACAAGGAAAACAGAAACAAATTCATAAATACAGAGAACATTTTTATGGTTGCCAGATGAGAGGGGGGTTTGGGGGTACGTGAAAAGGGGAAGGAATTAAAATGTAGAAATTGGTTGTTACAAAGTAGTCATGCGGATGTAAGTAGGGTATAGCATTGGGAACATAGTCAATAATATTGTAATAACTGTGTACGGTGTCAGGTGGGTACTAGATTTATCAGGGTGATAGATGGGAGGGGGTTGGGGGTAGGGTAAAAAAGGTGAAGACATTACAAAGTACAATTGGTAGTTACAAAATGGTCACAGGGATATAAAGTAAAGCATACGGAATATGGTCAATAATATGGTAATAATTATGTATAGTACCAGGTGGGTACTAGACTAGTCAGGGGGATCACTTCTTAAATTACAAGAATTTCTAACCAATATGCTGTACACTTGAAATTAATTTAAAATAATATTGAATGTCGGGGCAGCCTTTTCTAAAGTTCACGTGTCTAGAAAACTGGACTGCAGGTCTCTCCTTGCAGCCACGGCGCGAGAGCAGAGTACGAACTGCTGCTGCCAGAGTCATGGCAGGACAGGCATTTAGAAAGTTTCTCCCCCTCTTTGACCGAGTATTAGTTGAAAGGAGTGTTGCAGAAACTGTAACCAAGGAAGGCATTATGCTTCCAGAAAAATCTCAAGGAAAAGTATTGCAAGCAACAGTAGTAGCTGTTGGGTCCGGCTCTAAAGGAAAGGGCAGAGAGACTCAACCAGTTAGCGTGAAAGTTGGAGATAAAGTTCTTCTTCCAGAATATGGAGGCACCAAAGTCGTTATTGATGACAAGGATTATTTCTTATTTAGAGATGGTGACAGTCTTGGAAAATATGTGGACTGAAATAAGTCACTACTGACATGGCATCACGTGACGCTGCCCCTTCCACTGAAGTTCTGAAATCTCATCATGTAAATAATTTCCATGTCTCTTTTGTAATAAACTAATGATATCCAAAGTAATGACATCTAGTGTCTCTTAAAATTTAGTTCTACTGTTCTGATACAAACATTTCCAAATAAAAATATACAAATAAAAAGAATAATAATATTGAATGTCAACTGTAATTTAAAAGTTAAAAGGGTCGGGGGAGGTGAAGGGAAATAACAGGTCCAAATTTCCGGGTATAAAGCAAATCAGTCATGGGTGTGTAATATACAGCATAGGGAATAGAGTCAATAATACAGATGGTTTGCAGGACTTATGGTGATCACTTCTTTAGGTATATAAATGTTGAATAACTATGGCATACACCTGAAACTAATATAATAATATTGTATGTTAGCTATATTTTAATAGAAGTCTTTTAAAATTTTTCATGTAATTGCATTGAGTGGTATGTAATAGAGCTTCAAGAAGTTGATGTGTGCTTTAAGAAGGAATTTTCATCAGATAGATGTTACAGGTGCAGAGAGCGAAACATTCCAGGCCCAGAGGACAGTGTGTGTGTAAAGGCAAAGAGACTTAAAACAATGAAGCATACTCAAGGAATTTCAAGTACTATAATTGAGCATGCCTGGAGTAAAGAATGCAAGTAGAGAGCAGAGGTAGATATGCCAGGAGGTAGGCAGGGACCAGATCATGAAAAGCATTGAATACTCTGCTGAGGAGTTTGGAATTTATCCTATGGACATGAGAGTGCCATGTTGGACAGGCATTTTAGAACAATCATTCTGCTGTCATGTGGAAGAGGAGTAATACTGGAGTCTGCAAGGTTAGTGAGGAAGCCCCCCAATAGGCCAGGCAGGAGAGGATGACCGATGGGGGTGGAGAGAAGCGGACAGAGTTCAGGGCTATATCCTACACGGAATCAACAGAACTTGATGGCCAATGAAGTAGGATGGACTGAAACTGCCTCATATAGGAAGCAGAGGTTTCACAAAAGGAGAAATGGGATTTTATTTTAATTTTATTCTCCAATAAGATGGACTAAAAGCATTGGTTTGAGACTGTGCTCCAGTGAAAGATTATATCGTAACTGGCAAAGTCATGACCTTAACATCATGGGACTTGGGACTAAACTCTTGACAAAATTGTGAAGTTTAACTTCCAACATCAGTGTCCCCTTCTGTTCTGTAGTATTCTCACCTTCAGGAATCACGTATATAACCAGTCAATTATTATTTTTGAGCATTTACTCTGTGCCAAACATCTCACAGAGCCCGTGCGTATCAAACGCCACCCGTCTCTCAAGTAGGGAAGTATGGTAGAGTGTCTACAAAGAGAGTGGCCCCAAGTCCTCCTACCTGTGAACGCATATGCCACCTCTCCCATCAAGAGGAGGAGTCTAGCTTCTTCTCTGAGAAAACACCAATGGCAGATGACAAGGTGCTATGGGAGGGCCCAGGGGCCTGGGGGCCTGGAATGGGCGGCCGAGGCAGTGTCCTGGCGTAGTTTGTGGCCACGGAGCTGGCGGAGGCAAGGCCGAGGACAACGAGTGGATCGCTGTCACCAAGCTGGGCCGCCTGGTCAAGGACATGAAGATCAAATCTCTGGAGGAGATCCATGTCTTCTCCCTGCCCATCAGGGAATTTGAGATCGTTGACTTTTTCCTGGGGTCATCCCTCAAGGGCGAGATTTTGAAGATTGTGCCGGTGCAAAAGCAGACCCGCGCTGACCAGAGGACCCCGTTCAAGGCATTTGTCGCCATCGGGGATTGCAGTGTACATGTGAGTTTGGGTATTAAGTGATCCAAGGAGGTAGCCTCTGCCATTTGCGGGGCCATCATCATGGCCCAGGTCTCCATCATCCCTACGTGATGAGACCACGGGGTAGGGGGGTGGGGAGACTCAAGATCTGCAAGCCCCAGACCGTCCCTTGCAAGGCCACTGTGGCTCTGTGCTGATGCGCCTCATCCTGGCCCCCAGGGCACTGGCATTGTCTCAGCTCCTGTGCCCAAGAAGCTGCTGCTGATGGCTGGTATCCATGACTGCTACACCTCAGCCAGGGCTGCACTGCCACCCTGGGAAACTTTGCCAAGGTCACTTTGATGCCATCTCTAAGACTTGCTGGAAAGCAACCATGTTCACCAGGTCTCCCTGTCAGGAATTCACTGACCATCTTGTAAAGACCCACACTACAGTTTCTGTGCAGAGGACCCAGGCTCCAACCGCAACCACCACATAATTTTATACAAGAAAAATAAAGTGAATTGAGTCTGTTAAAAATAAAAAAGAGGTGGAGTCTATTTCCCATCCTCTGGCATTATGGCTTTATAAACTTCTTATGACCAACAGGATGTAGCAGAAATGGTGTGTGAGTTCTGGAGCCTAGACTTTCAGAAATCTTGCTCTCTTGGAGTCCTGAGCTATCGTGTGAAGTCTAGCAATGATGCGGGAGAGACCACATAAAGAGACAGAGGCTCAGCCAGCCCCCACGCCATTCCATCTGTCCCATCAGAGGCTCCACCAAAGTGAGGCTAACCTGGATTGTCCAGTCTGGTCAAGCCTTCAGATGACTCTACTTCATGAATGACCTCAGGCGAGACCAGCAGAAGCACTGCCCAGTTGAGCCAGGACCATATTGCATAATTGTAGGTAAATAAATGGTTATTATTTTAAGCTACCTAATTTGTTTTTTTTCAGTGATAAATAAGTGATAAAGGAAGTAAAGAAAATTGATTTTAAATATATTGCAGCTAAGGTTTTAAGGACTAAATGCAGACCTATCACTTTTTTTTCTCTGAAGAGAATAGGAGTGCAATACCTATTACGAATGAATTCACCCATCAGCTGGCACTAATCTACTTAATACCTACTATATGCCAAGTTTGAGATGGTTACTCCACAGAACATTAAAAGTAGGAGGTACAGAGATTGCAACTTAGTAAAGGAGATCATATTGACACGAGGAAATAGCACGGGATATAATTTGTAATGGTGAAATTTAGGCACTACGTCAAGTCAATATGTATATATTTCAAGCAGATGACCCACAGTGTTCCAAGTAGGTAATCAGAGAAGACCCTAAGCTAGTAGAGAGTTGAGGGATGAGTCTCCTGGGTCCTGTTTATTCATACCATTATACCACACAAGAGTCAGGTCTGGACTGTGCTACTCTTTGTAAGTGGAACTATGGTGAACATTGGTGCCAACAGAAGTGACAAGAGACAGGCTTTGGAAGGTCCTTGTCATTTTTCCTGGCAAGTTTCTTCTTCCACATATGACTTTAATATAAGATTTTTTATTCTAATAAATAGATTTAAGCTTGAAGAAAGTAAGTCCATAAGTAACCTGTAGCTAGCCTCACAGTTCCACAGCATGGGCCAAGGGGCATGGATGAACGTGTGTCATCAAACAGAGCCTATGTCTGATTTCGAAATGTAGATTAAAGCCACAGTGATCAAAGCAGTGTGGAATTATGTAAAAGACTCACATAGATCAATGAAACAGATTAGAAAGTCAAGAAATAAATCCTTACATCTCCAGACAAAGCATTCAATGTTTTACAATAAATGATGTTGGGACAATCAGATATACAAATGCAAAAGAATGATATTAAGTTAAACCCTTACCTCACACTGTGCACAAAAGCCAACTCAAACAGATCATTGAGTAAAATGTAAAAATTAAAACTATAAAACTTCTAGAAGACAACATAGAAAGAACTCTTTGTGGCCTGGACTTAGACAAAGATTATTTAGACATGACATTAAAAGTACAGTCAAAAAAATTGTTTTGATAGGTTGGACTATGCAAAAGTTAATAACTTTTGCTTTTCAAAAGGTACCATTAAGGAAGTGAAAAGACAAGCCACAGCCTGGGAGGAAAAAATTACAAATCATATATCTAATAAACGACTTTAATCCAGAATACCTAAAGAACTCCCGCAACTCAATAACAAGAAGACAAGTAACCCAATCTTAAAATGGGCAAAATATTTCAGTAGATATTTTACCAAAGAAGAAATATACGAATGGCTAATAAACTCATGAAATGCACTGCAAGCTTACTAAAATGGCAATAATTTTAAAAAGAATTAATATCATGGATAAATACTACAACTTAAATGAATCTCAAAACTTGTGCTAAGTGAAAAAAAAACACAAACTAGGCAATGATTCTATTTATATGAAATGTCCAGAAATGGTAAATCTATACAGTCAGAAAGATTAGCAGTTGCCTAGGGCTGGGTTGGGAGCAAGGACTGACTGCAGGGTACACAGGAGCTTTTTGGATAGGTGAAAACATTCTAAAACTGGACTATAGTGATAGCTGCACAATTTATAAATTTACTAAAAAACACCCATTGAATTGTATAGTTACAATGGGTGAGTTTTTTAATTAAAATTTATTGGGGTGACAATGGTCAGAAAAAGCTACATAGGTTTCATTCAAATGTACAATTCTATAACACATCATCTATGTATTGCCTTATGTGTTCACTACCCAGAGTCACTTCTCCTTCCATCACCATATGTTTGTCCCCTTTACCATCATCTACCACTCCCCTCTACCCTTACCCTCAGGTAACCACTGAATTGCTGTCTGTGTCTATGAATTTTTGTTTCTTTATTTGTTTGTCTTGTTCCTCTCTTGTCTTCAGTTTTACATCCCACATGAGTGAAGTCATATGGTTCTCTACTTTTTCTGTTTCACTTATTTCATTTTGCATAATAATCTCAAGATCCATCCATGTTGTCGAAAATGGCAGTATTTCATCTTTTTTTATGGTAGAATAGTATTCCATCGTGTATATGAAATCTGACAATTAAGTTTGCGAACTCATCCTAGAAAAAGTGCTACACACCTCATTGTTAAATATCACTATGGTCACCTTTGAAGTACTCCCCATGGGAAGCTAAGCACCCACCAGTGCCTAGTCCACCCTTCAAAGAAATTTTGGAACTCTTTTTCTGGAATGGCCATCAGAGCTATCATCATATTACCCTTGATGTTCTGAATGTCATCAAAATGTCTTCCTTTCAATATTTCCTTTATCTTTAGGTAAAGAAAGAAGTCATTGGGGGCCAGATAAGGTGAGTAGAGAGGGTGTTCCAATACAGTTATTTGTTTACTGGCTAAAAACTCCCTCACAGACAGTGCCATGTGAGCTGGTGGTGTATTGTCGTGATGCAAGAGCCATGAATTGTTGGCAAAAAGTTCAGGTGGTTTTTGTCTAACTTTTTCACGCAATCTTTTCAGCACTTCCAAATAGTAAACTTGGTTAACTCTTTGTCCAGTTAGTATAAATTCATAAGGAATAATCCCTCTGACATCAAAAAAGGTTAGCCACATCATTTTGACTCTTGATTTGGACTGATGGAACTTTTTTGTCGTGGCTGACTTCCATTGTGCACTCTGACACTTTTTTTCAGGGTTGTATTGGTACACCTATGTTTCATCACCAGTCATAAGACAGCTCAAAACAGTGTCTTGTCCCTCCAAAAGGTCTTGGCAAACTTTGACTCTTCTTTGCTTTTGTTCATCGGTGAGCTCCTCTGGGACCATATTTGCACACACCATTTTCATGCCAAGATTTTCAGTTAAGATTTTCCCAACTGTTTCTCTATCAATGTTTACTTGATCTGCTATGCTTCTCACAGTCAGCCAACAATTTGGACACACAATTCAATGAATTTTTGCAATGTTTTCATCAGTTTTGCTTGTTACTGGCCACCCTGACGCATTCAATGACGCATTCTTCATCAATGACACATTCTCTCCCCTCAGAAAAATGTTTAATCCTTTTGTATACTGACGTTTTCTTCATGGCATTATCCCCATAAACTTGGACTAACATGTCCCTGATTTCACTTCCACTCTTGCCAAGTTAACCAAGAAATTTAATGTTTGTTCATTGCTCTAATTCAAGCTCAGACATTCTCATGACAGCATACAAAAACATGCAACAACAATAATGAACATCACTCAGCAAGACACTGACAGGAACACACTGTGAGACAGTGATATACCAAGGTTATTACTGAGGTGTTTGTACAGAGCTGCCAATGTAAGTGCACAGTGGCAAGTTCGTGAACTTAATTGTCAGACCTTGTATATACCACATCTCTTTATCCATTCTTCTATTGAAGGACACTTTCGTTGTTTCCATGTCTTGGCCACCATAAATAAAGCTGTAACGAGCATCAGAGTACATATATCTTTACGGATAAATGTTTTCAGATTTTTTGGGTAGATACCCAGGAGAGCGATTGCTGGGTCATATGATAATTCTATTCTTAATTTTTTAAGGAACCTCCATACTGTTTTCCACAAGAGCTGTACCAATTTACATTTCCACCAATAGTGTATGAGGGTTCTTTTTTCTCCACAGCCTCTCCCACACTTATTATTTGTCTTGTGGACAATAGCCATTCTAACGGGTATGAAGTGATACCTCATTGTGGTTTTGATTTGCAGTTGCCTAATAGGTAGTGAAATTGAGCATTTTTTCATATATCTGTTGGCTGTTTGTATGTCTTGTTGGGAGAAGTTTCTGTTTGTGTCCTCTGCCTATTTTTTAATTGGACTTTTTGTCTTTTGGTTGTTGAGTTATATGAGTTCCTTATATATTTTGGATATTAGCCCCTATCGGAAGCATTGTTTGCAAATATCTTCTCCCACAATGGGTGAATTTTAAGGTTATATAAATTATATTTCCATGATGCTGTTTTTTAAAAATAAGAAAAAAATGATAAAGAAAAAAACGAAACTCTATAACAGGTACATGAAATTTCATGGGATAACCCATGTGAAAACTGCTCTGTGAATTTTTAAGCCCGGTATGGATCAGAGCAATAATAATATGGGGTTTTGTGATTACAGGAAACAAAACAAGGACTGTATCAGTTTAAGGTGAGCTTAGCAACCAGAATAATTTTGGTTAGCCATAAAGAAGGACATTAAAACCTTTTTAAATTTTTAATGGTTGTTAAATCCTACAGCATTTAAAAAATATCCGAAATACCATCTAGTGCCTATTCTTAAAATAGTTTTAACTTCATCTCAGCTTCCAGAGATGAAAAAAAAAAAGTGAGAGCCAACCAAGTCTGCTTCTTTGCCTTATGGTTTTAGGCTTCCCCAGCCATCATTACAGATATTTACAGATAGCTTTGGATGTTTGTTGATTTTGCTGCCCAGCATCTATTTTTTTCCCTCCTCTTTGTGTTTATTTCCATTTTCTAGACTTCGATGTACTGGTGTATTTGGTGTGTCTTTTAAGCCCGTTAGCCATTCACATTTCCTGCTCAGCTAGTCTGAGGTCCAATCTAATTGTAGAGGTCCCTGTTGAAGTTTCCTTAAGATGATAGGTATTCAGGAAATCAGGAAGGTGCAGTACAAGGGAGAAAAAACAGGAAGCTGGCAGTGATATCCCAAGAACAATTCCCAGTCCTTTATTTGGCCCTTCCCTCATGGTGAACTCCCCTTGCTTTTCTGTCTCTCTGTCTCTCTGTCTCATTTCTTTCCCCTGTCTCTCTCTCTCTCTCTCTCTCTCTCTCTCTCTCTCTCTCTCTCTCTCTCTCTCTCTCCCTCTCTCTCTCTCTCTTTTCTGAAGGGTCAAATTTTTTCTAATAAGGCTTGACCCCTCCTTTCCTGGAAAATTTATTTTTTTACCAAGAGTTTCCCCCTCAATCATCCTACCTGGAGAGACTCAACGATGATAGAAAATGGAACTTCAGATTGAATCCTTCACCTTCTCTCAAATGAAACAAGCATCTAAGGACAAAGAAAAGAATCTACTTATTTTACATTTATTAATACATACCTTACAATGCGATCACCATGATAAGTCTAGTATTTGTCACCAAACAAAGTTATTACAATATTATTGACTATGTTCCCGTGTTGTACATCCCTGTGACTTATTTATTTTATAACTGGAAATTTGTACTTTTTATTCCCCTTCATCTTTTTCACTTATCCACCTACCCCCTCCTTGCTGGCAACCATCAGTTTGTTCTCTGCATCTATGCATCTCTTTCTTTTTTGTTTTGTTTTAGATTCCACATATACAAGTGGTATCATACAATATCTTTCTCTGCTTATATCACTTAGCATAATGCCCTCTAGGTTCACCCATGTTGTCACAAATGTCAAGATTTCCTTCTTGCAGAGTAATATTTAAGTTGTACACCTGGTACTAATATCATACTTATGTCAACTATACTTTAATAAAAAACCTGATGGTGCCCTTATATCACTTTTAAAATAAAATAACAGACTATATGGTTCCAACTATATGACACTTTACAAAAAGCAAAACTATAGAGACAGTAAAGGGGGTTACTGCAGAGGGGAGGGGTGAATAGGCAGGGCACAGAGGATTGTGACACTACTCTGCACGATACTGTAATGATGAATACACATCATCACACATAAAATGTACAATGTCAAAAGTAAACCCTCATGAAAACTATCATCGACTTTGGGTGATGATGTGCCAATGTAGGTTCATCAGTTGTAACAAATATACCACATGGTGAAGGATGTTGACAGTGGGGGATGCCACATGTAGGCAGGACAAGAGGAATTGGGGAAATCTCTGTACTTTCTGCTAGATTTTGCTATGAACAAAACTGAGCAAAGCTACTCTAAAAACTATTACTAAACTACTCTAAAAAATAAAGTTCATTAAAATTTTTAAAAATAAGAGAGCAGAATTGATAGGTGGAATAAATACCAAAATCCTGGTGTTGTCATTCTGCTCCTGAATGTCACCAGACATTGTATGAGGCCATTGTCCTGATCTGACCTGCAGAAGCAGCTGCTCAACAGTGGCAGCCAATGTTGCTATTATTCAGGATTCGTCTTCACTCCGCCTTCTTCACTTATGGCTCATAACAACAGCCTAGTCCATAGATGCTCAAGGCACCTCAAGCCTGTACATCATGTCTAGAATTCAAGAAATTCCTAGGCCTATGAATAGCCCACCATTGATACGTTTTCCCCCGACACCCATGCCCAGAATTCCTCCTGGCTCCCAAACTGTAATTCTCCTTGTCCGTGAGTTGGACTAGCAGGAGCCAGAGAAACTACAACTATTTTGGAACATTAAGACAGCTATTGACAAGGAAATGCTAAATTATTCTATTTTGTTTGCTTGTTTGTTTATGAAATACTGTGTGACAATATAAACTCTGGAGAACAGAACCCATGTTTTGCTCTCCCAGTATTTTTATCAAGGCTCCATTGCAAGCAGGTCACCAAGTCCACATGCTCCTTGCCTGGAAAGGATTATTTCTCAGTGATGAATTAGGTTGCCTGAAGATAACCTGTCTTCCTGTCTGTGTGAAAGCCTATTCTGGATGGTCAATTCAAAGACCGGCAGAGTGGCCTGTAACAAGGGAAGGAAGCGATCAGAAGATCCAGCCCATGGGGTGCAGTGACCCAGCCCCCTCAGCCAGCTGTGTCCATCAGGAGAGAGGCGACGCAGGGTGCTCAGCTATCCATTCATCTAGCTGCTGGTTCCTTACTTACCTTCCCTTGTACAGGTAGGTTTTAATTAAAACAAGAGCTAAGTTCCATGTGAGCCAACCAAAACATGTTTGTGAACTGCCTCCAGTCCGAGAGCACAGTTCGTGTCCTCTGGTCTAGACTCTGAGAAAATTAGGTGCCATGCCTGGAAAGGCTGTCGAGAGAGAACAGGGTCCCAACACCGAGAAGGAACCAGGTCCTCTCCGTGGCTGTGCTTCAAGCCAGTGGCCGGCCCTCGTCAGGTGGCTGCACGATACACCTAAGGAGGTCAGATCCTGGGTCCTGTGCTCTCAGCCCCTGGAAAGATTCCCACGCTTTGGTGGACTCCAGAGCCCAGGTCGCTCAGAACCCAGGCACAGTGCTGGCCAGGACAGCCTTCCTGAAGCCTTGGGGCTCTGTAAAACCTGCCACCTTTGCAAAGTCCTTGGTGGTAGCCCCATTAATGACTGAGACAAACTTTCCACCAGCTCAGCCAGATAAGGGCCCAAGGTCATATTTGAATTTGATTTGAAAGGAATAAAGAAAAGTGACATTTCTTTCCCATCTGTGTTTATAATTTTAGATTCATACTTGTAGTAAGAATAAGGCTCCTAATAGACATTCCTGATCTTGTACCCCTCTCTACCTAGGTTCCTCATCCCTTATCTGAACCCACTCTCATCCCTGCTTCCAAAAGTGGGGCAGGGAGGGAGGGAGGATATCTTTTTCATTCATTACATTGCAATTATTTCTCTTTCGAGCTAAAAGCTGAATAATTTATTTTCTAGGTCACCTCAAGATATCCCCAAGTCATCACTGGAACTGGTTAATAAAAGTCATTCTTCATTACAAAGTGTATTAATTTGCTAGGGCTGCCATAACAAAGTACCACAGACTGGGTGGCTTAAACAGCAGACATTTATTTTCTCGCAGTTCTGGAGTCTGAAAGTTTGAGCTCAAGTTTTAATAACGAAGTTAATTGTGTATAGTTCTGTCGGCAAGATTGGTTTCTTCTGAGGCCTCTCTCCTTGGCTTGTGGATGGCCGTCTTCTCCCTGTGTCCTCACAAGGTCTTCCCTCTGTATGTGTCTGTGTCCTGACCTCCTCTTCTTTCTTACAAGGACATCAGTCCTATTCGATTGGGGCCCACCCTGAAGGCCTCATTTTAACTTAATTACCTCTGTGAAGCCCCTACCTCCAAATGTAGTCACGTCTAAAGTACCAGGTTTTGGGACTTCAACATATGGCAGGTGGGGGTGGGGAACACAGTTCAGCCCATAACACACAAAGAGGGTAGCTTTCTTTATTCAGGACCCTGAAAGTTGTTCCCTTCACACAAATACAGATCTGATTGTATCAAACCCCGTGCCAGCTGAGTTCTTCAAAGTTTTAGGCGCCTGAACTTGCTCCCCAGGCTTCTGTACAATGCTTCTTCAAAACTTATGGTGTATTCAAAACAAAAGTCTTTCTAGTTTTCCCAGTGAAATGTTCATAGTTCTAAGGCTGATCTTATCAAAAAGCTTTGTCAGCACAAAGCCTCTGGATTTACATAGGGGACTCTGGAGAAAGCCACATGGTGTCAAGGAGAAGCTGGACTGTAGCCTCCTCTTTTGGTAACCAGATTGATATATAATACCCTTTATAGTCTTGTTTTTCAGCTTAAATTGTATATTCCCCAAGTCGTCGGCTGAATAAATAAATTGAATTAGGGGTGGGGGTGTGCAACTTTGAATAACGCTGGCTCTCATCTGTGAAATTCTATATGGCTTTGTCTACGACCTAGACCAGTTGTTCTTGCCTGGCAGTAATGGTTTGATTCTCACATTAAACTTACTAATTTGATAAAGGGCCAAAAAGTGCAGACTCAAGAATCTGAAACGACCCATTTTCCAAGGCGAGGCCCTGGCAACCCCAAGTGTCTGTGGCAATGGGAAGGGGCCCTGGCTTCTAATTTTGTGGTCTCCCTAAGGAACAAACATTTCTTTTGTGTATGTTTCTACTTTGATGTAGAAATAAAAGAGTATTTATATATCATTGATGCTTTAGCATAAACATTTTATAGGGAACATTTGCCCAGGAATCCCCAAACTTTGATGCCATTACAAGTCAGGGAGAAAACGACGGACACAAGCAGGCAAGGGAGCCCAACCTGTCTTCCTCCCACAACCTGCAGGGCTGCAGCCCACCACATTAGCGCAGAGGGTAAGCCATTCTACAGCAAAGTCTTGCCGCAGATAGAACTCGTCCTCATCCCACTGGCAGGCGTTTTAAAGCAGAGCCTGAGGCAGCATCTCCAGGAAAACTGGAAGGTCAGTTTTTCCTGTGAACTGCAGGCTCCTGAGTCCCCACAACTGCATTTCTGTGAATTCAGGTGGGACCTTGAGGAAGGGACAGAAAGCTGCTCCAGACAAGAGCCAAGTCTGAGTGAGTGCCTTTTGTTTGCAAGTGCACAGCACCACACAGAGCTGAGCTGGACGGTTGTCTCCCAGTCTGCTGACCGGCTGTAGCAGCACCCTCAGCGTGGGGGCAGGGACAGAGGGAGGCAGAGTGCAGAGGGAGAATGCTGAGATGGGGTGAGAGAGCCTCAAGCTTTCCCCTTCCAGGAGTCTTCCAATCAAGAAACATCTTCCCTTCCTGCTCCTCCCGTCCTCGGGCTCAGTTGCAGCCACAGCCCCTGCCATAGGTAGTGCTAAGACCACAGACCTCAGAATCCTACCCACCTGGGCTTGAATCCCAACACTGCTATTTACTAACTGTGAAATCTGGGGCATCATGCACTATACTCACCTTCTTCATCTTTAAAATGGGCTCCCCTCACCTTCCTCACAGTATTGTTGTGTGGACTAGTGAAGTCCTAAAAGAGCCTGTGGCCTGGTATTCTTATTATTGTGCTTTTTGAGGTTGCAGGGTCAGCGCCTCCTGTGTTAAGTTTATTCGGGAAGAAAAGCAAACACCTTGATGAGCAAACTCAGCTTGTCTATCCCTGAATGGCCTCTGGGCCATGCCCACCACTGGGCACTGCCCTGACAGCCATACCTCACCAATGATCGCCTCCTTCCTAGTGCCCCTCAGGAACTCCCACGTGGCCACTGGCCTCTGTCTGAGCACAGGAGACAAAAATGCAGACCTTGGCAAAGGGAGAAGGGGGCACCCCTCTTTCTGCACCATGGTTGTATCCCAGAGAGCAGGGGTGGAGTTCTAAATGTGGTGGCCCCAGAATGGGAGGTTCTCTGTTTTGTAAAATCCCAGCCAAAGTCAACAGGACACGAACTTGCCAATGACCATCCTCCTTATTCTATAAATGAAAGTCATGTTTCCCAAAATAATGCTCAGGGAACCCTAGGGAAAATGTTTCATCTTGAATTGCTTCTCATCTCCAAGACTGTGAGCTCCTTGAGGAGAAAGAATATGGGCTACTAATGTTTGTATCCATAGAGTCTAGCACTGTCTGGCACATAGTAACCATAGCAATGGTTTGTTTGTTGAATGAATACATACACACTTACATCTCAGATTCTTTATCTCATTTCTCTAAGCAATCTTGATCGCTTTTAGTAAGCTGATTAACATCAAAGCCTTGATTTTTTCATCCATACAATGGGGCTAAAACAGGCCTAAATATTAGGATTGACTTCAGAATTTAATCTACAAGAATAGTGTTTCCAAACTAAGGGTCTCACCCCATTTGTAGGTCACAAAATCAATTTAGTTGATTATGATGAGCTTTTTATAATGAGGGAGAAAACAATTGGACACAACAGAAAATGTGGTTGGGCAGATTAGAGTAAAGGTTAAGAAGTAAAAGTATTGTATTGTAACTTTTGTTTCAGTTATGTGTATAGGTGAGTACTGGCTTGGACTATAAAATGTATTTCTCACTGTACACGTGGTATAAGATGTCTGAAAGTCACTATGGGAGCAGGCTCACAGGCCAGCTCTGAGAGGATGGGATCTCGGCACACACTGCCTGTGAAGCCCAGTGTCACCCTGTGAGAAGCAGTGGAGTTTCCCCAGGTCTGCGCAGTGGCAACCACTGTGTTGCAACACCCTCTGGGATGCACTAACTTTATCACGTTGCAAAGGTTTCACCTAAAGAACTAGTTTCTGAGTGAAAAGCCCAGACCCATGCAAGCCTGACATTTGTTATTTGAAGGTAAAGAAACCACAATTAAGACTAAATTGGTCTTTTCTCAGGGGATGCATAAACACATGCTCCAGAACATTTTAGAAGGAATTTCAGGAAAGGCCTGTAGTTTCCATGTAGTCTTGGACTGAAAGGCTTATATTAGGAGGAGAAAAGCTGAGGTCTGAAATTAGAGAATCATTAACTCTCCGAGTAAGAAAGGACCTTAGAAATCAACTGACAGCCCCATACGTGAGTCTTTTGTGCCAGGTCACTTCCAGAGAGGGGGATCCTTGCTTCCCCTCAGGAAAGCCCATTCTGTTTTCACCAGCTCTAATTGTACAAATGATCTCCATTTTATCCAATACAAAACCCCCCTTCTCTCACTTTCAATTATTGATCCTAAAAGCCAAAGAGAAAAGAATTCCCTTATAAAGTCTCTCAATTGACCAATGCTAAAAAAATGTATTGACTAAAAAGTTTGATAGCCCAACAGTTCTATAATCCTCTGAATTCAACCCAGCGCACATCATCTTGAGGGACTTGATCATAATTCGGGTTCTTTGTCCAGCTTACTTTTGTTATTGGTTTGATTTAAAAAAAAAAAAAAAGAGTCACAAAGCTAAGTTATTACATGAACATAAGGAAACCAAATACCCTTTAATAGTAACTTTACCCATATTATCAACATCCAGCCTCAGTCTCCTTTTTGAAGAATTGAGCTTCTGAGATCTGAACAGAGAATGTTGTCTCCAGAAGGGGTAGGGAGCTGGGAGAGTGTCCCTTTCCCCTTATGAGTTCCATGTTGATTTCTGCTATAGAAACTTCCTCTGGTTTCCAGACAGCACCACTTCTCTATTACGATTCCACTGAAGCATGCTCACAATACTCTTTCCTTGAATGCTCTGAGCACAGCTGAAATGCCTTGGAGTTTGTAAGCAAGAAGGTCATCCCAACTGCACAAAAACAAAAAGAGAAATAGGCTTGAGGCATTGCTGTTGGTACCATGGACTCAGAGTTCTCAGGTCTCCCTGGGACCCTTATTTCCAACATGGCACCATCCACTTAGCCCCTGCTGGAATCCTAGGTAAGGAAAGCAACTTCCTTTACAATCTTAAAGATTCCATCTTGGGCTTCGGGATCTCCCATCCTAGTCCCTGAACCTCTTCTTCTCCCTCTTTCACTAGCTGGGTTTACTCTTCAGTGAGCCTTAGCCAAGAAGAATCTGGGTCTTAGCACGCTGGTAACCTCAGGATCCGTGTCCACCCAGCACTGTGCTCCAGCAGCCCCGTCGCTCCATGTCAGTCCCCCACAGAGAGCGGAAGATTGCCTTCTCCAGGTTTAAAAAAATTCCTGCTTGAGTTCCTATGCTGACTCTGAGGGACCCCATTAGGCACTCAGTTATTTTCCTAAGTAGAGATAAATTCATAAACACCAAGCACAAGGAATAATCATACCCTTTCTTACTTAGAGGCCACCACCACCCACTCAGGTATCCCCTGGACCCACTACAGTAGCTCTCCCACCCCAACCTCACCAGTTTGCAAGTCATCAGTTCACCCTGACATCTTGTTCTGGGACTCAGTTTGGGCTCCTGTGCTGTGTCCCAGAGCCCCAAACATTCTGGTCGAAATAAAGACTGGCTGTCCTCTTTTCTACACGGAGTCCTCTCTACTGCCTTCTCAATTCATCCACCAGATCGAGAGAGAACCAGATGGCAGAGCCTGCCTAAAATATAGTGTGGTCACTCATTCAACCACCAACACAAAGCAAAGCACATTCTGGCATTGACTTCCCACAAGATATTTTTTTATCCCTTAGCGTATCATTTGTATAAGACTTTCCTAGATGTGCATACTGTTCCTGGAATCTTAGTGTTGGAAAGATCTTGGAGGTCTTGTGATCTCATACTGTCTTTTTGCAGGGCGGTTACTAAAGCCAAAACCATTCAGCTTTTTACTGAAATAATAGGGCCTAGTGCATCCCAAGCACTAATATGCTGCCCCTTGGTGTTCCTGAGATACTACCTAGGGCAGTTGTAAACTATGGCCACAATTCCTCGTCCTTCCTCCTATCACAAGGTGGGACCTATCTGCTCACCCTTTAAAGCTGAGTGGGCTTGTGGCTGCTCTGACCAGTGGAATATGGTGCAAAAGATGCTATGTTTTGATGTTAGGTCATAAAAGGCCATGCAGTGTCCCTCTTCCTTGCTGAAACACCGGCTCTTAGATCTTTGAGCCACCATGTAAGAAGTCCAACTATCCTCCAGTAAGGCTGCAGATGTGGGAGCCTGTGAGTACGTATTCCAGTCTTCACACCCATCGGAGCCCAGCCTTTTTGCTATTCCCCTATAGCACGAGTCTCAGACCACCTACACCGGTCCGTTCACCAGCTGAATACCTCCAAGTGACCTCAATCTCAATCAGGGCCACACACGACAGAATTGCCCTGCTGAGCCCTGCCTGAATTCCTGACCCACACACGTTTAAGCTATGAAAAAAAAATTATCTTAAGTCCCTAGGTTTTGGAGTAGACTTTGCGCATCAGTAAATAACTGGAACCTGCATGATTTCCTATATCAGTTTGCTAGGGCTGCTGTAACAAAGTCCCACAAGTCCCACTGAGTAGCTTAAACAGCAGAAATGTATTTCTCAGTTTCTCAGGCTGGAAGTCCAAAATCAAGGTTGTTCCTTCTGAGGCCTCTCTCCTTGGCTTGTAGATGGCCACCCTCTTGCAGTGTCCCTACCTGGTTGTCCCTCTGTGTGTCCTTGTTCTGATCTTCTTATAAGGACAATAGTCGTATCGAATTAGGGCCCACCCTCATGACCTCATTTAACTGTAATTAACTCTTTAAAGATTCTGTCTCCAAATTAGGTCACATCTGAGGTACTGGGGGTTAGGACTTCGACATGTAGATGGGGGGGCACAATTGGACCCATGGCGCCTCTAACAGTGTTTGGATCACCAACTCCAATGTGCGGGCATAGGGGTTTTCCCACACCTCCAACAAGTCTCTGGACTCCAGCTGATGTCCTACAATTTAACTCAATTCTGACACTGTCCACCCAGAGATAGCATCAGATTCCACAGGTTATGTGCAGTTCCACAAGACTGTGCTTGCCTCCTACTTCAGATGCCAATCACGAGCCCACGTTGTCACCTCTGCTCCTGACCTACTGGCTATAAATCAGAGGTTCCCATGAACCCCTCCTTGGGTTTGATTAATTTGCTAGAACTCAGGAAACCCATTTATTCACCAGTGTTAAGGAATAAAATTCAATCAAGTAAATCTGAGCATCTATTTGGCTTTATTGAGCAATTCATGAATCAAGCAGCTTCTCATCTAGCAAATAAAGAGGTGCTCCAAGGAGCTGTACGAAATGGAAGGCTTTTATAGGCAGATAAAGGGTGGGGTAAGGAAGTTATTAGCAAAATAAAAGAAATGATTGTTTCCAGCAAAGATGTCTTTTGGGGGGAAGGGAATGGAAGGGATTATCAACAAAAGAAATACCCAAACCTGTAGAGAATTTTAATGAGTTTATTTGAGCCAAACTGATGACAATTGCTGGGAAGCAAAATTTCAACAGGTTAAGAAAATGCTCTGGAGAATCGCAGTTTTGCAACTTATTTTATACATTAGAATTAAAGAAAGGAGGCATAAGGAGAGTTACACAAAATCTATTGGTGTTAGGTTAAGGGGGCTGGAGAAAGCAAAGTGGGGAAATCTCTGGGATTGAATAAAAGTTAAAACAGAGAAACACACTTCTTTTACATAGTCTGGATAGTTAATAATTCACATTCACAGCACACAGAGATGGTATTTGGGGGACAAGACAGCACTGATGGGTTCTCAGTCTTGTGCTTTGGTGAGGTGGGTTGCGCCCTGAAGAGTCCTGAAAAAGGGATTACCCTGATATTCCAAGGACATGTTATCTTAGTGCAAAAAGACAATAGCTTAGGCTCACCACTTAAGGTAAACATTGACCTTTGTTAAGACAGCTAGAAGTCTAGGATGTGACTACCCACCATGATTAACTTTCATAAATTCCACCTTTAGTTAGGAATTTTTATGTTCAGACCATCCTACGTCGTTACTTTCAGTCTCAGTTTGTAGGGACCGCCATGCTGGCTTCCCGGTTTGTCAGGTTTAGTGTGCAGCCTCTTTTTTACCCACAGGGTCTTAACATGCCAATTACCTAATTAATATTGACCAGGAAATTTCAGATTGACTATTTAATGCTCACATTCCTGGGAGAGGTTGAAACCGCAGTAAGTCTTGGTTTATTATCATAGGGGCAAATGACTCCATTGGGGCCTGTTATTTCTTTTTTAACACAAGATTACTGGTTTACTACAAAGAATATTAAATGATACAAATCAACAGCCAGATGAAGAAATACATAGGGCAAGATCCTGAACAGAGGAGCTTCTGTCCTCATGACGGTGGGGCCCAGCATGGTGGCCCATGGAAGCGTTCTTGTTCTACAGCCTGGAGCTCTTGGAATCCCATATACACTACCTCAGCAAGAGCCTGAGGAGGAGACGCACAGAGCGATGCATGCAGAAACGAGGCGGAGCGTCCATGACCCTCTGAGCCCACCACTCTTCCAGAACACGTGGGGCCTTGTTCACCAACCCAGAAGCTCTCTGAACCCTTCCTTTTGGATTAGTATGGAGGCTTCATTACACAGCCGTGACTGATTAAATCATTTGTTATCAGTGATGGATTTAACCTGAACCTCCTCATCCCTCCTCAGAAATTAAGGGGTAAAACTGAAAGTTCCAAACCTCTATTCTGGTTGGTTCCCCTGGCAACTAAGGTTCCCCAACCAACCTTAGGTGCTTTCCAAAAGTCACCTGATTAATATAAATCCAGTTGTGGTAGACCAAGACCAATCTATATTTCTTATTATAAATCACAATATCACAACCTTCTTAAAAGGAACAAGAGCCTTTATATAATCCACACCCTCAAATAATCACTTTTAACTGCTCTAATAGGAAAAACAACTCACTACATATTCTTGCCTGTATCACTCAATAATACATCCTAAACTGAAGTTGAAATAATGTGCATAGAAAAGAATGAAAATCAGTTATGAATATGTGAACTCTTTCTTTGTATACAATGGGAAACTGGGGCCCACCTTCCATGATGGTGAGAATAAGAAAAGCTTCAGGGCCGTGATAACAACAGGTCATGCAGGCTGTAGTCCTCCATCACACCTGTGCTGTGTGAGGCCCGGGCCACTGGGACAGAAAGCCAGGCCACTTCAGCAGGGCACTGTGGGGGAGGGCCGAGTCCGTCAGGGCTTTTTCAGGCTCCCCTGTGAGCCTGGCTCCAGCAATCAAGCTGTTAGGTTAGGCAGGAGTCCCACCTGCTGCAAACACAAACAGGACACTCAGTGTTCCATTAAGGAACTCGTATTTTACTCTGCAAGCCCCTCTCATTAATTATGTGTATGATGCTGAGCTGTGCTGGGTGGGGGTGGGCAGCAGATTGGTATGCTAACCTTTCACCTCTCCAGAGCCTGGACTCAAGCCCCACCCCCAGCTCCACATGCAAACACAGTATTGGCAAGCAGAGGCCGAGTCTGGTTTATGTAGAGCGAGAAAGCCACTGGCAAGCAGCTCTCTTGGCCCAGGCTTCAGGACACGGCTCAGGCCTAGACTGCAGGGGTGTATGGGAATAGCGTGAAGGTTTCTGCAGCAGCCTGCAGGCAGAGAGCCTTTCCTTGGAGTAGGAATGCACAACAGTGTTTGTGTCAACAGAATTGAGTCCTCCCCACTTCCAGGTCTTCTTTTTTGTAAAAGCTCTGCTTCCTCTGTCAGCCTACCTCACAGCACCGTACCTACTCATTACGTACCTACTCAGTTCTTTTCAACACCCAAGCTTCCCCAGGTGGCCCCTGTGCCTCTGAGTCTCAGGTTCTGCACGCCCTCACTACGTTGTGAAACTCTCCAAAGAGAAATGAACTTGCTGGCTCTAACCTCAGCTCCAGTTTCCATGCCATGGCCTCAAGCTTCTCCTGCCATGTGGCCAGTCCCACCTAAGGTGCCTGGAGACACCTTGGTCACAGCTGTTATTTGGATTGTACCATACTCTCTGTTGAGATCTCTGAGAACTTCTCATTCAAGGTTGGCAGGATGCTGCCTGTCGTCTCTAATCTTCCGAGGTCTGTGTCCCTACCAGGAGTTTGTTAAGGCACATGTGTGCTTTATGAAAGGAAAGGAGCTGAGGCACTGACAAATGGACAAAGCAGTCTGACTCCTTCCAGAGCACTTTATTTAGCACAGGAGCATTTTTCTCCACCGTAGGCTCTTCCTCAGAAGCAGGAAGCCATCCCTGAACGCCACACACCATTTGAGGTTGTTTAGTACTACAAGTGATAAATAATCATGCCAGCAGCTTACACCTTCACGCTCTGTCTCACTGTTTCACTTGACCCTTACAGCTGGGACTTAGGCAGAACAGGATCTCTCCTCATATCACAGGGGTCGAGTATTTGGCTACCCCAAGGTCATCACGCTGGGTAAAGTAAGGGAGGGGTGTGGGTACCCATCCAGTACTCTTTCCCTCACACGTGCCATCTGCGGCCTGTGAGTCATGTGACTTTCACAGCTCCCAGCCCTGGGCAGCCACGCCTCATGTTCTTTCACTGATGGAGTCTGCCTACTCCATATGTTTCCCTCCTCCCCAGAGTGTTCATGACACCAACATGACAGCCGCAGCAGAAAGCAGAGATGCACAGCAAACAGCAGGCATGTCATCGTGACACATCAAGCCACCTGTGAATCACCTGTGCCCACTGTCAATTTATCACTAGCTCCCTTGCTCTACCCTTCATGAATGGCCTGTGAAAATAGAGCTGGGTCTATTAAATGTTTCCTTTGCCAGCTGGCACAAGGTGAACCTTTATCAGTAGAGGGCATTGCGGAAACATTACGGAAGGAAGAAGTCTTCCTCTCTGGTTCTGGTGTGCTCTTTTTTCAGCCTCCTGCCATACACGCAGTTTCTCCAACAGTAGGTCCAACAGCCCCTGTGGCCAGAAGCTCCCCTCCAGACCCTGCCTTGGATGGTTTCTGGCGGAGCTCCTCTGATGAGATACCTCCTTGTGAACAGCTTCCTCTGGCTGCTAGAGGGCAGCTTTTTCAGCAAGTCTGAAGGATGGATTTCCCAGAAAGTTCCACTAGCACAGCAGTACATGTGTGGTTCTGCCATTCAGGGAGCCATGTCCTGACCTTTCTAACAAGGTCTGGGCATCACGTCAGGGACTAGGAGCCCTTTCTTGGGCACTCTATCTCAGCCTTAGGGGTTGTGGCTACTCCTTATATATCTGCCATGTCTTCATTCTTTAGAGTTCCCTTCACTTCTAACTAACCAATCCTTTATGACTTTAACTCCTTATTATAGTTAATAATTCTTTACATTGAACTTTCCCTGTTTCTGTGTCCTTATTGAATCCTGGCTAACACATTGCCTAAGTGGCAATCATTTTTCCCCTGAAAAACAGCATTGGTTTTCCTAGATTCAGTAGAGGGAGACCAAGCCAGTGAAAGATGTGGAAATCATGCCATATTAGGGATAACTGTGTAGAATCAAGGGCAATGGAAGGAGATGTTGGCAAATGTGATCTGCTGCCTTCAAGTTCCTGATAAGCTGGCTGTGGAAATGGACTTGGACCTGTTCTATTGGACTCAGAAGTGAGATAGAGAGATCACCAATAGGCAAAAATCCATGGGGCTGGAGAGGGGGCAGATCTCCACTCAACAAAAATAAGACCTTCCTAATCATTCTGGCTGTTTGGGCATGACGTGCAGTGCTTCCACCAGGCTTGGCCTGCCCTAGCACACATGCTGACTAAGGCGATACAGACTGGACAATTGCTTGGGAAGAGTTATAGAGGAGGTTGGGGTCCAACAGAGAGGATTTCTAAGAACCCATTACTCTGAGAGATTTTAACAAATAAAATATAAAGCAAAGCATTGCAAAGACAAAACAATAAGAAAGAGCTAAATAATAACATTAGACATTTTTAACCTAATACGTGGATCTCCATGTCATTCTTACATGGTGTAACTAATAAAGTCACTATAAAAAAGTTTCTTTCCAGTTTTTAATATTTTGGTATAACATATCTACCTGGATAAAAGCAATGTACCAGTAATCACACTGAAGTCATAGTTCTATTGGTACTCTAAATATAGTTAATCATATGAGCAAAACACATTTTCAATTAAGGTAAAAATAGTATTGCCAGCATATATATGTTGTATAGTTCTATAATTTAATTTTTGATTTGATCATAAAATCTCATTTGTTGTTTTTTATCTTATGAACCCAAGGGCTGTTTAACTTAGACATTTATGATGTACTAAAGTTACTGTGAGACTATTTAAATAGTTAGCTTTAAGTGCACATGAATTTATGGTTCCATAAATGTCCTCTTGAACTGTAAGATATAGTTCTGCTGGAAACCTAGCTGAGAAATTCAAACCTAGTTTCATCACTATTTTCTAATCAATAAGCAACGCTTTTATTTTCACTACTTTAACAAACCTAACTATTATACACAAAAGGTCTGAGTAATCAATGTGGTAATTTAACAAATATCTATTACCTGTCTTTTGCCAGCCTCTCTGAATATAGCAGTGAGAAAGACTGCTATGACTCCTGCCCTCAGAGAGTGGAGAAATCATGTTTCACTGTATCAGTGATACACAGAACTCTGAAAGTTAATGGGGCTGTAGGGTAGCCTGAGCTAAGGCCTGGGGAGGAAGGCATGTCAGGCAAGGCCTCCTTGAAGAAGGGACATTTAGGCTGAGTCCTGAAAGTTGGAGGCAAAAGGCCAGGGGTGGGTGGAGGGGATGGGTATTGTTATAGGTGGAGGAAAGAGCATGTCCTTACCATGTAAGAACACGGCAGGTTCAAGAATCTAAACACTAAGGGGACAAGAACAAAGGAGAGGTGATATGGGGGGGAAATCAGGAACGAGATCCTTGGGGGAATCACAAGCCACGTTACAGGTCTGGAGCTTTATTCTTTGCTGTATCCTCAGCCTATTCATCTTATTCTTGATCTTAATGTCGTACCCATCAGAGTGTGTATGTATGTGTATGCACACACGTGAATGAGAGTATATGTTTATTGGGTCTAGATATAAGAAGTCTTTCTTACCATTCATCCTAGTCATATGTGGGAAATAGAGCTTTATCCTGAGTGTACCAGGAAACCATAAAATGCTGTGACCAGATTACATTTTAAGTTTCATCCTGGTTGCAGAGAAGAAAATGGACTGGTGAGGAGTAAGACTGGAAGCAAGGGAAGCAAGCGCAGTTGAGAGAGTTAATTCTGCCTTAGATTTGAGTCAGGCCAATTGGGATAGAGTGGACAAATCTGACAAGTGTTTAGGGAAGAGGAACACTAAGACTGGACATGACTTAAGTGTGCACCGTGAGGTAATGGAAGGAGTCGAGCCTGCTTTCCAGGAGTGGAGATTGAGCAGTGGCTTCTATAGTGGGGCTATTTCCTACAAAAGGGAATCATGCAGAGGAAGCACATTGGCCTAGGGAATAAAAGGCTGTGTCTGGGAAATATCTAGTTTGAAATTTCTGTGAGGTATCAATTCGGAGATGTTGAGTAAGTAGTTGGATACATGGGTCCAGAGCTTAGGAGAGAGGTCAGGACTGGAAATGAAGATTCATTCAGACATTTCTTTGGCAGATATTTCTTGAGCTCCTACCATGTACCACGCACTGTACGTTTTGTTCTAGACATCCATTAGTGAGCAGACTTTATCACTGCCCGCTTGGAACTTACAGCAATCATCATTTAAATGAAAATCTAACTCATGGGAGCAGATACGCTGGCCAAGGGTGAGCGTTTTAAATAAGATGAAATGGGTTTAGAATTTCAACATCTAAGATTGAAATAAAAGAAGAGTAGTTGGCAGAACAGACCAAGACAGAGAAAAACTAGCACTGTGTTATGCCCTAAAGAGCCAAGAAGAAAGAGCTCCAAAGAGGAGGGTGGGGGTGTCAGAGTCAATGCAAACCAAATTGAAATGACATGCTCAAGAGCGGTGCTCAATTTTCTCCCTCACTTCCTAGGTTTGCTCTTAGAATGAACAAGAGCATAGGCGTGAAAGCCCTCTGAGTTCCAGGAGACAAAATTGCTTATAAAATATCAGTTTTTATCATCACCATAATTACCGTTATAACAGTAACATCAAAGAAACTACAAATGCAAAAAATTGAAGTGTCACCACCCAAAATTATCTTTGTTTCAGAGATTAGAACTAGGACAAGGGCTTTGCAAAAAGATAAAAGATAGTGATATTCGAAAAAAGAAAAAATTGAAAAATACAGCAGATGAATGTTTCCTGTCATTCCTAGTCAACTGTAGATACTTCTTTGCTGATATGATGATTTATTTGCTCATCTCCGTATGTAGATGTACAGAGTGCATTTCTGATGTTGAATAGCCTCACCAGTTGGAGAGACCCCACTGTCTCCTGGTTGTTGGCAAGTGTCGGGGAAGTTATTAAACAGTTTCGGGCTGGAGAGTTTACCTCCCAGAGCTTTGGCTTCTGAGATGATCCACTGTGAGATGGAATCCTACATCCCTGGGATGAAGGATTGTGAAGCATAGTGAAATTGTAAAGTGTTTTTACTCTCATTGTTATTATTAAAGTTTGCTGTGATAATTGGAGGAAACTAAGGAGAAATGACAACTACCTACAATACGGGACCGTGGAATGCATCCTGGAACAAAAGGAAAAAGGGACATTAATAGAAAAACAAATAAAGTCTGTACTTTAGTTAATAGTATTGGACCAATGTTAATTTATTGGTTTTGATCATTATAATACATGTATGTCAGATGTTAACATTAGGGAAAGCTGGATAAAGGATATCCAGGAATTCTCTGTACTTTTTGGGGTGCAACTTTTCTCTAAGTCTAAAATTATTTTAAAGTGAGCACTTTCTGCTCAAACTCAAAAAAATGTTTAAAATTACTCCATAAAACCCTAATTAACTGAGACTCTCTAAATCCTCAAAGCAGGTGTCAGATTTTGAATTTCTTATAACTATTTTCTAATGGATATTAGTTGGTTCTTGTGATAAGCTTAGGTAACTTCACATTATAACACCACTGTGAGTCTTCAACATATTTGTCACTTTAATTGCCTTTGATTCTTTCTTCAAGTTTTCTGCACTTAAGTACAACAAACCACCTCATTTAGACCCACCAGTATAGAAAAATATTGGAGGCCACACATATGCTTATAACATCAAACAAAATAGCCTCAGTGGCTCCTAAAAAAAAAAAAGAAACTATCTTTATTTTATTGTTTTAAATTTACTGCCTATTATTCCAATAAAGTATTTTTGTATGCTTGCTTTTTAATATCTTTACCAAACTATACCTACACATAGCCACTTTCATTCTATCAATTTTCAAATGGTCCAGTCTAGTGTATAAGCCATCTCAGCGTGTGAAGCATTTCTGAATGCATGGACCCATACACTTGTAACACCCATCCCCACGTGCTGCTAATTCACTCAGCACAAACATGTTATTGAAACAAGGCATGGTGTGCAAAACATTTGGTTGTCTCTTATTGTGGTGATATCTTAAACAATGAAATCTGACTATATCATCAGGAAACACTTGCTCTTCTGTCCCAACTCACTCTATTATCTGTAAATGCACTGTGTTATAAGTGAAAGAGTTTGCCAAAATCAGCAAAGTCAGTTTTTTGTTTTTTGTTTTAAGCCTGGCTATTTGGCTCTGAAAGTCTTTTTTGGCTAGATCCTATGTCTCTTTCCCAACTCAGGACTTGAATGATAACCACAGAGGATCTGTGTGAAGCCTGATGTCTGGGGACCCTCAGCATCAGGGAGGCCCTTTTATCTAATCTCTTTTCATGTAAATGCTGTTTGTGCCTAATGCACTGTAGCATCTCATTTAGATACAGAAAGATGAATTCCACAAGATAAAAAAACAAAACCATTATTCAGAGATTTAACAAGAATGGTTTCACTGAATAAGTGCTGACCCATCCATCTAAAGGACAATTTACTCAAAGAACCCACCAATAAAGGACTTCTCCATACAATACACTACTGAAGTAAGAGTGGGGACTGTGTCATTTGGGACTATGAATGTGCTAAAGCAATACTCCCAGGAGACCACACCTTCTATTTGAATCCCCTGAGTAGTGCTGACGGTGATGTATCAGCATGTCCAAGCCAGAAACATAGTCAGCCTCCAAGGAGGATATCAGTCGACCTATAAACTGTAACATGTGGCTTCCTTTACAAAGCTTACCTCTGCTGAATTCTCAGTTTTCTACTTAGTGCAGTGTCCATTCGGCATATTTTACATGACACACAGAGAAGGCTAATCCTGTCCACTCAAAAGCATGCAGTTTAGCTTTCACTGAGACTTAGAAGAGAGAATTATTCTCAGCAAGACCATCTATAATGGTATGGCTCCCTCCATGGACAGGAGGGAGTATCAATGAAGAAAGTATTACAAACTGAAAGATGAAATTGTGTTTAAGCATGTTATGGAGATGCTATTAAAGCCAATAGTTAATATATGAGTCCCTGAAAGGATTCATTTAGTTATGTTAGCTGTATAAAGACAGTCTCTTCAGAGTACAAGTGTATAAGATTTGTCAAAAATAATATCAGCTAAACTAGACTGTCAGAAATGGAAAAATAGGGCACTAACTCCTTGTTTCTCCTCCCAGATATCCAGTCTTGCTGAGTGAGGAAGAACTCACGTTACATGGTTGGTTCCCTTGGATCAGACTTGGGGCACAGAGAGCCCAAAAGGTCCCAGGCAGTACTGGGACAGCAGGGGGCGATGTTAGCACGTGCTAGTAGACAGCCCCCAGCCACCTGCCTGCTGCTAAGGAAGCTCTTTGATCCTTAGCTGCCCCCATGATTGGAAATGAGCAGAGGACTAGAATAGAAAGTGCACACAGATACTGTCCTAAAAGTACAGGGGAGATTTTCCTTCTGTTTAGACATGAGACAAGGAACAGATGGGGACATACCTAATTTCCCCTGATCCGTTTGCTTTTGTTCAGATGAATCAAAGAAGAAAGACAGAAATCATGGTTATCTAGGACATAGGTTTAGGTCACGTAGATAGCATCAGAGTGGTCAGTATCAAGAGCTTTAGGGATGAAGAAGGGTATCAGGATCGGAGCACCACCCCAATGCATCTGATCCAACTGCCTCTCCTGTCAGAATCAGAGCTTTTCTTCTTCTTTTAATGGATCTGGAATACTGGTCTTCCGATATCATCTATTTTAATGTAAATGCCTCCCTCAGCCCCAACCAGCTAAACTTATATGGGGGAGCCAAAATAATGTATACAAGTAGACAATGATCAAGATTGCTCAAGTAGTAGTTTGCTGTAATCAGAAGTGTCTGGACGCTGATATGAACCACTTTGAGCACCTCTTGTAATTTTGGAAGTCAAACGTGTATTCATCTTTTGTTATCGGTATATATTGAGTATTACAATTTTAATACTTTTTCTTTCTTAAAATGTGCATCCATTTTTTTGGCACCCTCTGTATTTAATAGGATGGAACACAAGATGAGTGTCTTAGTGGTTGAGGAAGGTCCTGTGGACCAAAAAAAGGGTTCTATGGAAAGTAACCTTATAGGGTGATCTGATCGTAAATTCCTAACTGGGCGGGTCATGGTGGGTAGTCACACCCCAGACCTGTAACTTCTTTAGTGAAAGACTTGTCTTTGCCTCAAGCAGCCCTGTCCATTGTTTCTGTGCAGCTAGGTGAACACACATTTGAAATGCCCCTTTTCAGACTCCTCCTTCTAAACTGCAGAGAGTATGCATGCAATCTTAACGATCCTGTAATCCAATTCGTGTCTTGCTTTCTCCCTCCTTTCTGCAAACTTCCTTACATTCCCTCCTTAATCTCAAATGCATTAAAGAAGCTGCAAAACTGTCATTCTCTGGAGCATTTGAGATATTGCTCCCCTGCATATGTCATCGGTTTGGCTCAAATAAAGTCTTATAAAAATTCTCTGCAGATTTGGATATTTTTTAGTCCAACAGTCCCATCCATGACTCCTGTTTCTTGCATCCATCATGCAATCCATCAGCACATCCTGCTAGTTCTACCTTCAAACACAGCCACTGCTCCCCAGTTCCACTGTTCCTAATGCAGCCACTGTTAAGCCATATTTAGGCCATGCTATCTTGTCTTGATCCTGTCTTGCTTTATCTCCTAAGGGCCTGTGATTAGCAGGCCTGGGCAGGCCTGGGTGGTGCAGACAGTGACCTGGGGCCAGGGTGTGGAGCTGCAGGGTTTGGTCATGCCCTGAAACCCTTTGTCAACGAAAACCCCCTGAAACTTTGAAGGGGGAACAGCCTCGTTTACCCCCTCCTATAAAACTCCATACCGCTTTTTGCTCGGAGAGGTTATGGTCTTGTCTAGCCTGATCTCCCACAGCTCAAACATGCCAAATAAATTCTAATAGACCAATTTTGGTCTCCCGCGACTCATTCCTCCAGCCGCGCCTAACAGCCACTGCTCACCAGTTCCGCTGTTCCTTCCTGGTCTGGCTACCACCATCTTCTGTCACCTGAACTACCACAAAAGCTTTTTAACTGGTCTCCCTGGATCCTTCCTTGCCTCCTTTACTCCAATTTCCACTCAGCAGCCAGAGTGATGTTCTTAAAATGTGTCTCAGATGATGTCATCTCACTGCTCATAACTCTTAGCTTCTTATCTCAGAACAAAAGCCAAAGTCTTACAAAGCCCTACGTAATCTGATCCTGGGATCTTTCTGACCTCCTCTCTTATTGTCCCTCTTAATCTATCCCAGTCATTCTGTCCATATTGCTATTTCTTGAACTTTCCAGGCACGTTTCCCAACTCAGGACCTTTGCACTTGCTGTTCCCTCTGCCTATGAGATTCCTCCCCTCTCTCAGATCTTTATTTGAGTGCCCCCACAAACCCTCCTTATACCTGTTTCCTGGCTTTACTTCATTAGCATTTGTTACCATCTAACATGCTACATATTTCATTACACATTTTTTTCAACATCTGTTTCCCTCAACCTAAATGTGAAGACCACGAAGGCAGGGTTTTGTTTATTTTATAGCGTATCCCCAGAGCGTAGAACATGTATGGTACATAGTTGGTGCTCAACAAATCACTGCTTCATTCATTTACTGGGAGAATGAATGAATACTAAATGAACCAGGCAGGTCAGCAGGATAAAGCTCCCCAAAAGAGGAGAGAGATGCTGCAAACTCACTGGTTATGCCGGGCATGCTATTTCTTAATCTATTGGTTAAGGGTGGCCAGAGGAGTCCTCTAGCACAGTGTTTTTCACCCAACATGGTACCCATAAGAGTGGCATAAGATCATTTCAGTGGACCATGACCATCAATATAAAAAAAAATTAAAGAAAAAGAATAGACTTTTAAAAATTAGAGTTAATTATATACAATAAGGATAAGTATTACTTCATGAAATTTCTATTTCCAGTGGGCACACACAGATAGATGGTCAACTATTGTAATGTAAAATATACTGCTTATCATAGTTTTCAAACAACAAAGCTTGAAAAATGCGTTATAGATAACACGCCTGAGGGTGGCTAAAATAATCCTGTTTGAACGGTTCTACAGAGAAAGATCTTCCACGGCCTTTTTGGAACTCCCATTGCATGCAAGTCAGTATACTTACATGTCCAACATGTCTCTGAGGCCCTGCTCATTTTTCTTTATTCTTTTTTCTCTCTGTCCATCTATCTTCAAAGTTTGCTGACTCTTTCTTCTGCCAACTCAAGTCTACTCTTGAGTGTCTCTATTGAAATTTTTATTTTTGTTTTTGCATTTTTCCACCACAGAACTCCCATTTGGTTCTTTTTTATAATTTCTACCTCTTCGGTAATATTCTCCATTTATGAGTCATTTTATCATACCCTCCTTTGATCCTTTAAACATGGTTTCCTTAGTTCTTTAAACATATTTATAATACCTGCTTTGAAGTATTTATCTGCCTAGTCCATCATCTGGGCTCCCTCCAAGGCAGTTTCCATTGCCTCTTTTTTTCCCTGCATATTGACCACACTTTCCTGTTCCTTTGTATGGCTCATAATTTTGTTGAAAATTGGATATTTAGATAGTATATTATAGTCACTCTGGATAAGGATCCCTCATTTGGGGGCTTGATTTTTAATTTGGTTGTTTGTTTAATTGGTTAGTGACTTGGCTGGGCTAAATGTGTGTGCAACCTCTGATGTTCTTCCTCGGGTATTTTTCCTTGCTTATGTTTTTTAAGCTGGCTTCCTAGGGGTCACCTGGGTGTGCAAAAACCACTTACTGGTCAAAAGTTGTGCTTAAGCCCCTTAGCCACTTAGATTTTCACCCCTTACTGTTGGATCTCTGTGTGGCTTGGAGAGTTGTCATAGTTCAGGGAGTTTATGATGTTGCCCTGTCTTCAGCCTGGCACTCATAGTTCAGAGAATCTATTTCCTGAGGAGGTGCAACCTTGGGCATGTATAGCCTTCCAGACAACCAGGAAAGTATGATTTCATTATTTACCTGGCTCGCTAGGAATCACCCCTTTGGTGTAGCCCGTGTTTGCTCAGAAGTTGTGTTTAAGCCCCTTGTTGATGGTTCTGTGTGTGGGGTGGGGAGTGCTTTCATGTCTGCCCCAGGGCCTAGAGGAACAGCCCTGTTCTATGACCAGACACTGGAAAGGATGGTGATCCCTGGTCTTCTCAGCTTGCCCCTTCTTTTGTGGAAGCTCCATCCCATAAAGAAGCCGGCTTGGGGCAATCAGGCCCCATTGTTCCTGGCCTGGTACACCTGGGTAAACCCTCACCCTATGAACAGGGGCTGTGTGGGGAAGAGAGCCCAAGTCCTCACCACCTTGCCCACCTGGAGCTCCACTTTCACAACACAAGGCAGGACAGAACAAGCGATGCAATGACCTGCCTCCCACCCCGGGATAAACAGCAGCCTAGATTGGGTGCTGAGGGGGTGAGCCCCAACCTCTTTGCTACACCTGCCCAGAGTAGAGCTGTCATCACACTAGCTTGAGGTGGGAGTGGGGGAGCAACCCGAGGCTCGAATGCCACAGACTCTTGTTATTCTTATGGAGATTTAGTAGATTTTATCAAATCATTCTCCTTTTGCTGTGTGCCTTTAGAACAATAACTAGAAGGTTTAGGCGGTTGTTGGGTTTTATGTTTTTGAATAATTTTTCTCAGTTAATTGGTTGTTTCGCTAAGGACAGGGTTTTCCTACTTCCTCACACCATCATTCTGGAGGTTCTGTTTCTGGGCTTTTTGTAATCCACACTGAGGCCTTACTCTGTGACAGAAGATTTCCGTGTCGAATTCAGCATGTCATGTGCATGGAAACATCCTGCTATCTTTCAGCAGGTACCCATGGCTGACTCAAAGGGGAATCAGAGGAGAATGAGGACAAATACAAGTGCAGAGGTCTTGTTTGGTAGTTGTGGTACGCACTAGTGGATCATTCAGTTCAAGACAACAAATATTTGCTGATAGAGCCCTACACTTCAGTTCCCATGAGCTATCTGTTACTTTCCACCAGAATAAAAAGACCAAGAGGGCAGGGAGTTTTGTTTATGTTATCTAATTCTGTATCCCCAGAGTATGGAACAGTGCCTGGTACAGAGCAGGGCAACCCGTTGACTGGATGTAGTTCCTGGCCTCCAGCTGTAGCTATGAGGGGGACAAGATGGTAATGAGGCCGGGATTCTGTAGGAGAAACTTGATTTCCCTGAGACATAGCGGTTAGGCTCACTCTCTGATTCTATCATCTATCATAGCCCCCAGCTCTAATCCAGGGTGGTTCCCACCCAATCCCATAACAAGGTGGACAGAGCGCCACAGCTGTAGCCAAAAACTGGCAGAGCTGCTCCTTGAGAAAGATGCATCCTTGTCACTCTGTCACTCGTACCTCAAGTGGTGCCCCATCTGTAAGAGGAAAAGAGACAGCTGGAGAAGACTATTCTGCCTCCATCCCAGGAGACCAGGAGACATATCCTCCATATTTTTAAAAATAATCCCTGGGAAATACATTTTGTGTCACATGCATTGAGTAATTGAGCAAAGGCTCTTTATATATTAGGTCTTAAGCCTCACCACCACCCTGTAAGGTAAGGAATATCAGACTGTTTTTGAGATGAGGAAATGAGGCTTAGAGGCCCTCCATATCCACAGGTTCTGCATCCTTGGGTTCAACCAACTGTAGATTGAAAATATTGGGGGGAAAATGTTATGTTGTTGCTGATGTGCACTATATACCATGTTTCCCCGAAAATAGGACCTAGCCGGACAGTCAGATCTAATGCGTCTTTTGGAGCAAAAATTAATATAAGACCCAGTCTTATTTTACTATAATATAAGACCTTATATAATATAATATAATATAATGTAAGACCCAGTTTTATATTAATTTTTGCTCCAAAATACGCATTAGAGCTGACTGTCTGGCTAGGTCTTATTTTCGGGGAAACATGGTAGCTAGACCTATGATGGTTACATCTGTAGTGAACATGTACACTTTTTTCTTGTCATTTTCCCCTATCAACACAGTATAATAACGATTTACATGGCATTTACATTGTATTAGGCATTACAAGTAATCTAGAGATGATTTACCGTGTACGGGAGGATGGGCAAATACTACACAATTTTATATAAGGGATTGAAGCATCCTCGAATTTTGGCATCTGTGGGGGTCCTGGAGCCAATCCCCTGAGGATACCAAGGGACTCTAAGTTTAACATCGCATGACCAGTAAGTAGCAGAGCCAGGATAGGCATCCAGGAATACCTGAGTGCAGTGTTCTTTCTGGTACTATCTATACTATGTCATCCAGGAAGAAATCATTATTTTAAATGTCCCAAAAGGTCTTCATGGAGGAAAGGAGACCTATGAGTAAGCCAGGAGAAGCCCCTCACATTTTGCATTAGACTATGTGAAATCTTACTTTAAACTGAATTAAGGCTCTGTTGTGTTGACTGAACAAAATGATCCATCGTATTATCCAAGATGATCGTGTGATCCTGTAACTTGCTTTGACTTGCAGCAGCCTTAGCCCCAGGCCCACCTCCAATCATCATGTGGTCCTACAGTTACCTCATGAGTTTCTTTTTTTCACATGGCAAGAGCAACTTTACGTGCTGAGGTCTGGTGCTTTGGCCAGAAGGAGGCTTCCGATTGTATGTGCCACACCTAATTATGTAGCACTTTTATGAGGTGGACGGCAATACCCCAGGGGCTAACTCAGGGACATGGGATTTATTGAGCTCTAACTGCAAACTGACAGCCCTCAGCATGCCTATATTATAAGTAAGTCAATGTTGAAAGAGAATTCTTTCAAGGCAAAGTGAGGTACCCATTCTCTAGTTGGGGTCCCTGCTCAACAACACCAGCATTTCCAGCATGAGCTCAAGGTGCAGATCAGCAGGAGACATGCAGAAGGAAAGATGAGGGAGCAGTGACTCAAAAGCACACTTAGGGCCTACCCAGTGATCGAAGGGAGCAGGTAGCAGAGTTCCTAAAGATAAATCAGGAACACCAAGAGCGATGCGATTTTAGTTCAACAATTTCTACGGATGAGATGGGCCAGCAGGGGTATGATCAATAAGTTTGGTTTCAAGAACAAGAAGACCGGAGTCAGCCACCTGTCTCAAAGCCACCTGTCTCATTGCAACTTCAGCCCTTCACTGGCCAGATAAATAGAAGGAAACAGGAATGTGTGATGCAACCAACCAAAGAAGAGCAGTTTACTTTGCGATCACCCATGTCTAGTTTTAGGGAACATTTTTTAATATGGACAGACAATATGCTTTGCTGAAAATCAAAAGGAACATACTATAGACTTAAAAATCTGCAAGTTTTAACCCATGAGTCAAAAAGTTCCTTGGATTTGGGAGCATCTACCTTTGGAGAATACATGTTTCGTCCTAACCTTACCCTGTGCCATTGCTCTGGGTAGCATGGGCAGCTCTCCCTACAGGACCATAGGAAGCAAGGGCAAGTTTGAAATGAGCATTTGTTTCCTTGGAACATTTATTAAAATAAGAAGATGTTATGTATTCTGTTAATTAATCCATAATGTTGCAACCTGATTCAAAGCAAACACATTAAAAAGCTCAGGGCCGATGTACACAGAAAAGATCTTCATGAGGGATCCTTAGAGATTCTCACATATTTAAGCCAATGTGTCAGGGTGAAGACTCTTGAGACCCTGTAAGGAGCTGGTAAATGTGGAGTAGGGTGATCATTCATCCTAGTTTTCCCAAGGCAGTATCATTTTATCCAGTTGTCCCAGGATAATGGTTAATATTGTCCCCTTGTATTCTGAAAAGCACCTCAGTTTGGACGTCTAAATTATTCAGTGACCTAGAACTGGAATCAATCCTGGAGACCTGACAGCTTCTCATCCTTCAGGTGTCGGTTCCAACAACTATAAAACTAGTGCCTTTTACTTACCTTGGTTCCAAAGCGGGCAGTGAGTGATCAACAAGGCAAATGGAAGGCCAGACATCAGGTCAAACTCCGTGCTTGCCAGGAATAGCTGATCTGCCCCTGCATTAATGGCCATGCTTCCTTTGACCACGGTCAGCCTTGTGGCCTCTCTGCCATCTGCCCCAGGCCTATCACTTTGGGTTGATGACATTATGCTGACAGAAGGAAGATTTCTCCAGCTTTGTGATGTGAAGGTCAAGCCCAGCCCAGCCAAGCAGTCCTTTTTAAATTAGTAATAGCTCTTAGCTCTCTATTTGGTTGTCATAGAAATAAAAAAACAAAGATCCCCTTTTTCATTGAGATCCCATAACACTTCAGATATCTGGAAGAGAGATTTTTGGAATCAAATTGCCCAGAAATTCTGAAGAACTGAACATCACTTATTTGGAAGATGGAAGAGTTGGATGTCCATGACCCCTACAGGGTATCCCCTCCATATATGATGTGGGCACCAAGCAACATATTGCCTTTGTGGTTACAGGAAGACCTCCAACTTTTCTGCAAAGTTTCTCTGGGATATGAGTTGTACAGACTATCTACTCTTAAATAATTTCTGCCAAATGGCAGGATTTACTGCTAACTGTGCTTACTAACCTATGAGGCTGGCTCTGAATCGGGGACCCATATATTGCCAAGCTGCAGTCTCTTTCTCAGTCTTTACAGGTCTGAGACAATGAATGGGTCAAGGTATTGGAAATAGATGGAACAGTATTTGGGTCCTAGCTCTGTGACCTTGGTGTCTTAACTTCTCCAAATATTCCATAAAATGGAAATATTAGATAAGAAGAATAAACTACTGTACAACAGAAAGAACAACAAAATTCAGGACTTTAAAGAATAAAGGAATTTAGGGGGATTTCTGGTCAAGATGGAAGAATAGGTAAAGGCAGTGCTTGTATCCTCTCATGACCACATCAAAATTACAACCAAACTACAGAACAACCATCACTGAGAATCACCTGAAGTCTGGCTGAACAAAAGACCTACAACAAAAGATATACAAAAGAAGCCACTTTGAGACTGGTAGGAGGGGTGGAAACGTGAACCAGGCTAGTCCCACACGCACGTGTGGCAGTTAAAAATTGGGAGGGATATCTTGGCTACAGCAGTCCCCCAGAGGAGTGAGAGGTCCAGCCCCACACCAGACTTAGGGCCAGGGTTCCAGTGCCAGGAAAAGAAGATCCCACACATTGTGGCTGTGGAAATGGAGATTGTGGCTGAGTGACATGGAGGGCAGCTGGAGTCCCAGGCTCTTCTCTTAAAGGGCCTATGCTGGACTTACTCACTGACAGACTCACTCACTCGGAGCTCCAGTGCTGGGGCAGCAGCTCAAAAAGTGCCAGGGACATATGGGGAAGAACTGAATTATCTGGCTTCAGAGAGAGGGCTTTCTCCCAGACAGAGGAGCTGGAGGGAGCCATTGTTTCTTTGTTGAACCCTCCCCACACCCAGCGTGTAGACTTTAGTGGCCACCATATCTGAATCTTCATCAACCTAGCTAACACTTTAGGCCCCCGCCCTGGTGATTCCCTGAGACCCCACCCCACCCAACTAGTGGACCCACCCAAACTCTTTCCAGTGGCTTTTCCAAACAAGCATCCTGTCTTGGCTCATGTTGCAGTTTTCTAAAATCTCTCAAAGGTTCACAAATCCCAAACAAGCAGCATCTGGCCTTGGTGTGTCCCATATCTCTTCCTAGGAAATCCCAAGCCTGGCACTAGAGGCATCTGGCCTTGGTTCATGGCTTGACCACTTGAGATACCTTCAAGCACAGTGTGGGTAGTCCAGTTTTCCTAATAATTTTGTTAATGTGCCATGAAAGACTGAAAATTTGATTATGTAGTGTATATATTAAATTGTGAATGAGTAGGACTTTGATGTAACAGCATATCAACATTTGAAGATATTGGTACTTGATATTCTATTAAGGAAAATTAGCCTCCAAATTTTAAGCTGGAAAGCACTGGGATAACTGTTTAGAAAAGAATCACAACTACATGACATTTTAGGTTTTGGGTATGTATGTTAAGAATTATGTACAAATTGAAATGTCTGTGTACTTATCCTCAAAACAACCAATAAAAATCTCAATTATGAAAGAAAAAGAATCTTACCTCATTAACATGACAGAAAACTCCTTTATCACTTTCATCACAGGAAATTCCAAAGGCTGTAGGAGATCTCTGCCAGGATCTAAGGCCAGGGGAGGAAGGCCAAATATATGTTCTTATTATAAATCATAATTTATCACACATCTCAAATTTAGTATGTACATATGTCAAAACTCATCAAATCATACATTTTAAATTTGTGTAGTTTATTGTGTGTCAATTATACCTCAATTAAATGTTTTTTATAAAATGTTAGTATGTTTAAAAAAAAAACACAAAAAAACAAAAAAAACCAACACTTGCTTTTTTCCCTGAATATGTTCTGTCTAAAGAACTCTAAAAGAGTCTGGAGGCTTTGCTAGAAATAAATGATAGAGATTTATTTAAGGGTCTGAGAATTTGCAAACTGGGAACACAGCTGGGCAAAAACTCAGAAGTTCCAAAAAAGAAAGTAAAGCTAAAAGTTCTGACAGTAAAATGTGCATTGTTGAGAATTATCAGTCCTGCATTCTTTGCCCTAGGATTGGTCCAGGATGGTTATCAGTCTGGTGTCAGGCAGTCAGGATGCTGGATACCAGGTGGTCTAGAAAATGGATGCCAGGAGGTCTGGTCAGTCTTGGTGGTCTGGATAATGAATCTCAGGTGCATGTATGTATGAGTCCTTCAGAGAGTAAACAGGTGGCCTGGATACATGAGGTCATCAGGGGATAATTAGAGCATTACCTGCAAGTCCAGATGTATATCCAGGCATTGAAGCAAATCTGGAAAGTTCAAAAAAGTTTAAGCTCTCGGGCTAGTTAGAACAAGCGTAGAGCCTTCCCTCATGCTTCAATCTTCATAATGTTAACAATTTTAGCAGCTTGTTTAAAATGACTTCATTTTATATATTCCCAATCTTTACTCTTACCTCAGTTCTTTCCCTAGTTGCTGCCATTTCAGCAAATGGTACCACATAGTTGCCCAAATAGAAAACTTAGGTAATGAGTCCATGCCCTCCTCACACCCACATGAAATCCTGTCTATTTTGTGTCTCAGATCCATCTACTTCTCTCCCTGAACCTGGACTGAGCTGTCATCATCCTGTGCCTGCAGCAGCCTACCTGTTGGTGCCATCTCACTGCCTTGCCTCTCACTGCCTTCCAATCTTACCTTTTTTCTGTATGTGTAGTAAAAATATACATACATAAAATTTATAATTTTTACCATTTTAAGTGTATTGTTCAGTGGCATTAAGTATATTCACATTATTATGCAACCGTCACCACCAGCCACCTCCAGAAATTTTTTACCTTCTCAAACTGAAACTCTGTACCCATTAAACAATAACCAGCCATTGCCCCTTTACCCCAGTTCCTGGTAACCACTTCTGTCTCTATGAATTTGACTGCTTTAGGAACCTCATGTAAATGGAAACATCCAGTATTTGTCCTTTTTCTGTCTGGCTTATTTTACTTAGAATAGTATCTTCAAGTTTCATCTATATTGTAGCATGTGACAGGGTTTCATTTTTTTTTTAAAGCTGAATGATATTCTATCCTATGTATGTGCCACATTTTGTTTATCCATTCATCTGTTAATAGATACTTGGGTTATTTCTACATTTTAACTAATGTGAATAATGCTGCAGTGCACGTAGGTGTGCAAATATCTCTTGGAGTCCCTGCTTTCAATTAGTTTGGATATGAATACCTAGAAGTGGAGTTGTGACATCACATGGTAATTCTATGTTTAAGTTTTTGAGAAACCTCCATACTGTTTTCTGTTGTCACACAGCAGCTTTCCCGTCTGTCTCCTCGTACCTGCCCCTAAAGAAAGGAGAGTCTGTCAGATGGATCCTTTCAGGGACTTTGCTTCACCTTTGTGCTTACACCTTATGTCTCCCTGTTTGGCCCCAGAAAGATGGCTGGCTAGTCAAAGACGGGTTCGATTACCCAAGGGGCGGGGTGGCAACCCAAGCCAGACACAGCTGTGTGGGGACCATCTGGGGAACTCGCAGGGCTGATGGAGGTGGGCACAGCCCCCCACCTTCCCCCAGCTAAGGAGAGCCTCTGCCTCTGTGGCTGCATTCCTTCCCACAACCTGCAGGGGAAGTGACTCAATGATGTGCTCTCCATCTATTCATATGCATAAAGGTTTTGTCCCTTGGGGAAGTACTCATCCTGGGACTTAAGGTTCAGCTGCCTGCAGGCAAGGGTGATTGGCTTAAATCAGTTTCCTATTGTAATGTATGGGATTCACAGATCTTGAGACTGACAAGCTTTCCTTCTTTTACTTCCACACCTAACTAATAAAAGCCATGCGTTGGCCCGATTTGGGGCTCAGTCCTTGAGACTTGAGTCCCTTGGCCCCACTTGCACTCTACTCTTATCTACTGTCTTTCTTAACCTTGTGCCGCCTTTCTCGCTTCCCACTGCTCTTGTTGTGCTGGACGCGACAGTTTTCCATAGTGGCTGTATCATTTTACATTTCTATCAGTAATGCACAAGGATTCCAATTTCTCTACATCCTCACCAACGCTTGCTATTTTCTCTTTTGTTTTTGTAATAATAGCCATCCTACTGAGTATGAAGTGGCATCTGATTGTTTTGATTTGCATTTTCCTAACAAATAGTGATGTGATCTTTTCATGTGCTTTTTGGCGATCTGTATATCTTCTTTGGAAAAATGTCTAGTCAAGTCCTTTCCCCATTTTTTAATTGACAATTTGGGTTTTCGTTTGTTTGTTTGTTGAGTTTTAGGCTACTTTTTAAAATATAAATTAGATCATGTCGTCTCTTATTCAACCCCTTCTAACAGGTTTTCAATGCATTTAGAATAAAAACTCCTCTGGTGGCTGTCTCCCTCCAAACCATCGTGCATCACTGTCCTGTTGGCTCACTAAGCAGTTCCTCACTAACAGCCTTCTTTCTGTTCCCTAAACCCACCAAGCTCTTTCCCTGATCTCTCCTCATGGCCCTTCCTGTTGTAATTGAGAGAGCCCTTCCCTGATTGCCTCAGCCAAGGTCACCACCTCTTTGGCTGAGAGTTATGCTCAGTGTATCATCTTGTTCATTACAACCTGAAATTACCTTGTACACTTATTTTGCTTTTTCATATCTTTCCCTCTTCACATAGCTCCTTGATGCAGGGATCTTGCCTGTCTTGCTCACGATATCTTTAACACCTAGCCCAGTGCTATGTTCATAGCAAGAAAAATAAGTATTTGTTAGATGAATAAATAAATCTATTAGTCTTCTGCTACTGTGACTGCTATTTCTACTTCTATTACTGGCCTAAAATCCATGTGCCCAACACTTCAAAAGGCCAAAACTCAAAACATCAGAGTTTGGAGTAAAAAAAGGTTTATTGATCAAGAAGGCACCAACCAAAAAGATGGGAGCCCTACTGTTCCTCAAATCCGTCTTAAGAAAATAGAGTTCAGCCTTCTTTTATATCAAGGGAAGGGAAAATGGGAGGGTCTGTTTTTGTAAAACTCAAGTGGCAAGCAGAATTCCTCTAAGGATTAACATGTCTATATGCAAGACTAAGCAGAAGCTGTTAGCCTGAAGGCCATGGGAACAAAGCAGGCTTGAACAAAATGGAGGTAGAGAGGCCAAACATTTCATTCTGTTACACTTCTACCATTTCTATTATTTATTGGAAACCTATTATATGCCACACACTGTGCTAGGTACTTTAAATATATGAGTACTCTCAAAAAAATCTGAAACTCAGGTATTAGAATGCCTATTCAATAATAAGAAAATTGTATCCCAAGTTAGGAATGTAGGGGAGCAGAATTTGTCACCCCAAAATGTTTCTTTGGCATAAGGATTATTTTAATCTAGTTCTTTTTTAAGAAACAGCAGACATGGGAGAAGCTCTGAGAACAGTAGAAGCTATCCTTTTATAAGACATTTACATTTACTAGGGAAATTTCTATTTGTAAGGCAGTCTCCCTCTCTGTACCAGGAAGAAGACTAAATCTGTAGACACGCTTATCAATAGAGAAGGGAAGGAATTAAATCTACAGAACAACCTTACCCTTGTTTACTGAGCTTTTCCTGGTCACCTCCCGTGACTGACTCCCAACCCCCAACGTCTTATGTCTTTCTCTGAAGATGTTATTTAAGGTGACGACTTCCACCATTTCAGAGTTACTCAGTTTCCCTGGGTTTCCCTTGTATACGGGAGTTATATGTGTTATTAAACTTTTGTTTGTTTTTCTCCTGTTCCTGTTAATCTGAGTTATAATTAGACCAGCCTAGAAAGGTAGAAGGAAAATCTTTCCTCCCCGGTAGTTGGCATAGTCAGCAGTGTGAACTTCACTGGCTGGACATGGCTTGCTGTCGCAACTGGGAGACCCTGGGCCTTCTGACAAGAGCAGGCAGATGGTGAAAATTCTTACCACCTCACTCTCCTGGATCCCTGCCTGCAGGGTCTATGGAAGCAAGAGTGGTAAGTGTCCTCTTTCCTCTTCTAAATTTAGATTAGCAGGAGAAAATATCTGTGGAACTGGTTCATTGGGTATAATGACTCTTGTAAAACTTTGGTCTGAGCATTCTTGTTTTGTATTTATCCTTTTTCTTCCCACAGATGGTCATTGCTTTCTTTTGTCTCTGTGGTCTTATTCTATGTCTTGAGAGCTTGGCTTTATGACCAGTGAGAATATCCCCTCTGGTCTGCGCCAGCCAGAGGATGCATGTGCCATCATGCTTCTGGTAGGCAGCCACATAAGTTTTGGATCTGATATGCAGTGTGCCCTTTGGCTGTGCCAGCTCTCAGAGGAGTTTGTCATAGGGGTCGAGCAATAAGGGACCTTTGTTTTCTCAACCTTCATTGTCTCATGAGTGTTGGAAATATCACACTCCAGTAGCACATACCTGGTGTCACAGATTAGCAAGTCTGTGACTGGAGGTATCTCATATTCTCCTGGGAAACTAAAGACACCATTTGCACCAGCTCCATTCTCGTTCTCCCTCGGGAAAGAGGAGTCATACAAATGAAATCAATGTTCTTTCCCAAGATTATAAACTCTAGGGGCGGACGGTGGCTCAGTTGTTTAGAGTGTGAGCTCTGGGAAACGGGGCTGCCAGTTCAATTCCCATATGGGCCAGCAAGCAGCACTCTCCACAACTAGAATAAAGTCAACGAGCTGCTGCTCAGCTCCAGAGTGGCCAGATGGCTCAGTTGGTTGGAGTGCAAGCTCTCAACCACAAGGTTGCCAGTTTGACTCCCTCAGGGATGGTGGGCTGCACCCCCTGCAACTAACAACGGGCGACTGGAGCTGGAGCTGAGCTGTGCCCTCCACAACTAAGATTAAAAGGACAACAACATGACTTGGAAAAGTCCAGGAAGTATACACTGTTCCCCAATAAGTCCTGTTCCCTTCCCCAACAACAAAAAATATCTTTTAAAAAAAAGATTATAAACTCTAGAAGGAGGAGAGCTGCAGCTCCTCTTTCCTTGGTGCCTTCCACGACAGTGCTTCCTGAGCTCATCAGTCTATGAGTGCAGAGGGGGAAGCCTTCATAGCCATCCCATTTCTCTGGCTTTTGACCTGACTCACTGCTAATTTTGAACCATGAATCTTCCTCTACTCCACTCCCCCACCAGGTCCATTTATCTGCTAAAGCTACACTCAGGTGTTTCTGGGAATTCCTAGGGGGTGTCTTGCGTGAAAAACAGAAAAGGAATCTTTGAGATCGCCAGGCCTAGGCGCTCAACTACAAGGCAGCTGCCAGCATCATATACACCATCTTCTGCAGGCCCCTTTGTTACCAACCAAAGTTGGTGGATTCTTTGCCCACCACACATATAGGCCAGATTCTGAAGCAACAGGTTTTTTGTAGATAAAAGTAGTTTTTATTCATGAGGCAGTCTGATGAGGAGACAAGAGGAAGCCCAAATCTATATCCCCGAATAAAGATTTGAGGCAAATTTAAAGAATAAGATGAGGAGGGACTATGCATATTTATGAATTCTAATTCAGAGGTCTGGTTGGATAGTTTGGACCTAAGCCATCTAAGGCAGTAAGAGGGCAAGACAAAGCAAAATAATTTCAATCTGGCAGAGTTGGATTGGTCAGTCCTACTATGTGTCCACATTTGGTCTAGGCACTGGATCTTCCCTATTGATGGACTATTGATTTCTAAAGGGTTCCAGATGGCAAATGATGGCACCTCTGTTTCTTGAGTTCCATGAACCATGGTTCTGTTATGCTCTCAAAGTCAGCTTAGGGTCATTTGGCTGCTAACTGCACCTGCTCAAGCCTCTGGGACCAGTTTTATCCGGATAGTCTGGCACCGTGAGGAGGCCTGGCATTCTCTGAAAAATACTAAACAGAAACTTGACAGAAAAAAATACGTGGGTCTGGTTTTAGTGTTCAGGCCCAGTTTCAACTTCACTGAGTGGTCGTTCTTGTGCTGGGCTACAGTAGTGACATGGCAGTCTGTAGGAGATTCCAGCAGGTAAGCATTGTCATGGCTTGGCATTAAGTGACCCTATAAAATTATTTTTTTCTGAAATATTTAGCGCTAACTTATTAAAAACCAGAAAATATGTTTAAAGCCATACCAGTTTTCTAAATTGTACAAGAAGGTGTGAAAATCCCTTCCCTCAGTAGCTTTTTCCTTTCTCTTATTCTGAGTCCAGGTTCTCATTCATTTCTGCATGAATACAGTAAAATAAGAGACCCTCTGAGGGATCTATGGCTAACCAACCCAAAAGCAAGAGCCAGAGCTCCAGAAACCCAGTGTAGTGCCATGCAATGGGCGCCAGCATGAAGCAAGGGCATCCTTTTCCAGCAAGCCACCATGCTGCTAAGTGGTCTGAAACTGGGCTGGGGAGAGAAGAGCCTTCAGAACATGTGGAATAAGATCAAAGGTGGCTATGCTACAACACGGATGAACTTTAACATTATGCTCAGTGAAATAAGCTAGTCACAAAAAGACAAACACTGGATGCTTCCACTCATATAAGCTTTCTAGAATAGTCAAATTCATAGAGACAGAACAGAATGATGATTGCCAGGGCTAGGGAAAGGCAATGATGGGAAGTTAGTGTTTAAATGGTTTTAGTTTGGCAAGATGAAAAAAGTTCTAGAGGTAGATATGGTGATGGCAGCACAGCAGTGTGAATGCCACTGAACTGTGCTATTAAAAAAGGTTAAAATGGTAAATTTTATGTGTTATGTATTTTACCACAATAAAAGAACTTGAAGGTAGCTAGTTCCCAATCTCCTCTGCCTAATCTCAGAGAAACACGTGGGCATAGACAAGGAAGGGATGACCCTGTGTATTGCCCTGACCCCGCTGCCTTCCAGACCTTTGACACCACAGAACTCTTTCTAGCTACATTCACAGGCCACTTTCTGGGCCCACCGGGACCGGGGTGGGGGTGGGGAACTGCTGTGGAGAGAGCCAGCCTGTAGGCAGGGGACACGGCACGCAGTGTGTTGACTGGCCGTCTCTTTTTCCTTCCTCTCTTACTTACTGAGTGGGCGTTTGCATGCACTTCACCCAACTCCTCCACTTTCAGGGCAGCCCTGAAACCCAGGACCAGCAGTGAGGAGCAGCAGAAAGAGCAGTACACTACTTGGGGACACCTGGCTTCCTGGCCCAGTTCTCAAGCCCTTGGTCACCTTAGGCGAGTCTCATAATTTCTGTGAGTCTCAGTTTCCTCATTGGTAACATGAGAGAGTCGGACAAGATAATCCCCAAGAGCCCTTCTAGCAACTCCCTTCTGAGAAATGGCCTGCCACAGCACACTCCCTTTAACACACACAAAACCAAAACAGAGGAGAAGATTCTCAGAAGGAAGACGAAGTCTTGCCCAGCACACGGAGGCAAGGGGCCCCTGTGACCTTCTGAAATGCAGGAAGGGCACAGGTTCTGCCACTTCTTGTTCTCTCCTTGAACATCTCTATCTCTTTGAAGAGAGTATTTAGGGAGTAACCAAATACTTCAGCCCTGGCCTGTTTCCTTAGCTCCTGATCGGATTCCAGAAGGCCTGCCCTGTAGCAGCCGTGGGCACCTGCTCCAGCCCCACTAGGCCTGGGGATGGCTAGTCCCAACCAGTCCCACCTGCAATCCTGCAGGGGTCATCTTGATGTAGGTGATGTTGGATCTGCTGGCAGTTTCTGAATGTTGGCCGGGATCATGTCTCGGGAAGCCGAAGAATGGAAACACGGACCAGGGAGAGGCAAAGAGTTTTTAAAAAGAGGATAGTTTATTAGAGGAAGGAGAAGAGGTTGCAGCTCCCAAGTGGGAGGGGGTCCCGAGTAGGGGGTGCCCCCTGACTGTGGCAAAAGCTCTTATTTTTATACCTTCCCTTTGCCTGTCTGGGGAAGGGGAGCTGTGTGAAGAAGGGAACCTGTTTGAAGAAGGGAACTGGCGCCTTCTAATGAAATTCGGTCTACCAGGTTTGTTCCGCTTGCCCATCCTAAAGGAATTAGCAAAGTAACCCACTCTTATCTATCAGATCTGCTCCGTTTGTCAGGCCAAAAGGAATTTTATGATTAACCTCAGGGCCTTGTTACATTATGTGCTGGAGCAAAGGAGTGATTTCAAAGCCTGGAGTTTTAGGATATGGCTGTCTTGTTTATTCCACCAGGGACCTCCCTGTCTACTAGGGACATGCCAAGTCTCCTGGATCAATCTGGGCCCCAACCTCCCCTCTTCTTCTGACTTTTGCTGGTGAGTGGGCTGGGCAAAGGAGCAGCCCACGGCACTATCTCTGCCCACCTCAACCTGGCGCTCAGGCCGCTTCGGGCAGGACAGCCCACCAGCCGCACAGCTGCCCTGGAACTGCTCTGTCTTTAATTAGGCAGAAGTTTTATTAGGTGGATGTGAGCACCAGATTTGTGGAACCCTCCCTGTGACCGAGGCCCAGCTGACTCTCCCAGGGTTTCGCCTAGCCCTGGAGACAGGTGCCCCTGGGCCTTTCTTGGCCTGCCCGCCTCTCTGAGCCTAGACTGGTGTGACAAATACCTGAATAAGCTCACAGGGTGGAGGAGAGAACACGATGATGAGAGTACCCAGGAAGCAGCAAGCTCATCACCAGGCTTGGAAACCTCACGACTCTAATTCTCCATGCCATAGCCATCATGGAATGAATACTTAGAAATTGGAAGTCTGTGAGCAGAACAATTCTGTCATAAAAGCTTAAGGACCATATCAAGGCTGGGCTCCGAACTTAGCGTGATTTCTTTATTTACCAACAGGATAAAACAGGTCATTCGTTTTCTTAGAAGCTGCAAACCTGTCACCATGCTCAGAACCAATCCAAGCAGCTGTTCCAAGTACAGCCTTCAGCTCATGCCAAACTTAGGTCAACTGTAGGCTCGTAGGATGGAAATATGTGTGCCATGGGCAACCCGTGCATGTGTACCCTACTTGTGTGTAGGTGTTTACATACATCCCAAATGGCCATGCACACACATTCATCGCACATGCTGGCTAAGGCCTTGGGAGGTGGCAGGCTCTCCATACTCACAGGATGGAAAAACCATCACGTTTATTGTCTGCCCTTGTGCGGTATTTAAAATACAACTTTGAATGTGTGCAGATTTTTAAATGTTATTCAACCACTTGGGTTTTTTTATTTTTTTAAAACTAAGCTGACTCTGAGCCAGACTGCATCTGTGTGCATTGAAAGGGACTATTCTTTCCTTCCCAGCGCTGACCCCCCTCCCCACACACCCTCCTTCAAGTGAAACCCAAGTGTTTCCTTTCCCGTAAGGCTCAGCCAGCCCGGTTTCTCCTAGAAGCCTGTGCTCAGCTCGGAGGCCAAGCCCTGCAGCTCAAGCAGGCCCCTGTGAGTCTTGAACTACAAACCCAAGTCCCAGGGTAGGAAACCGTCTGTCAACAGCCCTCATATTTACAACTGCAAGGCCAGGCTGGTCTCCTGGTGCATAGCTATTGTTCAAAGCACCAATCACGTCAAGGAGTTCCTGGATCTTTGGTTTTCTCCTCCAAAAACTTTTCTTCAGCTTTGAAGAAATGCTGTTTCTTCCACTGTCTCCTGTCTAGTGATCATTCGGATTAGGGGAATTTGTTATTTTGTTGAGGAGAGGCCCACAGTGCACATTTTCTCCATTTGAGAAGACACCACCTTGAAAGAGCATGCGTGCAGCATCCAGAATTAATCTCAGTTCAAACCACTGTGACCTTAAGCTGGGGATATCCCTTTGGTGAATGGGTCAGTCCCTATATCTTCTCCAAAAGACACCATGGGCTGTATTTCCTAAAATACGTTTTTTTAATCTTCCATTTTCTGTGCAAAACAATTTAGCATCATATACATATAACCCACAAGACAACTTTGTCAATCTCATGATTTTCATTTCTTTATATATTTCCCAGTCCTGACCACGTGAATGAGTACTTTACAGTCCAGTTTCAACTGGACATCCACTGTTTTCATTTAACATTATTTAAAGCCACTGCATTATGATGCAGTCTGCACAATTATAGTTCCTCATGCTCAGATACTATTCCATCCGAAGAGTGCACTGGAATTAGTCTGCCATTCTCTGTTGCTGGACATTTAGGTACAGCATGGTACAGACCAGTTGTTTCTTCTATTGAATTATTTCCTTGAGATGAATTTCCATAAGTGACATGAATATATCCACTGGTATAATCAATTTCAGGTCTCGATGAAACTTGCTTTCTGAAACAACTTGCTTTGTAAAACAACTTGCTTTCTGAAAAGCTTTTAAGAATTTACAATGCCACCTAAAGCAAGCATTATTATTTATTTATTTATTTATTTTTACTGCAACCTTGCCAGGAATTAAGTTAGTTTTTGCTGACTTAGTCGTTAAAAAATCATAAACTCAAAAGGTTATTTTAATTTGCATTTCTTTCATGACTAGCGAAGTTTTTTCCCTTAAACGCCATGCATTTTAAAAATAGCCTATGGCTATACCTTCATCCTACCTCTTCTAGACTGCTTCAAAGCAAAGGCTGCAAATGAGGCCCAAGGGGGAAAAAATGAAATGGAGATCATCAGAATGGCTTGTGAATTGACTTTCCAGTACACGTTACACACTTAGATCTGCTCCTGCTAGGATAGAATGGGAGACTGAGCTAGGAGATCAGGAGGGCAAAGAAGTAATTTCCAGGGACAGAGAAGGTTGGAGGCCATTTCCCTCCCTCTCCGGGGTGATGATGGGGATTCCCTGCTGACACCTGCTGCCTCCCTGGGGCCGGTTCCCTTCTATGGGCTCTCAGGGTCCCAATAGCTTGGTTACCTTTCCTAACCACATGTCCCAAAATGCAGCTGTTTGGTCCTCAAATTCTATACTTCCAGCACGCACTCTCCAGTTTCTTTTCAGCAGGTGTGACAGGCTTGTAGTGTTTTTGTTTTTTCCCCAGCTTTATTGAGATATAATTGACATATAACATTGTGTAAGTTTAAGGTGTGCAATGTGGTGATTTGATAGACTTATATATTGCAATATGATTACCACCATAGCTTTAGCTCACACCTCCATCACATCACACGATTTGCATTTCTTTTTTTGTGGTGACAACATTTAAAGTCTACTCTCAGCAACTTTCAAGTATCTAGTACAGCTTTGTTAGCTATATTCACAATGTTGTGTATTAGATCTCCAGAACTTGTTCATCTTATAAGTTGAAGTTTGTACTTTGTGACCAACATCCCCCCTGCCCCCAACCCCTGGAACCTGGGGACCACCATTCTAGTCTGTTTCTATTCAATTCTGCTCTTTAGATTTCATGTATATGTGATGTCATACAGTGTTTTTCTTTCTCTGTTTGATTTATCTCGGCATAATGCCTTCAAGGTGCATCCATATTGTCGGAAATTGCGGGATGTCCTTCTTTGTCATGGCTGAGTAGTATTCACATGCGCACACACACGTATATATTTCACATCCTCTGTATCCAGTCATCCATTGATTGACACTTAGGTTGTTTCCATACCTTAGTTATTGTGAATAATGCTGCAATAATGCTGCAATAAGTGGAAATACAGTGCAAATACCCAAAAAATAAATACCCAAAAAAGAAAGAAACCATTTAAAAAATAAATAAATAAAATCGTAGTTACAGATTCCCAGGGTTGTCAGGATTAAATGAGCATATATACACATTGCTTACCATATTGAGTCCTCAATAAGTGTTAGCTATTGTGGGAGGCAGCCCATACAATGATTCTCTGTAATCCCTGCTTGGGAGTGCAAATATCTTTTTAAGATCCTGTTTTCATTTCCTTTGGATAAATACCCAAAAGTGGGATTGTTGGATCTTATAGCAGTTCTGTTTTTTTATTAGTTTCAGGTGTACAAAACAATGTACTAGTTAGACGTTTACACCCCTCACAAAGTGATAACTCCCCTCCCCCAATCTACTACCCTTCTGACACCGTATATAGCTGTTACAATTCTGTTGACTCTATTCCCTATGCTGTACTCCATATCCCGTGACCATATATATATATATATATATATATATATATATATATATATATATATATATAAAATTGTAGTTGACATTTAATATTATTCAGCTTCAGCTTCACGTGTGCACTGCAGTGGTCAGGCACCCACACCATCCAGGAAGTGGTCTCCCTAATAAGACAAGTGCCCATCTGACCCCCTACAACATCTTTACAACATTATTGATTATATTCCCCAAACTGTCTTTCATATCCTCATGGCAACATTGTGTCCACCAATTTGTGCTTTCTAATCCCCTCATCTTCTCCCTCATCCCCACTTCCCTCCTATCTAGGAAACATCAGTTTTTTCTCTATATCTCTGACACTGTTTCTGATTAGTTTACTCATTTATTCAGTTCTTTAGATTCCACATATAAGTGAGATCATATGGTATTTGTCTTTCTCCGTCTGACTTACTTCACTTAGCATAATGTTCTCTAGGTCCATCCATAAATGTTTTGAGGAACCTCCATACTGATTTCCATAGTGGCTGCACCAATTTGCAATCCCACCAACAGTGCACAGCGTTCCCTTTTCTCCACATCCTCACCAATACCTACCTTTTGTTTTCTTTTGTTTTACATAATAGTCATTCTAATAGGTGTGATTTGATAACCTATTACGGCTTTGATTTGCATTTCTTAGTAATGTTAGGCACCTTTTCAAGAATGCATTAGCCATGTATATGACTTATTTGAAAATGTTTTCTCTTTTAGGAATGGGAGCCTTAAGACTGAGAACTGAGGCCTCTAAGGGTTAAACTAAATTAGCAGCCAGGAGCACTGCTTTTCAAACCCAGGTCACTTGGAGACTCTAACCGAACCTGTACTCCAGCCCCTGCGTCATGACCCGCACACCACGTCAGCGGTCCCTTAGGATCTGTGGTGTCCACTAACTTCAGGCTGAGAATCAAGTCCCACCTGAGCCCACCAGGACTTCTGCAGGGAAGTTCTGTGTTGAGCTGGTGAAGACATGGGTGCCTGATAGGAGGCTCATCCTCAGGCCATTGGGGACATGTTGTTTTCTTGTGAAGAAGTTAAGGGACAGTTTTGGATGATGAGAAAGAGAGACTCGGGGAGAAATTGGGGACATCGATGTTGGGCATCTAAGGAGCTTTCTACTTGGGAGGATCTGGGCCTTATCTTGATTCACAAAATCAATACTCTTAGTCTGGTGTTCAATAACTCTGCCCCAAAATGCTCTCCCACTGTCCTAGAAAGATATTCCCCCCTATAAACCATCATGTGTGGTTCCTGGGGCAATCTCATGGCTGATCTTCTTGTAGTTCCTATACAGTGCCAAGCTTTTCCCTCTAGCACAGCAAAAGTCACCCACATTACATTTGTCTGCATATTTATCTGTCTCTCCCACTAAACTGCCGTGTCCTGGAAAACAAGGGCATCTCTTACTTCTCGTATTCCCAGCACATGTTGCCTGCGGAAAGTATTGAACAAATAAGGGCTTTGGGAAGACAGAACTGAACCCGGACTCTCCTTGAGTTAGCAGGTACGGCAGGGCTTGGGCAGCAGTCTGGACACTGAGACCCTTTGCAACCATCCACCCAAACAGCAACCTTGCCCAGCATCCTACAGGAGCCCAAGCAGAGCGCAGGGGAATAGAACCTTTGGCATAAGTTTCTTGAGAACCAGCCACTCTTAGATCATCAGTCCCCTAAGCAGGGAGACTTGGCCCAGATCATGTTATGTGGAGCTTCATCATCCCCAGCAGGACAATCACACCCAAACCAGGTGGTTCTCTGAGGATCAGCAATGAGTGAAAACCTGATGGTAAAAGTAGTGGGCTCTGGTTGAAACAAGCTTCCCTGAGGATCCTAGGCCTGTCCTTCCACCCGGGTACTACGGCGGCTGTTCATTTTTATTTGGTTTGAGTTCTTTTTACTACTCCACTCCTCCTGCAAAGAGTCAGATCATGATCTGGACCCTGTGCTTTGCTTTAGCTTTACCCAATTTGTGTTACAGCCTGCTATGTATTTAGCAAGCACTACGTAAATTTTCAGTTATTTTACACATATCTAATATAGACATGTATATAGCTTTTATTTTTCACGTAATATTTTCATAATATTACTTGCTCTTTTCACTTAGCATTGTGTATTGGAGCTCATTCTATAACAGTACATTTAAAGTTGCCTTGTTCCTTTTCTTGGCTGCATATTATTCCCATGTGTGGGTTTACCATAATTTATTTAACCTGTGCCCCATGGATGGGCATTTCAGTTATTCTTCTTAAGTTAATCTTCTGCTATTGTAAGTAATGTCCCATAGTCTTGTAAAATTATATCTGTAGGATAAATTCCTAAAACTGGGATTGTTTAGTCCAAGGGCATTTTAGTGTGGGTGGGAATTGCCCAGCTGTTGTGCAGAGATGTCATGTCAGTTCACACTTGTGTCAACAATGTATGAATGTGCCTGCCTCCACACACGGGATATTTATCACTTGGTTCATCTTTGCTAATCATTGTAGTTTTGAGTTCCATTTCTTCTATTATAACCGAGACTAAGTTTACTTCTAGGTAGGCTTTGTATAGTTGTCACCATTGTATATGGAATATGTACTTCATTATGTCTTAGACTAACTAGTTTTCATTTGTCTGTATGAAAGTTATTGACTATAGTACATAAATTTTGAATGCAGTCACTTTACTGAAGTGTTTTACTTCTTGTAATTCCCTGGAAAACGCCCCCAAAAAATCTGCCTGAAAAAAATAACTATCACATAAGCTACAAATAATGATTAGTTTACTTTCCGTTTTTTAATTTTTATATGTCTAATTTCTTTCTCCTATAATTTATTAACTGATCTCTAGGACAGTATCACATGATATTTGTGAAAGTGTATATTCCTGTTTTACTGCTTTTTTTATGTAAATGTTTCAAGTGTTTCTGCATTTTTAATCATGACACTGTCTTTGAGACTGAATATGTTTTTATATCATGTTAAGGAAGTATCTAAGTAGCTAGCTACATTAAGGAAAAATGGCTGCTAAAATCTCGAAAAGACAACCAGGCATTATGTACCTCATAATGGAAAAACACATCATCTATGAGGAAATCTTGTCCAAAAAATGTCAAAGCTGGATCTGATTTACCTTCTAGATCCAACTACCAACTTATGGAAATACAGGAGACAGAGAAATAGTCTACACTACACCAGAGGGAAACAATCAGCAAAATCCAGACTGTGGGAACATCTACAGGACACATAACTCAGGTTCTTTAACAAACATATTCCAAGGTGGGGGGAAAGAGAAAGCTTGAGGGAGACTCCTCTAGGTTAGAGAGACTTAAAAGACATCAACCAATTCCAGTGTGTGGCACTTATTTGGATCCTAATTCAAACAAACATGTTATCAAAAAACTATGACATTCATGAGAAAATGCAAAAATTTGCACATTTACTGGACATTTGATGACATTAGGAGAAGTATTATTAATTTTTTGGTGTGATTTTGACATTAGGGTTATTTTTTCAATCCTCATCTTTAAGAGGTATGTACTAAAATATTAACTGATGACATAATATGATGTCTGGGTTTGGTTCAAAATAATCTAAGAGGGAAGTGGATGGGGCACAGATGTAACAAGATTAGCCATAGTTGGAACACCTTAAGACATATGCAATTTTTATTTGTCAATTATAAATAAAGCTTGAAAAAAAAGAGTTAAAGAGTGGCATAGGTGAAGCTGTGTAGTGGGAGCATAGGGGCTCATTATACTATTCTACTCTTGTATTTATTTGAAACTCTATTATATGAAGTTTTCAGAAATGAATGCCGCATTTTAACAAATGTCTTTTTAGAATCTGTGGAATGACTAAATTATTTTTCTCTTGTGTTCTGTTAATATGTTTCATTTTATTAATCAATTTCCTATTAGTGAACCAACCTTGCCTTCCTGGGAAAAAAGCTATTCAGTTATGCTCCATTAGTCCATTGGTCCAGTGGGTTTCTAGGCTGTCATTGCTGTTACTTTGATGAGGACTTTTGAATCATTATTCTTAAGTGAGATTAGTGAAGACCTTAATTTCGACGTAAATTCAAAACTGGATGCTTATATGGGAAGACAACTTGACTGTAAGACACCCTTATAATTGTAATGATAGTGGCAGTAAATATTGATTACCTATCACTGTACTGAGCACTTGACTTCTTAGCTGGTCCTGCCCTTCATCTCACAATTAAGAACAAAGGATCTCACATGCCCTGGAGCAAGGAGAGAAAGGGCAAAAGTAGCAGGCAATCCACTGGGCTACACTGCGCATGCATCCTTCCCTAAACCGGCCACACAAAACCACTGGTTGTCCTATGCATTCTCCTGGTCTTAGAGTCACAGGGTTAAAGATGCCCCAGTCCTACTGTGAGGTCTTTACCTAAAGAGTCACTGGAATCAGGACAAGAGTCGTTCCTCAACAGTCTTTTCCTTGGCCAATATCTTGCTTCACCAAGGCTATTTTAGGAAAGTTGAAAATAGCCCATTGGAATATCTTGAGAATCTTTGAACAATGCATGTATGTGGAAGTCAAAGTTCCATTTACTGGTACAGGGGTTATCTCATAAAAAAATAACATCTGATGGTTCACAGATTTAACTTACATTAATATAACATAATTACTATGGGGGAGGAATGTTCTTGATTTGATACTGAATGAAAACAAGAAGGTTAAAAAAATAACAGTATATACAGTAAAATCTCAAGTTTGTAATACAGGTATATATAAAGAAAGAAAAAAATGGAAGGAAAAATACCAAAACATTAATAGTTGTTGTACCTGGATGGTGAATTATGGCTGATCTTTTTTGTTTCTGAAAAAAATTTTCAATAAATATATCCTAATTTTTAAAAAACTATCATTTAAAACTAATAATATATGGTATCCCTTATGTGATCAAAGGATTGTGGCTAATCCTTTTCTATTAGAATTTTATCTTGGTTAGTTAAATTTCTAGAAACCTAACTAACTGCCCGTTAGTATGTCCACATGGGTAAAAAATGTGCTATCATCTTACTGCGTTATTTTTTAAAAACTTTATTACTATTAGACCCCGATATTTCCTCCACACAGCCAGTATTTTGTTTATTCTTCTCACTGCTCACCCTGTGATCTGATCAAGAGTCCTTTAAAAATAAAGAGCAAACTATTTAGGAAGTTTGAGATCAACAAGGAACAGAGACTCTATTGGCTTTCATCGTCTCCTCAAGTTCAGCTCTCATTCTTCTAGAAGCCTGTCACTATGGACAAGTGTGATGTTCCCATGGGATTTATCCTCAACACTGCTACCTTCCTGGGCACGCCTCCCATTACTTGCTGTCCCGCATTTCCAAAATGCTTCTGTGCTAATACTGTCTAGACATAGGCAGTAATATGCACACATACCCTAATGCTATTTTGAAAGCTGTGAAACAGGCAAGCACAGAACATTTGACATTCCCTTGCTGTGCATGGCATTATCATAATTGACAAAAGAGCACTCCAAGTTTTCGGGTGCTTTGCTTTCAGAGAAACCAACTCTCTACTCTCAACAAACCCAGCATGCAAGCCATAAGGAAGGGCTTGTAGATTTATTTCCTGCAGCTGCTTTGATTACATATTACGTATTACCCTAGCCCCAAAGACATCACAAGTTGATTGTTTCAGAAACAGTGGTGTTAAGATCAAGCCCCAGAACGAGCTTATGACCTAGAGATAGCCCAAACCTTCCAGGTAGGGGAAATTGGCCTATATAAGCCACTTACACTCCACTAAAAAAAAAAAAAAAAAAAACCCACCAAGCTATGACAGATACTGCCAAATAAATAACCCTCTTTTAAAGAATAACTTTTTGGTGGTCTGAAGAGAGTGAAGGTTAGCTTTTAAAAAATTGAAATAATTTGGCTCTCCTCTCAGTACCAACTGTGCCATTTGTAAAAGCAACAGAGACCTCAAAATTGTTCTGAGCTCATTCTTCCGGGCCACAGAAATGAGATTCAAGGCCATCGTGATGTAGGAATATTTTTCTGTGAGTTCCCAAATTATGTAAATGATGTAGGATCTGCTAGCAGTTTCTGGGTGTGGGCCGGGACCATGTCTCGTGAAGCCGAAACATGGACACACGGAGCAGGGAGAGGCAAAAAGTTGTAAAGGAAGATAGTTTGTTAGACGCAGGAGAAGAGGTTGCAGCTCCCAAGTGGGAGGGGGTCCCGAATGGGGGTGCCCCATGACTGAGGCAAAAGCTCTTACTTTTATACCTTCCCTTGCCTGCTTGGGGAAGGGGGCTGGAGCCTTCTAATCTATCAGTTTTGTCCTGTTTGCCCATCCTGAAGGGATTAACGAACCAACCCTTTCCTATCTATCAGATCTGCTCCTTTGTCAGGCCAGAAGGGATGTGAGATTATCTATTAACCTCAAGGTGTGTTCTCATGTCTCTGTCCCGGAGTGAAGGAGACATTCCAGGGTCTGGAGTTTTAGGATATGGTTGCTTTTATGTTTATTCCACCAGGGACCCCCCTGTCTACCTAGCAATCATACTAACTAACCTGTCTCACTTGGGTGGTCAGCATCCCTTGGAGAGGTGATGATACAGGATAGTTAGTATGTCCCTAGGTAGACCCGGAGGTCCCTGGTGAAATAAACAAGACAGCCATATCCTAAAACTCCAGATTTTGAAACCACTCCTTCACTCCAGGACATTATGTAACAAAGCCTTGAGGTTAATCATAAAATTCCTTTTGGCCTGACAAACGGAGCAGATCTGATAGATACGAGTGGGTTACTTTGCTAATTCCTTTAGGATGGGCAAGCGGAACAAACCTGGTAGACGAATTTCATTAGAAGGCGTCAGTTCCCTTCTTCAAACAAGTTCCCTTCTTCACACAGCTCCCCTTCCCCAAGCAGGCAAGGGAAGGTGTAAAAGTAAGAGCTTTTGCCTCAGTCAGGGGGCACCCCCTATTCGGGACCCCCTCCCACTTGGGAGCTGCAACCTCTTCTCCTGCCTCTAATAAACTATCCTCTTTTTAAAACTGTTTGCCTCTCCCTGGTCCGTGTTTCCATTCTTCGGCTTCACGAGACACGCACTCAAAAACTGCTGGCAGATCCAACATCACCTACATCAGTGGGAGGCAAAACAAGGGAAATCCTGGGAGAAAGTACATTGTCCAGACCAGGGCAATACTATTTGGGAACACTATTATGAGTTATGTGGTGATAATACGTTGCATTTAAACTAGGCCATGTTTCTGGGGGAGTTCAAGCATCCTATAAAGAAGCTCATGAGCTTTTAATATGAAGCAAGGAAGTATTTTGGGACCCATTTTACAGCAGAAGTAATGGATTTCCCATTGTATGCAAAAACAGAGTAGATTTGGTAATTATCCATTTTATTTGAGTACTCTGCAGTTGCAAGACTGTTCATTCAGACAAAATCAATTTATGGCCTAATGGATCAAAATAACTGGTTGATCTCTGCCAAGTTTTCTTTTTTTGTCTCTTTTTTATGCTCAGTGGTCATGACTTTGGAGAAGTGATTTCTTTGTGTCCATTCAATAACAGAGAAAGAATAATTTTTTAAACCCAAAAAGAAGACCTATGCATTGCTTTGATTTGCAAACAATGAGTAGACAAAGATCACAGAAAAAGCAAGGGCAGCGGTGGAGAACCACAGTGCACCCCGCCCTCGCCTCTGCTGCCCCACCTGCCAGGTCTTCCCACCTGCTAATCTGGCCTCATTCCGAGCCTCAGTCCCCTGAGGGCAGAGACTGCTGTGAGATGTATGCTGATGTGTCTGGCACCAGAGAAGTTTGTAGCAGGAGTTTAGTAGACATTGGTGACTCATTTTCTAAGATGAGGTTCCCTTTGTTGGTGTAATGCTTTAAAGAAAATGCCCAGATGGTCTCCCGAAGCCTCTGTGGGCATGTCCATCGCAGGGCCTTCAACATCCCCAAAAGAAATGGACTTAAGGTTCCTGTTTAAACTTCCTGCATCACTGGAAGCTTTAGTTTTCTGATAGGAATGATTAATTCCTGTGGAATTGGTACTATAAGGAACTATTAGGTGAAGTGCTGTGCTCAGCCGTGCTCCAGCCTCGGAGCTGCAGTAGGCTCTGAGCTTGACACAAATGCTCTTTCAAGTGAGTGAATCAGGTCAGAGACACTGGGGGAGGAAGATGGGAAGGATGATATGGACACGTACGTGGGCCACTAGGCTGGCGTGGGGAACGTTTTGCACTGATACTCTTATCTCTGTCCTCATTATTTTAGAGCCTCTGAATAAGATCCTTGATAGAGCCACAGGCTCAGAATCGCAGAGCTGGAAGGTCCGTCCATGGTCCCTCTTCCAGAGCAGTAGGCTGGCGTCTACCGAGGACAGAAAATAAACCCAGAATGTTTTTCCTTAAGTGAGACTGAGGGGGTTCCAGGCAGCCTACTGTGTCTCAGCTTCCTAACTGATGTCCATTGAACCAGAAAGACGGCCAGGCAAGAGCTCTGACTGGTCAGTGGAGAAGGCAGCCCTGCTTTAGTTTCTTTCATTCCCCCAGTGCTGAAACCATCTGTACTCCAAGGCTTGAAGAGGTTCCAGACACCTCATAAAAGTCACGTCCTCATCACAGTGTGCACACAGAAGTAATCCCAAGTGTGGGTCATTCCACTCCTGGCCAAGGCTGCCACAAAAGGAAGTAAGGATGTGTCCATGCTGTCATACTGGAGAAAAAAGCCTGCTTCCCGTCCTCACTGCCGCGTGTCGCTCACAGCTCTCCTTACTGCTACAAGACCCCAAAGAATTCACTTAATCTCTCAATTTCAGCCAATACAATGTCAAACTCTCCAGATGTGCCCAAGTATAAAATTTTAAACGTAGCACACTATGGTGTACTTTCTCAATAGCCAGATGTTTTGCTGTATTAAGAATATGATATTGAAATACTAAGTTCCAAGAACCAAACTACGTACTTTGCTTAAGTATTATTTATAATTGTTATAACAACCTTGTGAGGCAGAAATGATTACCTATATTTGTCCTTTTCCTTATGTCAGTCCTGTGGATTAGGAGGTTCCATGCCATTTTATGGAGACAAAACCGAAGTCAGGAAGCCGTGTTACCCACCTTTACCTTGGGTCACATGTTTGGTACTTGACAAGAGCGGGAATTAGAAGGCAGGGGTCTGCCCTACTCCAAAACCCACTCTGCCTTCGTCTCTCTGAACCTGCTTCCTCATCAGTAACACCGTCTTTGGAAGATTAAGAAAATAATATGCATCTACTAGGAGGGCACAAGCTCAAGGCCTCCTTGGCCAATACAGCACGGATGTATTTGACTTGAGGAACACAGTGTTTTAAAATGTTTTAATCTGAATCAAACAGGCAGGGGATGTTCCCTTCCTTTAAGCACAAATCCTTCTATGCCCTGTTGTCCTCACCCAGCTGATTCACTAATTGGCTTTATCCAACTGGCCCTTACAATTACGTGTGTGTGACCCCCGTCTGGTGGAAAGTGCAGGGAAGAAGTGGAGAGGTCACATTCTGTCCCACAGTGATCCAGCAGGAGTGAGAAACAGGTGGGTGATGGCAACAAGGAAGGAACTGTTTCCAGATCTTCAGTGCCCCTGAGCTCATGCCCAAGGACGTGCCAGAGCTGAGAGTTCACATCACCCCCCACACACACACTTTACAAAGAGGGTGATCCTCTCAGCCTTCCCACAGGACTCGAAGAAACCAGCCAGGTAGCCTTCATTAATGATGAAACAGGCAAAGGACTTTCCACCGTTCCCCTTCCTTTTCCCCAGGACTTTCCATCTTATGCTCTGTGAAGAGTGAGGCTGGTTGAACAAACAACATTTTGGCCTGAGTTTGAATGTTCTATATTCAGATATATGATAGAAGGGGGTGATAATTTTTGTTTAATAACTGTACTTCTTATATTCTGCAACTACTGGCAGGAAGAGGAGACCTGGGAGCCAAACTCCCAAGATAGATCATGTCTGTCAACTGAAAGCTGCAGAGGAAATAAGCCTGAAATGGGAAAGGAGGAGGATAAAGGTGGCAGGGGTCCCTACTCCATCACATGACATATTAACCATATCTTCTTATTTTCTTTATTCTTGATGCTTTGCCACCTGGGGCGTGTCTGACAGGGAGACACTGACCCTCCCAGGGTTAGCCAATTCTTAGCGATGGCAAAGGACTCACCTGTGAGCACACCTTTCCTATGCAAGCCAACAGATCCACACCCCACCACCTCCTCTGAGTTCTTACACTCTGGCCCCAAACACCTCAAGGCTAGGTCCTAGACAATCAGGGTCAGCATGCCCAGAGCCTACTGACATTATTCAAAGTAGCCAATCCTAAGCCTGTTTACCCTGCCTTGCCCTTTCCTTCCTGTTGATACCACAATCGGGGCTCTGGCCCATGCTTTCCTCCCATTCTGCCTGTGTCCTCTTGTGGAGCTGCAGAGCACAGCATGCCCCCCTCCTCTTGAGATTTGTGACTAATAAACTATTTTCTCAATGGCAATCTTCAATTTTCTCCTGAACTGTTGGCCTCACCATACATGAATAATAATAAAACCTACATTTTTTTCACATCAAATCTATGTTATATTGCTCAAGAGTTCAAATAAGCTCAAAGAGACTGATACTAGTGACAACCAACAGAAGACAGACTCAAATATCATACTAAATTACCAAAAAGAATGACATGGTAAAACGTCCAGACGTGCACATTTCTTTCACATGCAAAGTTTGATTTATCACCCATGAATACAGAGAATCCGAAAAGTCCACTGCTAACTGAATACATTTCGTGTGATCTAACATTTAAAAACAACTGCCAGACAGTTTACCCTCTAAGGAAACTTATTTAGGGGTACAAACTACTTTGGTAAGATTAGTGTTAAGAAGTAATAGGAGCAAGTTAAGGGAAATTGCTATTACATACTCTAGAACATAATGGAAGGCAAACATGCCCCCCCCACCCCCAAAAAAAAGCTTCACTGGAAAAAAAAAAGGTTGAAAGCTAATTGTAACACTAGTGCCCTGCTCCAAAGTCAACAACGTGAACAACGAAAAAAAAGGAAAAGACCTTGCTCAACCCCACGCTCAGTGAGGGACTACAGGAAAGAGCTGTGCGTGAATGGAACGCCTGAGAGCGGAGTGGTGCCAGCATTCAATGGGCATGTCTTGATCTGGGGACCCATCGCTCTGGGCCTTGACGCAGAGCGTGTGGCCCAGCAACCTGGGGGTCCAGCATCCATTCACGGGTTCCACCTAGGGTAGATGAAAGTCTCTTACAGCTCCTTGACAGTAAAACCTACATTTTAAAACACATCGGAATGCAATCTGTCTTTGATTGTAGGACAAAAATTCTCTATTTCTGGGTCCCCACTTAAATGATCATAATCACCTAATTAATTGAGCAGCAAAATTAGCAAATATATTGAGATTGCTTGCAGCATACAATCTATATTCCCAGCAATATGTAGGATAAAAAGAAATAGACCTGGTCCCAGCCCTCAGAAACTCACAATTTTATCGTTTCCAATCCTGTTGTTAGAAGATGGACATTGAGACATCATCCCCAGGGCACCATAATCTGCTAGGGCATTTCAGAAAGTGTGTTCAGTAATTCCAGGGAATGCTGAGGGGTGGGGTGGGGTGGGATGGGGTGGGGGAAGAGCTCAATAGTCAGAGGATTTAGGGAATCATTGTTTCTGGAGAGTCACAAAGCACATTAGCATATTAAAGTCTCCGGGAAAAGGAGTTTACAATATATTTGTTGCTGGAACTGTTTTTTTCAAATTGTAGCAGTGACAACTATTGACAGCTATTGACTGCCCATGAAACTCACTGTTGTCAGAACATACTTCACGAAACACTGGCTTATAACAAAAAACTACTTAGGAGCTGTTCCTTATTTAAGTTATATGAGAAATTTCAGAATGTGGGGCCAATACACCATTTTCTCAGCTGATAATTTAGTATTCTTTGTTATTTCTAAATATATAATTGATCCCAATATATAACTGATCTCATAGACAAAAGATGGAAAAAATAATGTGGTAAAAGCTATTAGTTGCCTCATAATATTTTCCCCCTTATTTAGTCACAGAATCCTGATTTTATTGGGAGTGGCAACATGACCAACTAACAGACTACATTTCCAGCCTCCATTATAGTTAGGTATTGCCAAGTTACTACTTCTGCCAGGGAGGCAATGATGATTAGCAGAGAGCTAACTCAGATATTGAGCCCATTTTGTCCATTTATGACTCTTTAGTCCTGCTGTCTGGAATGCAGATGTGATGGCAGGAGCTCCGTCAGCCATTTTGGATCATAAGGTTACCTTGAAAATGGGAGCTACACACTGAGGATATGGGAGCAGAAGAGGCTTGGGTCCCTGTGAACATTGTGAAGCTGCCACATCAGCCCAAGAATGCCTCTATCTGGATGTGCTGTACCTAACAAAATATACTTGTACATTTTAATTACTGTTATTTGAGGTTTTCTTTTACAAGCAATGGAGTCAAATCTTAACCAAAGAAAAGAAAGTAAGTACCTGAGAGAGTTTATTGATACTTCTGGTACAGGAGTTTATTGGCCAACTTTCCAATAAATTTCCACCTTCCCAGCTGTTACTCCAAGCAAAACATGATCTATTATTACCTGATAACCAACAGCAAAATTTCCTTTCCATCTAGGGATTCCTTGTCACTCCAGAATATTAGCCTGTGGCCCTTTGTCCTTTCTTCAGGATAGGAATTATGTTTTTCTTGCCAGATTCCTTACAGAGTTATACAACGTGAGTTTTCACTGATAATTGCTTTTCATAATGTAAATTTATCCTGTAAATTTTATTCTCATTTTCTTGCGTGCATCTCCCTTTTGGATGCAGCCTCTCACCACAAGGTTGCCATGTCATTCAGTTGTGATATTTTCACCAGGTTCCTATCCCTTTTTCTCCATCTGTCAGGAATTGAGTTTCCATTAAAAGGAAGTTTCTTTTTGATTCAGTAAATTGATGTAAGAAGAAGAGCAAAACTATTTTGATTAGAATATGTTTGCTTTTCCAGCTGTCTAATCCAAATTCAAAAGCTTCTCATTTAACTTTCTCTGTGTGCAAAACAAAAATGAATCGAGGCCCAGAAAAGAAACAAAAGCTTTTACAGAGTAAAAATATTTGATTCTTCTTCATCTCAGAAATAATGTCATCTCAGGAAACATCTGTAACAAGGTTTGCTTTCTTATTTTAAGCTAACTAATGATAAGTGGAATATAAGACTTGAATTTTGTGAAAATTGTCTTAGTCCTTTTGAGCTGCTATAACAAAATACGATTGGACTGGGTGACTTTTAAGCAACAGAAATGTATTTCTCAGTTCTGGAAGCTGGAAGTCCAAGATCTGGGTGCCAGCAGGTTGGCAGATTGTTGACTTTTTGCTGTGTCCTCACATGGTGGAGGGGCTAGAAAGTGCTGTGGGGTCTCGTTTATAAAAACACTAATCCCATTCATCAGAGCTCCAACCTCATGACCTAATTACCTCCTAACGGCTCCATTTCCTAATACCGTCACATGAATTTTGGAGGGACACAAACATCCAGACTATAGTAAAAATATCATGGTTTACTAAGTCATTTGCTTTAATCTCTAAAATAAGGATAGATGGATAAGTAGATGTGTGTGTGAATGTGTGTGTGTGTGTGTGAGAGAGAGAGAGAGAGAGAGAGAGAGAGAGAGAGAGCTAATATAATTATTAGAGAAAATCTAGTTTAATTTCCTTCATCTATGGATAAGGAAGCTAAAGCCCAGAGAAACAGAGCCCATGGTTTCCCCACTGACACCTAAAATCCGGGACTCTTGACTCCCAGTCCAGAGGTCTATTACTACAACTTTGCCTTATTCCCAATGGAATTAGTCAGTTAAACTAAGTTATGCTGCAATAGGAAGCAACCCCCAAATTTCCATGGTTCAAAACAACAAAGTTGATTTCTCTCTCACACTAGGTGTGTGCAGCTGGTCAGCGCAATGGCTCTGCTCATCTTAGCTAGTCAGAGCCTCAGGCTGACAAAGTTCCACCATCTTAGGTCACAACCTTCTCAGAACAGTCTTCAAGTTCACTGCTGCAAGCAAAAACAGCACGGAGGGACTCGTACCAGGTCTTCCCTCTTCTACCTGGAAGCAACCTGTGTCACTGCCTCTTCCATTTCATTAGTCAGAGTAAGTCCAATGGAGGTTGGGGAATGGTCCACATCTGCTTTGTTGTGTACTACAAAGGTGGGCTGGTACGTAGTGAGACAAAGGCAAGATTCACCTGCAAAATCTTTCTCAAGATGAAATAAAATTGACCTCTGATGGAGGTTTAGAAATTTACAAAGACACGAGGCATGCTTAGAGTCGCTAATTCTGGCTATGTTCAAATCTGAGAGTAGCGAAATGAAGACTTTAAGACCTTAAGCACATAATACTATGGCCATGAAGAAAACTCTGTTTTTAAAACACGCTATATTGCTAAGCTGGATGTTCTTTGAAGAATGTTAGGCCTGGAAGGAACCATTGTCTTCTTTAACCATCCCTGCACAGCTGTCTGGTCACAGCCTTCAGTCTTCAAGTTCACTGCTGAAAGCATGGATATTATCACTTGTACGGAGCATTAATTATGAACACAGAATGGACGCTAATAAGTCTGATAGCTGTGTCAGTCACAAAGCAACAGTCATGCCAGGACATCGCATGAAAGGCGTACCCAGTGAATGCCCTAACCAGATAACTCCAGACGCAGGGTGGTGTATGACCACCTGGATGGCTTTATGGGACGACAGATGAGCTTTATCGGACTGCAGATGGGGGCACCACACCCAGTCTTGAGCATAAGATCAGAGCTCTCTGACTGTTTATTGCTCAGGCCTCAGTGACCAGCTGACAGCTACGCCTGCACTTGTCCCAGATGGAGCCCTTGAAGCCTCACCTCCTGACTGTCTCTCCAGCCCAGACTGATGCCCGACTCTCCACACCCCAGCACCGAAGGGATCTTGCTAAACACCAGACTCTCTCTCCTTCTTGCATAAGACTGTTTGCCTCACCTGACCCTATTGCTTACAAACCTGTGTGACCCTCCTATGTGAAACTGCTCTCCCTTGACTATTGAAGAGTATCCTCTGGCGGAGCCTCGGTTAATACCCGTGGAAAACCAAGTCAGTAGGACTAGATCAATGGCTTTATTCTCATGAAGTCTGACATTGTGGAAAGACACAAACGTGTGTGAGACTGCTCCTTTGATAGTCACATCCTGCTCACGACAATAGCATTTTACAGATGATAAAATGGAGACTCAGGATTAAGGGGAGTTGACCAAGTACATTAGTCAGAATGAGCTACATTAGACCTTAAAATTCTACAGTAATAAAATATTTACAGATAATGAAATATCTACAGTAATAAACAAACTTAAAATTCCTGTTCTCTAACATACGTGTACACGTGTGTGCTTACTCACAGGGTGTGTCCAACATGGATTGTCAGGGAGCTCTGCTCTGTACAATCCTTGGGACCAAGGATGATGGAAGCTCAGCCACCTTGTAGCTGCAGCACTGGGAGCACACATTTTTTTCAGTCACAATGGCAGAAGAAGAGAGAGACAAATGATCAACCTGTATGTGACACAAGTCGTTTCCACTTACCCCCTATCAGCAGAGTTGGTCATGTGTCCGGACCCCACTAGCAGTCTCTAGGAAGGACAGATTTCTGAGTGTGCAGGACAGGAGGCTGTGATAGCCACCAAACCGAGGCACTCAGCACAGAACTGTTAGAACTACTTCTAGCTGTCCAGAGCCAAGTCATGTGAGTTGCTCTTCAGTGTTCCTATTCAGAAGTCAGAGTAAATGGTTTAAAGTTAAAATTGGGGTTTAATCCAATGACCTTGGGTCAGTGAATTTATCTGAGACTCAGTCTGGTCATTGATAAATAAAAATAATAAAATTTCCCTCAATAGTGCTTATCGGGATTGCATGAGATAATGAATACTAAATTCTTAGTATAGGATCTAGCACACAGTAAGCACTCGTTAAATTGTTGCTGTTGAGATGTAGTTTTAAAGTCATATGATACCATTGTGCCCTCTACTTTAATGTCAGAAGGATGATGTTGGCCAGGTAATTGAAACACCTTACCCTTCATTGTCGACCTCAGACTTGGTCAAAATGACCCTCCAATGACAATCTTCGTTGGAGCTGGCAATTCGTCACTGAGAAAAACCTTATCACAAACCCATTAAAAGTCTGGGTTATTTTTACGACCTCTTTATTTCATCCATTAATTCAACAAGTATTTATCAAGCATCTCGTCTTCACTAGGCACTTTCCGCGTGCCTGGATTACAGTGATAGAGAAACAATGAGGGTGCTGCCGGTCTGGTGCTCAGACTTGGAAGAAGCATAGCGTCACCTCACAGGCTCTTGGGAAGTAGTAGGGACAGAAAACGCCCTTGCACGTGAAGGGAATTGGAAGCTCTCCAGCACATGGTGTCATCATACGCTGCATCCACACACAGAGCAGAGCTCTGAGGACACTGGATTTGAGTCGTCCCTGTAGGTAACAATGGGCACAGGGAGTACAGCTATGGCGAGCTACTTGCCCACTCCCTTCAGGAAGCTGCACTCCCACCCTCCTCTGATTGCTTCTTCTGCAAACCACAGCAAGCCTCAAGACATTTACTCTCTTCTCTTTCTTGTAGTCCATCCTGCTTACACATTCCCTTAATGTAATAAATGCAGTAAACGTTATAAAAGTAACAAATCGTGCCGCCTTTTCAGAGGCCTCTGTGAACTGTGTCTATCTGTCCGCAATTGGATTCTCTTGCTCATGGCCGCGAAACCATTTCCTTCCTCCTCCGTCACGAACGTCCCCACCGTGTGCCTTGATACCGCACCCCTGGGTTGTGCAGATGCGTTCTGCCAGTCTTCGTCATCCTTTTCTTAGTATGCCTTCCTTTATTCGATAGCGGGAAATGGAAACACCACCTGGCTCGTGGCAATGCCCATAGAGTCTGAGCGGCAGCTAATGCCGCAGCTTCCCAAAGTGTCAGCCTGCTCGCTGACCTGGAAGAGCCAGAAGCCTCCTTGCTGTGTAGGAGACTCTGGGAGTCACTCCTGAGAGCTCAGTCTCTATCTTGTTTGTTTATGTTCACCAGTGATTCTATGAGCCATTTAATATCCCGTAAGAAATCCCTTTCTGCTCAAACTGCTGGGAGTAGAATCTGTTCTATAGCTGAACTCTAATCAATACAGTGATTGGTATCAGGAGGGGTTTGCAGAGCCCCTTTCGTACCTTAGGAAAGAAAATCAAAGATCTGCTATTTCAATGGTTTTCTAATTCCTGAGTTCAAGTGGTACACAGATAATTTTAAAGAAACCTATTCCACGTCCACACCTTCCATAAACACTGTTGCGCCTCGCATGTGTGTGAGTACACAATCTCCTTTCACCCACTTACAACAGAAAGCACGGACCCTCAGCACTCCCAGACTCACTCCCGTGATTGCCTGGGGCTTAGAAACCTTCAAGTGCCAAACATCAAAAAGCCTTTCCTGATAATTAATCAAGGTACCATAAACCCTCCTGCCTTTCCACCTTTCCCTGTCCTGTGTGACTTTCTGTTAAGGGTGGTGAGGCTTAGCATTAGTAACTGAGTATTTTGGCCTGTATTGACATGTTCTGAATTCAGATGTATGATGAAGTGGGGTGGTGAGAGTGATGACAAGTTCTGCTTAATAACTTCACCTTTTATACCATTCAACTGTTGTCAAAGAACGCATCATTTTGAAGAGAGAGTCCTGTGAGAGAAAAGGAAAGAGAACGTGGGTAGTAAATACTAGGTGACTTAAAACTAGGAAGGAATTGGAAGAATGGACTGATATTTCTATAACAAAACCCTTCCCCTTCCTATGAGATTAATTTTGTCATCAGGGTTTTCCAGCAGTTTCATCTACAAAGCACAAGAAATAAGAAAAGAACTGATGCAGAGAGTAAATCTTAAACATTCTCCACGCACACAAAACAGATGTGTTTATTATCTTGATCTTGCTTTGTAATCATTGGTAATTATAATGTATATGTACATGTATATCAAGTCATCCCATTGTGCATATTAAATATACATAATTACATTTGTTAATTATTCCTCAATAAAATGTAAAAAAAGAATTGATGAAGAACTATGTTGCATTATGGCAGTGGCATATCATCCTGCTACATTAAGAAAAGAGTACTTTAGGTATTTTGGACATTAACCCTTTATCAGAGGCGTTGTTTGCAAATATCTACTCCCATTTGGTTGGTTGCCTCTCTGTTCTTTGATGGCTTCTTTTGCTGTGCAGAAGCTTTTTAGTTTCATATAGTCCCATCATTTATTTTAGCCTTTATTTCCCTTGGTTTTGAGGTCAAATTCATAAAATCCTCTTTGAACCTAAGGTCCAGAAGTTTAGTACCTATGTTTTCTTCTATTCAGTTTATTGTTTCAGGTCTTATGCTTAGGTCTTTGATCCATCTTGGATTAATTTTGGTACATGGTGAGAGATAGCAGTCCAGTTTCATTCTTTTGCACGTGGCTTTCCAATTTTTCCCGGCACACTTATTGAGGAGGCTTTCTTTTCTCCATTGTATGTTTTTGGCTCCTTTGTCGAAAATTACCTGCCCATATTTATGTGGGTTTATTTCTGGGTTTTCAATTCTATTCCATTGGTCTGTGTGTCTGTTTTTCTGCCAGTACCATACTGTTTTGATTATTGTCACTTTGTAGTAGAAGCTGAAGTCTGAAGTGTTGGAGAGGCTGTAGAGAAAAAGGAACCCTCATATACTGTTGGTGGGAATGCAGACTGGTGCAGCTGCTATAGAAAGCAGTATGGAGTTTCCTCAAAAAATTAAGAATACCATATGACCCAGCAATCCTTCTTCTGGGTATCTACCCAAAAAAATCTGAAACTATTTATCTGTAAAGATATATGTACTCCGATGTTCATTGCAGCATTATTCATGGTGGCCAAGATATGGAAACAACCAAAGTGTCCTTCAATAGATGATTGGATAAAGAAGACGTGGTATATATAGACAATGAAATACTACTCTGCCATAAGAAAAGATGAAATACTGCCATTTGCAACATGACTGGATCTTGAGATTATTGTGCTAAGTGAAATATGTCAGACAGAAAAAATCGAGAATCATATGACTTCACTCATATTGGGATATAAAACAGAAAGCAACAAAGAAACAAAACAAATGAACAAAGAAACAAACACTCATAGACACAGACAACAGTTTAGTGGTTACCAGAAGGTAAGGAGGAAGGGGGTAGTAGAAGAAGGTAAAGGGGATCAAATATATGGTGATGGAAGGAGAACTGACTCTGGGTAGTGAGCACACAATGTGATATACTGGAGGTGCCAAAAAAACGTGTACACATTTTAAGAAAGGAAAAAACTGTATTAAAATTGTAATAATATATACCAACAACAAAAGATGAATACGAGTCATGTGCAAACATTTTTTGGCACCCCCGGAATAGATGATGTATTATAGAATTGCACACTTGAAACTTATGCAATTTTACTAACCATTGTCACCCCAATAAATTTAATTTAAAAAAGAGAAAAATTCATCACATAAGTGATGTATTTTCAATAAAAATTTTCTCCTTGTGTTTAGCAATAATTTATCAATTTTTAAACAGATTTATGTTGTTTTCTTTAGTTGTATATGATAGCAATACTTGTAGTGATGACTTTACCTAGAAAACATCTTGAAGTCCTACAGTCTTTTGGTCACAGGAAATAGAGAACATTTTAAAATTTCATTTCACATACTTTTTTTTGTTTGCAGAAAAGAGTGATCATTAAGTTTTTCAAGCATAAAAATATATTTCAAATACAACATGGATGAACTTGAAAACATTATACTAACTGAAGGAAGGCAGTCACAAAGGACCATATATTATATGATTCCATTTATGCGAAATGTCCAGAATAAACAATTCTATAGAGACAGAAAATAGGTTAGTGGTTACCTAGAGCTGGAGGGAGGGAGAATGGAGATTTTAGGGGCAGACAGTTAAGAAGTTCAAGATTTCTTTTGAAACAAAAATTTCTAAAATTGATTGCAATCATGCATGGACAACCCTGATATACTAAAAGCCATCAAATTGTACGCTTGAAGTGAAGGAATTATACAACACGTGAATTTATCTCAATAAAGCTGTTAGGTTAAGAAATACCAAAAAATACATGTTACATTATGATAGAATTCTAAGGAGAAAGTGGAATGAAATATATGTTCAAAGAGTAAAAGGAAAAATAAAATTTTCAAGTGTCCAAAAAGGTATTGTATAAATATGTTTCAAGTAAATATTGATGGCTGCTGGATTATAGAAGAGGCAATAGCTTCTTTAGTTCTGCATGATGGCTTTGGGCAGTGCTCTGAAAAGACCAATCTGGAATCTGTTTCTTCAGTCTTCCCAAAGAGTGTATAAATCATGCAATACCCTTTAAAAAATCTGTGTGTTTCTTAAACTAACTAGATTGAATTCTGTTGTCTGCCAGTGAACTTGGGCAATGCACCATGTAACCCTCTTTGCTATTCCTTTCCCTATGTTTCCTTGTTTTCACTAAACCAAGTCACTGCACATGGATCTAGGATGTATTATTCATTCTCCTTGGCCAAAGCACAGGCTTTCCTTTTTTAAAAATGCAACTTGATATTTACCCTCCATGAAGCCATTTTAGATGTGTTCAAAAACACATTCCATTTCTTCTGAAACTGTAACTTAGACACTTATTAATGGCTCTTTGGGGACTCTAAGGACATTAATCAGTTTCAGAGCCAGAGTCAGAGTACTTCCCCTGGGGAAAAACTTTTCACATAACATAAAAGTATTTTGACCCTAGCAGGGCAGATGAGGACTTAAAAAAAAAGCTAGAGTTTAAGGTTGGGATGGTGAAAGATGTGAAAACTCATTCCTCTAGTCTTGCAAGCTATTTCTCTTCCCCTTTCCTTATCTCCCCCTTTTCCACAACACTTGACAATTGGTAGCAAAATTGCATGGTAGTTAATCATGCCAATGACGATATTCTTTCATTAAAAAAAGCCCCACCTGTCAGCAAAGGATCTCTACCTTTCAGGAGGCCCTGGAACTCAGGGCTACCTCCAGCGCGCCTGAGTCTTCTCCAGATCACAGATGCTCAAGTGCCAAATGGTGGCAGATGCTGCCAGACTTGCACATCCCGCCGCTTGGAGATAGGTCCTGCCGCTGCGTCCTACTTCCCACGGGCTCTCAGTCCCATATCTCAGCTGTAGACTTTTCATTTGGCCCACAGCATGGCAGATAAGAATGAAGAGACAAACTTACCTAAAGTTTTAAAGAGAAACTTTCAAAGGAAAACTAAATGAATAGAGGTCATTGTAACAAATATGTGAGAAACAATTAGAAAATGTATAAGTTGTATTTCTCTTTTAGTGTGATTCCCAAAATCACTACCTTTTTTTTTTAACCTCACTCAGAAGTGATGTCATGACACTTCAATTAACCATATCATTGAACTTTAGAAGCAGCTCTAAGCAGTTTAGAAAATTAAAAGACAGAATAATTGGCAATTAACAGTGTCATCTAAATTTTATGTCTTTTACAAAACTAAAGAACAATGCAAAGCAAACTGGTTAGTTAATCCTATGTGTTGATGTGTCATTTCCAAAACTTAATTTTCTTTGACTAATAAGACCAACACTTCCTCTAACAAATCAAGAGGTAATGGGGTGAAGTGTCACTGAATCAATATTTAGGATTTGGAGCTAAAACTTAATATGTAGAGATTCCTTAACTGGAAGATTGGTTTCCTTGCTAATAACATCTACCTGTTCCTACTTTAATTATTCTTGCTTTTAATGAGTTGATTGTGTTACATACCTTTTTGCTCACACATATATACAATGCTTGTCTCACCAGGAATCAACCAGATATTAAAAGAATTTAAACACATTCTGGCCATAAATTATAAAAGCAGCATTTTGGACATTCTAAGCATTTTTATTATTTGCCACCTGTCCTGTTATAAATATTGAGGTGCAGAAATGCTCTAGAGCAACTTTGCTTGAGAATTCCCAAGGAAAGTCCCTAATGACCAGGGAAAGCCAGCAAGCCTTATGAACTTGAAACATCAGAGGAATTGACCATCCTGAGGTATATGCTCTTACAAGACATTGTAAAGACAAATGGTGAGTGCCTAGAAAACCAATACATTCTAACTCTTTCTGTAACATCATCTTTTAAAAAAAATGACAATTCCTGAAAACCCTTGTATGCATAATTTTATGCAAATGTCACACGAGATTAGATGGAGTTGCTTCCAATTGTTTACTAAAAGGGAAAATTCAGATACATTTTTTGTATCCTCTTTTTGAAAAAAACTACAGTCCTCTTTATTAAAAATAAAATTTGGTAACAAACACAAGCATGTGTTACTAAAAGCGTCTTAACTACTTCCAAAAATGTATGAGCACATACATGTTTGAAATCCCTTCTTTTCATCGTTTTCAGAGACAAACTTTTCATTTCCTGCTCTGAAACATGTGGAATATTATTTTAAACAAAAGTCTACTTTGAAGGACTTTCAGGCTTGGTGTGGCTGTTCAGTACTAGAGAGCACTCAGGCCTTGCTGCACAGGAGACTGGCTACAGCAGCACTACGCATAGTAATCACTAGCTTTCCAACCAGATGATAAATCAGAGGACAGTGGCCATGTCTCCCATATTCTCTGTAGTGTCCCGGGTGCCTCCATTATCTTTATTATACATGCAGGGGTCCCAGGAATTAACCATAAGAGCTAATATTTGTAAAGCATACTCTCTGTACCAGGTATGCATTATCACAGAGAATCTCTCACACCATATCTGGGAGGTAAAGGTTGTCATTACCACTGTTTTCTGCCTGAGTGTACTGAGGCTTGAAGGTGCTAGTCAGTGGGCCCAAGGTAAAGTAGGCCAGGGAACAACCAAGGTATCTCTGGTGCCAGCATATCATGTTGTTGCCTTTTAATTAATTGCCTTTAGTTAATTAATGGGCCACATTATTCTTCCATTAGGTGTATCTGCAATCAGCATTCGATAAATATGAAAATAAGAATGACAGTTGCAAATGGAAATGAGCAAAAATGCGGAGTAGCAATACTTATTTTGGACATAATGGACTTTAAAATGAAGACTACAACAAAAGACAAAGAAGGGCACCACATAATAATAAAGGGATCGATCCAACAAGAGGACATAACGCTAGTAAATATTTATGCACCCAACAAAGGGGCACCTAAATATATAAAATGATTTATGACTGATATAAAGTGAGAGATCAACAGTAGTGTTATCGTAGTAGGGGACTTCACCACCCCATTGTCACCAATGGACAGATCCTCCAGACAGAAAATCAGCACAGAAACAGTGGCTTTAAATGACACTTTAGACCAGTTGGAGTTAATCGATATTTTTAGAGCATTTCACCCCAAAGCAGCAGAATATACATTCTTCTCGAAGTGCAAATGAAACATTTTCCAAGATAGACCACATGATAGGCCACAAAACAAGTTTCAATAAATTTAAGAAAATTGAAATCATATCCAGCTTCTTCTCTGACCACAATGATATGGAACTGGAAATCAATTATAAAAAGAAATCTGGAAAACACAAAAAAACATGGAGGATGAATAACATGTTACTAAATAGCGAGTGGGTCAATAATGAGATCAAGGAAGAAATTGAAAGACACCTAGAAACAAACAAAAATGAAAACACAATAACTCAAAATCTATGGGACACAGTGAAAGCAGTCCTAAGAGGGAAGTTTATAACAATGTAGGCCTATCTAAAGAAACAAGAAAAATCTCAAATCAACAGGCTATCTTGATACCTAATGAAACTGGAAATAGAACAGCAAAACAAGCCCAAAGGGAGTACAAGGAAGGAAATAATAAAGATCAGAGCAGATATAAATAAAATAGAGACCATAAAAACAATACAAAAGATCACCGAAACCAAGAGCAGGTTTTTTGAAAAGATAAACAAAATTGACAAACACTTAGACAGACTCACCAAGAAAAAGAGAGCACCCAAATTAATAAAATCAGAAATGAAAGAGAAGTGATAACAGATACCAGAGAAATACAGAAAATTTTAAGAAACTACTACAAGCAACTATATGCCAACAAATTAGACAAAGTGGAAGAAATGGATAAATTTCTAGAAGCATACAATTTTCCAAGACTGAATCAAGAAGAAACAGAAAATCTGAGCAGACCGATTACTACCAAAGAAATAGAATCAGTAATCAACAAGCTCCCAACAAACAGAAGTCCTGGACCAGATGGCTTCACAGGTGAATTTTACAAAACATTCAAAAAAGAATTAACACCTATTCTCCTCAAACTATTCAAAAAAATCCAGAATGAGGGAAGGCTCCCAAACACATTTTATTCTGGCCACTATTATTCTGATCCCCAAACCAGACAAAGACGTTATAAAAAATGAAAACTACAGGTCGATATCCCTAATGAACGTACATGCAAAAATCCTCAACAAAATACTAGCAAATTGGATTCAGCAATACATTAAAAAGGTCATGAACCATGATCAAGTGGGATTCATTCCTGGTTGGTTCAATATCCGCAAATCAATTAACGTGATACACCATATTAAAAAAATGAAAAATAAAAATCATATGATCATATCAATAGATGCAGAAAAAGCATTTGACAAAATCCAGCAGCCATTTATGATAAAAACTCTTAGCAAAGTGGGAAGAGAAGGATCATATCTCAACATAATAAAGGAAATATATGATAAACCCACAGCTAACATCATGCTCAACAGGGAAAGGCTAAAACCTTTCCCCTTAAGATCAGGAACAAGACAAGGCTGACCACTTTAACCACATTTATTCAACATAGCTCTGGAAGTTCTAGCCACAGCAATCAGACAAAAAAAGAAAAGAAAAAAAAAGGCATCCAAATTGGAAAGAAGGAAGTAAAATTGTCATTATATGCAGATGCCATGATACTATATGTAGATAATCCCAAAGACTCCACCAAAAAAACTATTAGAACTAATACATGAATTTAGTAAAGTAGCAGGATACAAAATTAATATTCAGAAATCAGTTGCATTTTTATACACCAATAATAAACTATCAGAAGGAGAAATCAAGAAATCAATCCCATTTACAATTGCTTCAAAAACAATAAAATATCTTGGAATAAATTTAACCAGAGAAGTAAAAGACTTGTGCTCAGAAAATTATAAGACACTGAAGAGAGAAATCAAAGAAGATACAAATAAATGGAAACACATACCATGTTCATGGATAGGAAGAATTAATATAGTTAAAATGTCAATACTACCTAAGGCAATATATAGATTCAATGCAATTCCTATCAAACAACCAATGACATTTTTCTCAGGAATAGAACATATAATCCTAAAATTTATGTGGAACTATAAAAGACCCTGAATAGCCACGGCAATCTTGAGAAATAAGAACAAAGTGTGACGTATCACACTACCTGACATCAAATCATACTACAAAGCTATAGTAATCAAAACAGTATGGTACTGGCATAAAAACAGACACATATATCAATGGAAGAGAATAGAGAGCCCAGAAATAAAACCATTCATATATAGTCATTTAATCTATGACAATGGAAGCAAGAATTTACATTGGGGTAAAGACAGTCTATTTAATAAATGGTACTGGGAATACTGGACTGACACATGCAAAAAAAATGAAACTGGACCACCTCCTTATGCCTTTATGAGAACAAATTCAAAATGGATTAAAGACTTAAATGTAAGACCCGAAACCATAAAACTCCTAGAAGAAAATATAGGAAGTAAATTTGCAGACATTATCCTGAGTAATATTTTTACTGATATAACCCCTCAAGCAAGGGAAGTAAAAGAAAAAAATATACATTTGGGATTACATCAAGCTTACAAGTTTTTTCACAGCAAAGGAAACCATCAATAAAACAAAAAGGCAGCCTACTGAATGGGAGAAGATATTTGTCAATGATACATCTGACAAGGGATTAATATCCAAAATTTAGAAAACACTCATTCAACTCAACACTAAAAAAAAAACAAGCCAATTGAAAAATGGGCAGAGGACATGAAAAGACATTTCTCTAAAGAGGATATACAGATGGCCAACAGACACATGAAAAAATCCTCGACCTCAGTAATCACTGGAGAAATGCAAATGAAAACCACAATGAGATACCACCTTACTCTGGTCAGGATGGCTATCATCAATAAGTGCTGGGGAGGCTGTGGAGAAAAGAGAACTCAGGTACACTGTTGGTGGGATTGCAGATTGGTGCAGCCACTATGGAAATCAGTGTGGAGGTATCTTAAAAAACTGGAAATGGAACTACCTTATGACCCAGCAATTCCATTCTTAGTTATCTATACAGAAAAATCCAAGATGCTATTTTGAAAAAGTATATGCTCCCCTATGTTTATTGCAGCACTATTCACAAGACTTGGAAACAACCAAAATGTCAGTAGACAACTGGATTAAGAAACTGTGGTACATTAATACAATGAAGTATTACTCGGCTGTAAAGAAGAATGAAACCTTACCATTTGCAACGATATGGGTGGACCTAGAGAACATTATGCTAAGTGAAATGTCAGTCAGAGAAAGACAAATACCATATGATCTCACTTATATGTGGAATCTAAAGAACTGAATAAACGAGTAAAACAAACAGAAATAGTCTCAGAGATATAGATGTAAAACTGATGGTTGCTAGATGGGAGTGGGGTGGGGATGTGAGAGAAGAGGAAGAGATTAGACAGCATAAATCAGGAACTACAATATTGCCAAGAGGAGATGAAAGACAGTTTGGGGAATATAATCAATAACATTGTAAAGATTTAGTAGGGTATCAGATGGACACATGTCTTATTCGGGAGACCACTTCATGGACGGTGTAGATGCTTTATCAATGCACTGTACACCTGAAGCTGAATCTGAATAATATTGTATGTCAACTATAATTTTATATATATAATTTTATGTATTTATATATATATATATGGTCACGGGATATGGAGTTCAGTATAGGGAATAGAGTCAACGGAATTGTAATAGATATATACGATGCCAGAGGGGCATTAGATTGGGGGAGAGGGATTATCACTTTTTGAGGGGTGAAATGTCTAACTATTACATTGTTTTGTACACCTGAAACTAATAAAAAAAAGAAAGAATAAAAAAGGAATGACAGTTACAAAGCCAAATAATTCCAACATGCTAAAATAAAAGTTTTTAACATTTAGTTCACTCTCGAGCGTTTTCTACAGTGCTTTTCCTCCAAAGAGCTCTACAATTGACTTGTAAATTAAGACTATATATCAACTTAACTCATAATAAATATTTCATTATTTGATTATTTCTGGTCTAAATGTATTAAGTCTAAATGTATCATGAAATATTTAAGCTTCCCTTGCAAATAAAAACAATGGAGCTACTTATTTTACACTTGAAAGATTTAAGCTTTACAATGCCCATATAATAAAAACAACATAACTACACTATAATTATCTCACCTAAAAAAAAAAAAAAGGATGTAAGAGCAATTATTTAACATCATCAAATATTTAGTCAGTGTTCATTTTTCTCTAATTATTTCATGATTTCTTTTTATGGTCTGTTCAGATCAGGTCCAAAGCCCATATATTGTACTTAGCTGATATGTCTCTTAGGTCCTTTTTTTTTTTTTCTTTGGTTTCAGGTGTACAAAACAGTATAATGTTAGACATTTACACGCCTCACAAAGTGATAACCTCCCACCCCCAATCTACTACCCCTCTGGCATCATATACAGCTGTTACAATTCCATTGACTCTATTCCCTATGTTGTACTCTGCGTCCTGTGATTATATATACATTAAATTATAGTTGACATTTAATATTATTCAGCTTCAGCTTCAGGAGCATACTGCAGTGGTCAGACACCTACACCATCCATGAAGTGGTCTCCCTAATAAGACAAGTGCCATCGGATACCCTGCAAAATCTTTACAACCTTCTTAATTATATTCCCCAAACTGTCTTTTGTATCCCCATGGCAATCTTGTGGTTACCAATTTGTGCTTTCTAAACTCCTCACCTTCTCCCTCTCCCCTTCCATCTAGCAATTCATCAGAAACAGTCTCAGAGGTATAGAGGAACATCTTAGGTCCTTTTTAATCTATGGTTTTCCTCTCTTTTTCCTTGAAATGTTTTTATTCAAAAAACCAAGTCATTTGCCCTATAGTATTTTCCATGTTCTGAATTTGCTCATTGCATACTGGAGGTATCATTGAAATGTCCCCTGTACTTTTGCTAAATTGATGGTCAGATATAGGTTTTTGACGACTTTCAGTGTTGCCTGTTCTGAGATTGTTTAGCTTCATGATTTTCCCTTCCCCTTGAAAAGAAGAAATATATACCATGACCTGAATATTATACAATTTATAACAATCGTAGATGAGGATTTTTTCTTTGGAATTCTTCGTTGGGAAGGATACATAAGGTCTCACCTGGACTAATGGAAAGAATACACATTTTAGAGCAAAAAAAAAAAAAAAAAACTCAGTGGAATACCCACCACCTATGAGTTATGTGATCTTGAGTAAACTATTTAAATCTCAGTTATTTCATCTGTAAAATAGAGACAATAACGCCTTCCTTAAAAGGTTTTTATACACATTAGAGAGAGTAACATATATAAAGCATCAGGTAACACCCTAAGATTTTAATAGTGGATCTCAAGGATGTCTACTAATACTCTAGGGGTCTCAAGGATGGCTACACTCCCTGCCTGGAGTGTTCTTTCCCATTCTTCTCCCTACCCCTATATTGCTTTTCAACAATCTGATGAGCCATTACTTTCCAGGAGGTGATCCCAAAACCCCAGGCTGAGCTATCAGCAGCTCCTCCATGTACCACTGTTTCTTGTATCATCAGCATTTATGAAACCACCATTAGTTTGCTCATTTTCTTTCTTCACTAAAATTTGAGCTACTTAGAGATAATGCCTCTGTGTTGTATTACTTTTTTTCTGATTTCTTTTAAATTTTCAATTACAGTTGACATTCAACATTATATTAATTTCAGGTGTACAACTTAGTGATGAGACATTTATATAACTTACAAAGTAATGACCCTGATAAGTCTAGTACCCACCTGATCCCATACATACTTATTACAATATTATTAACTATATATTGACTATGCTATACTTTACAACGCCATGACTGTTTTTTAAACTGGCAATTTGTACATCTTAATCCCTTCCCCTTTTTCACCCATCCCACCAACCCCCATCCCATCTGGCAACCATAAAATTGTTCCCTGTATCTAGGAATTTGTTTCTGTTTTGTTTAGTTTTTTAGATTCCACATATTAGTATTTATCTTTCTCTGTCTGACTTATTTCTCTTAGCATAATACCTTCTAGGTTACCATGTGGTCACAAATGGTAAGATTTTATTCTTTTTATGGCAGATTTGTACTCCATTGTGTATATGTCCCATACTTTCTTTATCCAATCATCTGTTGATGGACGCTTAGGTTATTTACATAATCTTGCCTATTGTAAATAATGCTGCAATGAACATAGGGATGTATATATCTTTTCGAATTAGTGTTTTGAATTTTTTTCAGATACTCAGAGGTGGACTTGTGGGGTCATACAGTAGTTCTATTTTTTATTTTTAGAGGAACCCCCATACTGTTTTCCATAGTGGCTACACAAATTTGTAATCCCTCCAACAGTGCCTCAGGGTTTCATTTCCTCCACATCCTCGCCAACACTTGTTGTTTACTGATTTATTGATGATAGCCATTCTCACAGGTGTGAGATGATATGTCATTGTGGTTTTGATTTGCATTTACCTGAAGATTAGTGATGTTGTGTATCTTTTCATATATCTATTGGCCATCTCCATGTCCTCTTTGGAGAAATGTTTACTCAGATCGTCTGCCCGTTCTTTAATCAAATTGTTTTTTGGTTGTTGTTGTTTTGTTTTTGTTCTTTGTTTTTGGTGTTACTTTATATGAGTTCTTTTTATATTTTGGATATTAACCTCTTATTAGATGTATTATTGGCAAATATCTTCTCCCATTCAGTAGGTTGTCTTCTTGTTCTGCTGATGGTTTCCTAAGCTGTGCAAAACTTCTTTAGTTTAATGTAGTCTCTTTTATATTTTTTCTTTAGTTTCCCTTGCCTAAGGAGACACATCCAAAAAATATATTATTAAAAGCAATGTCAAAGAGTTTATTACCTGTGTTTTCTTCTAGAAGTTTTATGGTTTTAGGACTTACATTGAAATCTTTGATCCATTTTGAGTTTATTCTTATATATGGTATAAGAAATGATCTAAAATGCAAATAAAAACCACAATGAGATATACCTCACCCCAGATAGAATGGCTATCATCAACAAGACAAATAGTAATAAGTGTTGGAGAGGCTGTGGAGAAAAAGGAATCCTCATACACTGTTGGTGGGAATGCAGACTGGTGCAGCCGCTATGGAAGGCAGTGTGGAGGTTCCTCAAAAAATTACAAATAGAATTACCATATGATCCAGCAATCCCTCTCCTGGGTATCTACCCAAAAAATCTGAAAACATTTATTCATAAGGACACATGTGCTCCAATGTTCATTGCAGCTTTATTTATGGTGGCCAAGACATGGAAGCAACCAAAATGTCCTTCGATAGATGAATGGATAAAGAAGTTGTGGTATATATACACAATGGGATACTGTTCGGTGGTAAGAAAAGATGAAATAGGACCATTTGTGACAACATGGATGGATCTTGAGAATATAATGCTAAGCAAAATAAGTCAGACAGAAAAAGCAGAGAATCGTATGATTTCACTGATATGTGGTATATAAACCAAAAACAACAAAAGAACGAGACAAACAAATGAGAAACAAAAACTCATAGACACAGACAATAGTTTAGTGGTTACCAGAGTGTAAGGGGGGGGAAGGAGTGGTAGATGAGGGTAAAGGGGATCAAATATATGGGGATGGAAGGAGAACTGACTCTGGGTGGTGAATACACAATGGGATTTATAGATGATGTAATACAGAATTGTACACCTGAAATCTATGTAACTTTACTAACAATTGTCACCCCAATAAGCTTTAATTAAGAAAAAAGAAATGATCTAGTTTCATTCTTTTGCATGTGTCTGTCTAGTTTCCCCAACACCATTTATTGTGAACACTGTCTTTACACCATTGTATATTCCTGCTACCTTTGTCATAGATTAATTGACCATAGGGGTGTGGGCTTATTTCTGGGCTCTCCATTCTGTTCCGTTCATGTGGGTGTCTGTGTTTATGCCAGTATCACGCTGTTTTGACTACTACAGATTTGTAGTATAGTTTCATATCAAGTAGCAAGATACTTCCAACTTTTTTCTTCTTTCTCAAGATTGCTTTGGTTATTTGGGGTCTTTTCTGGTTCCATATACATTTAAGGATTACTTGTTCTAGTTTTGTGAAAAATGCCATTGAAATTTTGATAAGGATTACATCGAATTTATAGATTGCTTTGGGTAGTACAGACATTTTAACGATATTAGTTCTTCCTATCCATGAATATAGTGTAGCCTTCCATTTTTCTGTATCTTCTTCAATATTTTACAGTTTTCCATGTACAGGTTTTTTTCCAATGTTTAAAATATTTTTTAAAATTTTCAATTACAGTTGACATACAATATTGTATTAGTTTCATGTGTACAACATATGATTAGACATTTATATAATTTATTGGGTGATTACCCCAATAAATGTAGTACCCATATGACATACCTATTACAATATTACTGACTATATTCCTTATGCCGTACCCACATTCTCATGACTATTTTGTAACTACCAATTTGTACTTCTTAATTCCTTTCTCTATTTTACCTACCCCCAACCCCTTCCCAGCTGGTAACCCTCAAATTGTTCCAGTATCTATGAGCTTGTTTCTGTTTTGTTTGTTTATCTTGTTCGTTAGATTCCACATATAAGTGAGATCATATGGCATCTGCCTTTCTCTGTGATATTTACTCCACTGAGCATAATATCCTCTAGTCCATCCATGTTGTTGCAAATGGCAAGATTTCATCATTCTTATGGCTGAGTAATATTCCATTATACATATAGCCATCTTCTTTACCCATTCATCTATTGAGAGACACCCAGGCTGCCTCCACATCTTGGCCATTATAAATAATGCTGCACTGAACATGTGGATAGACATGTCCCTTCAAAGTAGCATTTTGGGTTTCTCCAGATAAATACCCAGAAGTGAGATTAATGTGTCCTTTGTGTCTCTTGTTATAGGCTTTATTTTAAAGTCTATTTTGTCTGATATAACTAATGCTACCTTAGCTTTCTTTCATTTCCATCTTGATGAAATATCTTTCCTGAAAATATCAGTCCCTCCCCTCCTATTGATGTGTCAACAGCAACCAAGGCTCACCTATAACAGAAGGGCATATAAAACCCATACAAGTGACACACCTGCAGCACCCAGCTCTAGTGACCAGGGAGACTGCACCACTGGGTCCCACTGGACACTTACATCATAAGCCCACTCCACTAAGACCGGGAAGCATAGCAGCCCTACCTAATACATAGAAACACAGGGAGGCAGCCAAAATAGGGAGACAAAGAAACATGTCCGAAATTATAGAACAGAAGTAAGCTCCAGAAAAAGAACTAAACAAAATGGAGAGAAGCAATCTGCCAGACACAGAGTTCCAAACACTGGTTACAAGGATGCTCAGTGATCTCAAAGAGAACTTCAACAGAGAAATAGGAAACATAAAAATGGAGATGGAAAATATAAATAAGTACCCATCAGAAGTAAAGAATGCATTAACTGAAATGGAGAATACATTAGAGAGAATTAACAGTAGATTAGATGAAACAGAGGATCAAATCAGTGACTTAGAAGATAAGGTAGCAAAAAACACCCAATCAGAACAGCATAAAGAAAAAAGAATCCAAAAAATGAGGATATTTTAAGAGGCCTCTGGGACAATATCAAGTGTACCAACCTTCACATTATACGGGTTCCCAAAGGAGAAGAGAGAGAGCAAGAAATTGAAAACCTATTTGAAAAAATCATAATGGAAACCTTCCCTAACTTGGCAAAAGAAATAGATATACAATCCAAGGAAGTGCAGAAAATCCCAAATAAGATGAATCCAAAAAGGCCAACACCAAGACACATCATAATTAAAATGCCAAAGGTTAAAGACAGGGAGAATCTTAAAAGCAGCGAGGGAAAAGCAGATAGTTACCTAGAAGGGAGCCCCATAAGACTGGCAGCTGATGTCTCAACAGAAACTTTGCAGGCCACAAAGGATTGGCATGAAATAGTAAAAGTGATCAAAGGCAATGACCTATAACCAAGACTACTCACTCAGCAAAGCTATCATTTAGAATCAAACAACAGATAAAGAGCTTCCCAGAAAAAAAAAAAAAAAAAAGCTAAAGGAGTTCATCACCACCAAACCAGTATTACAATAAGTATTGAAGGGATTTCTTTAAAAAGAAGGAAAAAAAAACATATGAATAATAAAATGGCAATAACTACACATCTATCAACAAACACTTTAAATGCAAATGGTTTAAATGCTCCAATGAAGAGACTAGAGTGGCTGAATGGATAAGAAAACAATAACCTTATGTATGCTGCCTACAAGAGACTCAGATCTAAAGCACACACAGACTGAAAGTAAAGGGATGGGAAAACATATTTCATGAAAATGGAAACAAAACAAACAAACAAACAAAGCTGAAATAGATATTTATAGCAGAAAAAATAGACTTTAAAACAAAGGCTATAACAAGAGACAAAGAAGGACCCAGTAATCCCACTTCTGGGTATTTATCTGAAGAAACCCAAAACACTACTTCAAGGGGGTATGTGTATCTATATGTTCATTGCAGCATTGTTTACAATGGCCAAGATGTGGAGACAGCCTGGGTGTCCATCTATGGGTGAATGGATAAAAAGTAGGCAGTAAATATATACAGTGGAAAATTGTTGAGCCATGGAAGGGAATAGGTCCTTACCATCAGCAGCAGCATGAATGGACCTGGAGGATGTTGTGCTGAGTGGAGTATGTCAGACAGAGAAAGACAGATGCAATGTGATTTCACTTATATATGGAATCTAAAGAACAAAACAAACTAATTAACATAACTCACAGCTACAGAGACCATTTTAATGGTTGCCAGATGCAGGGGGCATTGGGGGTGAGTGTAAAAGGGGAAGGGATTAAAAAGTACAAATTGGTTGTTACAATGTAGTCATAGGGATGTAGGGCATAGCATAAGGAATACAGTCAATAATATTGTAAGAACTATGCAGGGTTTCAGATGGGTACTAGATTTATCAGGATGATAGATGAAAGGGGGGTTGGGGACAGGGTGAAAAAAGTGAAGACAACAAAGTATAAATTGGTAGCTACAAAATAGTCATGGAGATGTAAAGCATTGAAAATATAGTCAATAATATGGTAATGCCAAGTGAGTACTAGACTAATCAGGGGGATCACTTCTTAAATTATATAAACGTCTAACCACTATGCTGCACACCTGAAATTAATATAAAAATATTGAATATCAAAATAAATAAATAGATAAATAAAGTGTAGAAATCATATAAGGATTTTCTAAAGCATTTTTAGTGATTTTTATTTAATGTACACTATAATTATATAATTTTTTTTTGATGATGAAATGTTCTACAGCGATTGTTAAAATATCGCTAATGTTACCAAGGAATCAATTTTTAAATTTTATTATTTTTAATGACTTAAAATTAATATAACTTTAGTACAGCAATTTTCTACTGGTTTGTGTTACATGAAATATATTTTTAACTTTTACCTTTCTTTTATGCTTATGCTAAAAGTGTATCTCAAAAATATGAATGGATAAAAAAATACTTCACAAACAAACAAAAACTGAGATAATTAATCAGCAGCATACTGGCACTACAAGAAATACTAGAGAAAGTTCTTTGGGTTGAAGGAAAATTATATAATAGATGGAAATGTGAAATTGCAGTAGGGAATAAAGAATACTGGAAAGCATGAAAACTACTCACTGGAGGCCAATGTTGAAGGAATAGAACCTGGGTTCCAAGCCATCGCATGAGGAAGTAGTTCATTCATGATTAATTGAATAGCCCACTCAGGAAAACAGGGATTGCCTCCTCCCACAGATCAGCCCCTCTTCATTCCAGCACCTGGAGTTAAAGCAGAAGAATCAAACCCTTTCCTTCCATTCCTGCTAATATTGTCTCCAGGAACTTTTTTCCATGTGATGATAATTATTTTCTTGAAAAAAAATAAATCCTTAAAATGATGTGTGCATGCTCACTTTTTAAGTTTCTTTTGTTTAAAACAATGTTTAATATAGGAGCTTCCTTGAGATATATAATTCACATGCCACACAATTAACTCATTTAATGTGTACAATTCAAAGGTTTTTAGTTTATTAATAGAGTTCTGAAAACATCACTAAAATTAATTCTAGAACATTTCATCATGTCAAAAAGAAACTCCATACCCATTAATAGTCACTGCTCATTTTCCCCCAGTACTTTCTCTCCCAGGCCTAGGCACCACTAATTTACTTGTGTCTCTCTAAATTTGCCTATTCTGGAAATTTAATATAAATAGAATCATATAATAGATGTGATAGACGTTTTTGTGACTGGTTCCTTTCACTTAGCGTAATGTTTTCAAGGTACATCATGTTGTAGCATGTATCAGTATTGCTTTTTTTAGTTGTGGTAAAACACACATAACACAAAATTTATCATCTTAACCATATTTGAGTGTATAGTACAGAAGTGTATAGGTTTGCAGTCAATCTCCAGAATGTTTTCATCTTGCAAAATTGAAATTCTATACCCATTAAACAACTTCCATTTCCCCTCACCCCTAGCCCTTGGCAATCACCAATCTACTTTCTGTTTCTATTAATTTGACTATTCTAGATACTTTAAATAAATGGAATCACACAGTATTTTCCTCTTTGTGATTGGCTTATTTCACGTGACATAATGTACTCAAGGTTCATTCATGTTGTAGCATCTGTTAGAATTTTCTTCCTTTTTAAAGCTGAATAATAGTTCATTGTGTATATATACCACATTGTTTATCCATTCATCTGTCATTGGACACTTAATTTGTTTCCACCATTTGGCTGTTGTTAATAATGCTGCTATGCATATGGGTGTACAAATATCTCCTTGAGACACTGCTTTCAATACTTTTGGATATATATCAAGAATCATATGGTATATATGGTAATATATACTGAATCATATGGTAATTTGATTTTTAATTTTTTTTGAGGAACTGCCATACAGTTTTCGGTAGTGGCTGCAATATTTTCCATTCTCACCAATAGTGCACAAGGGTTCCAATTTCTCCACATCTTCACCAATACTTATTATTTTCTGGTTTCTCTATGGTAACCACTCTAGTGAGGGTTAGGTGATATCTCATTGTGGTTTTGATTTGCATTTCCCTAATGATCAGTGATATTGAGTTTTTTCTTATGTTTGTTGGTCATTTGTATATCTTCTTTGGAGAATTATCTATTTATATTCTTTGCCCATTTTTAAATTAGGTTAAGGTTCTTTTTATTATTGACATGTAAGATTCTTTATGTAATCAGATACATGATTTGCAACATCTTCTCCCATTGTTAAGGTTGTCTTTTCACTTCTTTTGGTGATACCCTTTGAAGCACGAAAGTTTTTAATTTTGATAAAGTCCAATATATCCACTTTTTCTTTTAATTCATGTGCTTTTGGTGTCATATCTAAGTAATCTTGGCTAACACAATGTCATAAAAATTTATTCCCATATTTTCTTGTAATCTTATAGTTTTAATCTTACTTTTATGTCTATGACTTGTCTGAGTTAATTTTTGTGAATAAGTGGTCTAACTTTATTCTTTTTCAGGTGGATATCCAGTTATCCCAGTACCATTTGTTGAGAAGGCTATTTTTTCCTCCGTTGAATTGTCTTGATAGTCTTATTGAAAATTAATTCACTGGAAATGTGATGGTTCATTTCTGGACTCTGGATCCTATTCTACTGATCTATGGACATGTCTATCTGTATGCCAATACCACACTGACTTGATTACTGCAGTGTTCTAGTAAGTTTTGAAGTCAGGAAGTAGAGTCCTCCAACTTTGTTCTTCCTTTTCAAGAATGTTTTGGATATTCTGGGCACTTTGAATGTTCATATGAATTTGAGATTGTCAAATTCTTCAAACAATTTTGCTGGAATTTTGATGATATGAATTGCTTTTCTTTAGTGTTTCTTTTGAGTAGGTCTGTTAGCAACAAAAACTTTCAGTCAGTTTTTGTTTATCTGTAAATATTTTTATTTTATCTCCTTTTTTGAAAGATAGTTTTGCTGGATATAATATTCATTGCTTTTTTTTTTTTCCTTTTAGCACTTTGAATATGTCATCACATTGCCTTTTGGCCTCCGTTGTCACTGATGAGAAGTCAACTGTTAATTCTTTTGTGGTTCAACGTTTTGTGTGTGTGTGTGTGTGTGTGTGTGTTTAATTTTGTTGATTAACTACAGAATAATAGAATCACATGAAGCTGTGTTGAGGCTTCTTATTCTCACCTTTGTAGGTGGTAAATTTGGGTAAAATACTCAAACTCATAAATCCTTATCAGCATTTACTAATATGATGTGTCTAGGTGTAGATCTGTTTGCATTTATCCTACTTGAAATTTATTTATGTTTTTCAATGTAGATTAATGTTTTTCATCATAATTGAGGAGTTTCAGCAATTATTTATTTTAATATGTTTTCTGCTCCTTTCTCTCTCTCCTCTCTTTCTTAATTATTACATATGTGTTGGTGCTCTTTCTGGTGTCTTGCACTTCTCTAGGCTCTGTTCATTTTTCTTTATCTTTTGTCTCCCTATTTTGTTTTTCAGATTGCATAATTTTTGTCTTCAAGTTTTCTAATTCTTTTTTTCTGGCAGTTAAAATCTACTATTGAGCTCCTCTAGTGATTTTTTCATTTTCGTTATTGTAGTTTTCAACTCCAGAATTTCCATTGGATTCTTTTCCATTTTCTATCTCTTTATTGATATCCTCTATTTGATGAGACGTTATCATCATATCTTCCTTTACTTCCTTCAGCTTGACTTCCTTTAATTCTTTGAATATACTTGTATTGGTTGCTTTGAAGTCTTTGTCTGTTAAATCTGATGTCTGATCTCTCTCACATGCAGATTTTGTTGCCTGTTTCCACTTCCCCACTCCCAAATGTGTTACACAGTCCTGTCTATTTGAATGTGTCATTTTGTTGTTGTTGAAAATTGGACATTTTAGATCATACGCTATAGCTACTCAGGATACTGATTTCCCCTCCCTTTGGAAGATTTTTGTTTTTATTATTGTAATTTGCTTGTTTGTTTATTTAGTGACTTGGCTGGCCTAATTTAGTGACGTCCATTTCCTTTGCAGTGTCAAGCATCTAATTTTGCTCCTCAGAAAGCACAGCCTTGGGTATGTGCACAGTCACCCAGGGATGACAGTGTTTTGTGTTTTTTTTTTTAATTTATTGGGGTGACAATTGTTAGTAAAATTACATAGATTTCAGGTGCACAATTCTGTATCACATCATCTATAAATTACATTGTGTGTTCACCACCCAGAGTCAGTTCTCCTTCCATCACCATATATTTGATCCCCCTTACCTTCATCTCCCACCCCCCACCCCCCTTACCCTCTGGTAACCACTAAACTATTGTCTGTATCTATGAGGGGTTTTTTTTGTTTGTTTGTTTTTTGTTTGTTTGTTTGTTTTTACTTAGACGTTTATCATTTATATCCCTCACACTGTGGACCCCCCGCCCCCCATCCACTATCTCTCTGACATCGCACAGAGCCATCCCATTTCCACTATCTCCACTCCCAATGCTGTACTCAGCCTCTTGTAAATGTATACATACCTATATATACATATATATATATATACATATATATTTATATATATGTGTGTGTATATATATATATATATATATATATATATATATATCATAGTTGGCATTCATTATTGTTCAGCTTCAGGTGTACAGTGCAGTGATCAGGCATCTACATCTTCCCTGAGATGGTCTCCCAAATGGGACACGTGTCTATCGGATACCCTACAAAAGCTTTACAACATTATTGATTACGTTCCCCAGATTAATTTTCAAAACCCCGTGGCCATCTTGTGGTTACTGATTGTTTTCTAATCCCCTCTCCTTCCCCCTTACCCCCGCCCATCTAGCAACCCTCAGTTTTTCCTCTTTGTCTCCAAAACTGTTTCTGATTAGTTCATTCACTTATTCTTTTCTTTAGATTCCGCATATAAGTGAGATCATGTGGTACTTATCTTTCTCTGTCTGACTTATTTCACTTAACATAATGTTCTCTAGGTCCATCCATGTTGTTGCAAATGGTAAGATTTCTTTCTTCTTTATAGCTGCGTAGTACTCCATTGTATAAATGTACCACATTTTCTTAATCCAGTCATCTACAGATGGGCATTTCGGTTGTTTCCATGTCTTAGCTATTGTGTATAGTGCTGCAATAAACATAGGAGTGCATAAAGATTTTTGAATTGGAGTTTTGGATTTCTCCGGATAGGTACCTAGGAGTGGAATTACTAGATCATAGGGTAGTTCCATTTTCAGATTTTTGAGATACCTCCATACTGTTTTCCATAGTGGCTGCACCAATCCGCAATCCCACCAACAGTGCACAAGCGTTCCCTTTTCTCCACATCCGTGCCAGCACTTGTTGTTTGTTGATTTATTGATGATAGCCATTTTGACTGGGGTGAGGTGGTATCTCATTGTGGTTTTTATTTGCATTTCTCTGATGGTTAGTGAGGTTGAGCATTTTTCATATGTCTGTTTGCCATCTGTATGTCCTTTTTAGAAAAATGTCTCTTCAAGTCCTCTGTCCATTTTTTAATTGGGTCGTTTGTTTTTTGGGAGTTGAGTTGAGTGAGTTTTTTATAGACTTGTGATATTAATCCCTTATCAGATATATCATTGGCAAATATCTTTTCCCATTCAGTAGGATCCCTTTTTGTTTTATTGATGGTTTCCTTTGCTGTGAAAAAACTTTTTAGTTTGATGTAATCCCACATGTTTATTTTTTCTCTTTCTTCCCTCATGCGAGGGGATATATCAGTAAAAATCTTACTCCGGGTAATGTCTGTGAAGTTTCTTCCTATATTTTCTTCTAGGTATTTTATGGTTTCAGATCTTACATTTAAGTCTTTAAGCCATTTCGAATTTATTTTTGTATACGGTGTAAGGAGGTGGTCCAGCTTCATTTTTTTGCATGTGTCTGTCCAGGTTTCCCAGCACCATTTATTGAATAGACTGTCTTTACCCCATCGTACATTCTGCTTCCATTGTCATAGATTAAATGGCCATATAGGCGTGGATTTATTTCTGGACTCTCTATTCTGTTCCATTGATCTATGTGTCTGTTTTTATGCCAGTACCATGCTGTTTTGATTACTGTAGCCTTGTAGTACAATTTGAAGTCAGGTATTGTTATACCTCCCACTTTGTTCTTATGTCTCAAGACTGCTGAGGCTATACGAGGTCTTTTATGGTCCCATATAAATTTTAGGATTATATGTTCTATTTCTGTGAAAACGTCGTTGGTAGTTTGATAGGAATTGCGTTGAATATGTATATTGCCTTAGGCAGTATGGACATTTTAACTATATTAATTCTTCCTATCCATGAACATGATATGTGTTTCCATCTATTTATATCTTCCTTCATTCCTTTCTTCAGTGTCTTATAATTTTCTGAGTACAGATCTTTTACTTCTTTGGTTAAATTTATTCCCAGGTATTTTATAGTCTTTGGAGCAATTGTAAATGGGATTGTTTTTTTAATTTCTCCTTCTGATGTTTTATTATCGGTATATACAAATGCAACTGATTTCTGAATATTAATTTTGTATCCTGCTACTTTACTAAATTCATCTATCAGCTCTAATAGCTTCTTGGTGGAGTCTTTAGGGTTCTCTATATATAGTATCATATCATCTGCGTATAATGATCATTTTACTTCCTCCTTACCAATTTGGATGCCTTTTATTTCTTTTTCTTGTCTGATTGCAGTGGCTAGAACTTCCAGCACTATGTTGAATAGAAGCGGAGATAGTGGGCAACCTTGCCTTGTTCCTGATCTTAGGGGGAATGGTTTTAGCTCTTCCCCATGGAGTATGATGTTAGCTGTGGGTTTGTCATATATGGCCTTTATTATGTTGAGATATGATCCCTCTATTCCCACTTTCTTAAGGGTTTTTATCATAAATGGCTGTTGGATTTTATCAAATGCTTTTTCTGCATCTATTGATATGATCATGTGATTTTTATTTTTCATTTTGTTAATGTGGTGTATCACATTAATTGATTTGCGGATGTTGCACCACCCTTGCATACCAGGGATGAATCCCACTTGATCGTGGTGTATAATCTTTTTAATGTATTGCTGAATTCTGTTCGCTAATATTTTGTTGAGGATTTTTGCATCTATGTTCATTAGCGATATCGGCCTGTAGTTTTCTTTTTTTGTGGTGTCTTTGTCTGATCTTGGGATCAGGGTAATAGTGACTTCGTAAAAAGTGTTTGGGAGTCTTCCCTCCTTCTGGATTTTTTGGAAGAGCTTGAGGAGAATTGGTGATAATTCTTTTTTGAACGTTTTGTAAAATTCACCTGTAAAGCCATCTGGTCCAGGGCTTTTGTTTGTTGGGAGATTGTTGATTACTGATTCAATTTCCCTGGTGGTAATCAGTCTATTCAGGTTTTCTGTTTCTTCTTGAGTTAGCCTTGGAAGGTTGTACGCCTCTAGAAAATTGTCCATTTCTTCCAGATTGTCAAATTTGTTGGCATATAGTTGCTCATAGTACTTTCTTAAATTTTTTTGTATTTCTGCGGTGTCTGTTGTCACTTCTCCTCTTTCATATCTGATTTTATTAATTTGGCTCCTCTCTCTCTCTTTTTTTTAATGAGTCTGGCTAAAGGTTTGTCAATTTTGTTTATCTTCTCTAAGAACCAACTCTTGGATTCATCAATATTTTGTATTGTTTTTCTGGTTTCTATTTCATTTATTTCTGCTCTGATCTTTATTATCTTCTTCCTTGTGCTCCCTTTGGGCTTATTATGCTGTTCTTTTTCCAGATCCCTTAAGTGTGACGATAAACTGTTGATTAGTGATGTTTCTTGTTTCTTTAGGTAGGCCTGCAAAGCTATGAATTGCCCTCTTAGGACTGCTTTCATGGCATTCCATAGATTTTGGGTCGTCGTGTTTTCATTTTCATTTGTCTCGAGATATCTTTTGATTTCTTCCTTGATCTCCTGCTTGACCCATTCATTATTTAGTAATAAGTTATTTAACCTCCATGAATTGGTGTGTCTTCCAGTTTTTTTCCTGTAGTTCATTTCCAATTTCATAGCATTGTGATCAGAGAAGACAATTGGTATGATTTGAATTTTCTTAAATTTATCAAGACTTGTTTTGTGGCCGAACATATGGTCTATCTTGGAAAATGTTCCATGTGCGCTTGAGAAAAACGTGTATTTTGCAGCATTGGGGTGAAATGCTCTGAAAATATCGATTAAATCCAAGTGGTCCAATGTATCATTTAAGGCTGTTGTTCCCATATTGATTTTCTGTCTGGAAGACCTGTCCCTTGTTGTCAGAGGTGTGTTGAAGTCCCCTACTATGATAGTGTTACTGTTGATCTCTGTCTTTATGTCAGTCAGTACCTGTTTTATATATTTAGGTGCTCCTATGTTGGGTGCACAGATGTTTACTAGGGTTATATCCTCTTGTCGGATCGATCCCTTTATTATTATATAGTGCCCATCTTTATCTTTTAATATGTTCTTCATTTTAAAGTCTATTTTGTCAGATATAAGTATTGCAACTCCAGCTTTTTTCTCATTCCCATTTGCATGAAATATCTTACTCCAACCCTTCACTTTCAGCCTGTGTGTGTCTTTTGTTCTGAGGTGAGTCTCTTGTATACAGCATATACAAGGGTCTTGCTTTCTTATCCACTCAGCCACCCTATGTCTCTTGATTGGAGCATTTAATCCGTTTACATTTAAAGTGATTATTGATAGGTACATAGTTATTGCCATTTTTAAATTTGTAGTTAGGTTGTTTTGATCTTTCTTCTATTTACAGAAGTCCTTTTAGTATTTCTTGCAATGCTGGCTTGGTGGTAATAAATTCCTTTAGCTTATTTTTTTCTGGAAAGCTCTTTAGCTCTCCATCAACTTTAAATGAGAGCCTTGCTGGATAAAGCAATTTAGGTTGTAGGCCTTTGTTTTTCATCACTTTGAGTATCTCCTGCCACTCCCTCCTGGCCTTCAATGTTTCTGTAGAAAAGTCATTTGATAGTCTTATGGGAGTTCCCTTGTATGTAACCCTCTGTCTTTCTCTTGCTGCTTTTAGGATTCTCTCTTTGTCTTTAAGCTTTGCCATTTTAACTATAATGTGTCTTGGTGTGGACCTGTTTGGGTTTATCCTGGTTGAAACTCTCTGCACTTCCTGGGCTTGTATGTTGGTTTCCTTCATCAGATTGGAGAAGTTTTCGGACATTATTCCTTCAAATATGTTCTCAATCCCTTGCTTCCTCTCTTCACCTTCTGGTATTCCTATGATGCGCATGTTGTTGCGCTTGATGTTATCCCAGAGGTCTCTTAAGCCATCCTCATTGTTTTTTATTCTTTTTTCTTTCTGTTGTTCCGTTTGGGTGATCTCTGCTAGCTTGTCTTCTAAGTCGCTGATTCGATCCTCTGCTTCATCTAACCTGCTGGTGGTAATTCCTTCAAGTGAGTTCTTAGTTTCGGTAATTGTGTTCTTTAGTTCTAACTGGTTGTTCGTTATGATTTCTACATCCTTCTTTATGTCTTCTCTAAGCTCCTGAAACATTCTTATCACCAGTGTTCTGAACTCTGTCTCTGAAAGGTTGGTTACCTCTGCTTCATTTGGTTCCAGTTGTGGAGGTTTCTTCTGTTCTTTTATTTGGGACGTTTATCTTTGTTTCCCCATTCTGGCTGACTCTCTGTGTTTGCCTTGATGTATTAGGTAGATCCCCTAGAGTTCTTAGTTCTTGCTAGGTTATCTTATGTAGTATGCATCCTTTATATTTGACTTGCACTACTTTGTTCTTCTCCTCTGCGTGTGCTCCACAAGTGACTCTCGTGTTGTGTATATTGTCCTGTTCAAGAAGATCTTTAATTGCTTTTTGCTTGTGAGTAGGTGGGGTTAACTCCTAGGCTGACTCGTTGTGAGACTTGGCTCTGCCCACTGCAGGGCGTTCTGCTGCGTGAGGGTTGACCACTTAAATGTGGTTTGGCCTCTGGGCTCTTGTGCCTGCAGAGAATTCCCTCTGGGTATGTGACTTGTAGGTCACACCTGGTGGTACTCTGTTTTGGTCTGGAGTTGACCTCTGGATATGTTGAATCTTGTGCCTCTTAAGCTGGGCCCTGGTAGGGCAATTTCAGAACAAAGCAAATCACCAAGCACAACAACAACAACAACAACAAAGAAAAAAATCAAATACATTCACATGTAAAAACACCCGATAACCCCAACTCAACACAGGCAAAGATATCAAAGATATAAAGACAAAACACAACAAAACAAAACAAAGCACAACAAAAAGCAGCGCCAGTCTTGGCTTAAGCCCACCAAGTAATGTCCAGGTTGTCCTCTGCTATACCAAAGAGCCCCCTGCTTATTGCGCAGGCAGAGCCGGTCACCTGTTGCCCTGAGTGACTTTGGGACTGTAGATTTAAATGCGTGGGCCTGAGGGGTCTGGATGATAGCTTTTACAAAGTCAGTACAGTTTCTGCCCTTGCCTGCAAATATGCACACTGAGAGTAGCACCACCAGCCCCGTGTCCAATACTCCTGAGTCTTAGGACACTTCTTCAGTGTGTGTGTGTTTGGGGGGGGGGGGGCGGTGCGGGCGGGAGATTTCTGAGCTGCTGAAAGCCCAGAGCTGCGTCTGCCGCTTACTGCTGATCCCTGGGAGTGCCTCCGCAGTTGCACTTGCCCCGCCTTTGGCGGGGAGAAGTCTCTAGGCGGGGAGAGAAGGAGGAGTCTCTTCTCTCCTAGCCCAGCCAAAATCACACTCTTCCCAGCCTCTTCCCTGGGTCAGAGTTGCCTGTCAGTCTTCCCAGAGCCTGAGCACTAAGGCTCCTCTGTAATCTGACACTACTCCTCAGTTCAGGGGCCAGTTTAAGTCTCTGGAAGGGCAGGGTTAGGACTGGAAGAGGCGGGGGAGGGGCCCAGGTATGGAGTCTGTGTTCTTTGTCCGCCCTAGGGCCCACTAGCCGCCCTCCCAGCGGAAGAAATCAGCCGTGGGACGCAGGGAAAGAGCCCACCTCCTGGTCTCTGTGCTCTCCGTTCCGCCCTGGGATCCCGTGCGTGCCCGGAACTGCGGGTGCCACCGCGGTTTTCGCTGCCGCCCCCTCCGCTGCTGCCGCCACCAGCCGGGACCCCACCGCGGGCCCGGGCGTTTTCATTCCGCTCCCTTCCTTCCTTCCCCTGCTTGCCCAATTATCGCACCTTCAAGTAATCCTTCCACGAGTCTCTTAGCTGTTCTGTGTGATGAGCAAAGAGTTCTTTGATGGGTTATAGGTCCTGTTTGTAAGAAGATCCGGAGGAGAACTCATAAAGTGTGTCCCGCTGCCGCCATTCCTATGACCGCCAGTGGTTTTAGCAGGACTATCTTTCACTGTTTCTTTCCCCAACCTATCTGTTAAGCTGTCTGCCTTTGCTGATATCACATCTAGTTCTTAGGTTCTACTACTTGCCTAGTGATTGCTCTATTGTTTTTTATAATGTCCTGGTGCATAAATTTCTCCATAGTCTCAATCAATTAAATTTATACCATTTTACAAGGGTAGTTTTTGAGGCTAGTCTTCAAGATTTGCTTTGAACCCCAGAGCGTTCTCCTTAGCTGTCTCTTTCCCTGGTTCTCTCTGATAAACTGGCTGGCCTAGATTTGTTGTGCTCATGGAGCTACCAGCCTCCTCTTAATTGAGTACCAGCAGAATCTCTATTGTTTTTGAGAACTCTCTGAGGTTTGACTTCCAACATGTTGTTCTAAATAAAGTAAGTTCATTTGGGGAGAACTTTGGAAGTCTCTGTTCTTAAGGTCCGCCCCTTCTACTAGCCACAATCTCTGAGGCACTGCTCTGAAGCTGGGGGCAAGGGCAGTGGTGCACTTCTTTTTGAGAAGCATGCAGGGCAGGGACAGTTGTCTCTGGTCTTATTGTCTTGCCTCCCCTAGCATGGAACCACCACTTTATGAGTGAGCTGGGATAAGGGCAATTAGGGCCCCAATGCTCTTGGCTTGCCATCTGGGGTAGAGCTTCCATTCTAAGAACAGAGGAAAAGAAAACTTGACCTCAGCCACACTCAGCTGGAATTTAGCCCATTCAACTCAGAACTGGAGGAGATGAGAAGTACTCGGGGGTTGGCCCCCTTAAAGAGATGGTGGGAAAGAAAGTCCTACATTTCTTGGGCACACCCACCTAGAGTGTAGCTCCCATTATGCTGAACTCATTGGGTACAGGTTGTGGCTCTGGACCACAGACTTTTTCTTTTCTTACGAAGATTTAGTAGAGCTTTGTGAAAAAATATTTCTTCATCTACTGTCTCCCTCAGCACAATTTCTAGAGCTTTTAAATGGCTGGAGTTTTTTAAAAATAATTTTTACCAATTATGGTTGTTATGTTGGGGAACAGATCTACAGAGTTTCTCACACCACCATTCCAGAAGTGAATCAACCATATGTGCTCATAAGCATAATAATTTTTAGGGAAGAATATTTAAGAAATTATCTATAAAAGGGTAAAAGGAAAAATAAAATTAATTGCATTTAATACCAATCTGTATCGGAATTTGTCACTTTTCTTTTAAAATAAACCATAAAAATAAGCAATTTCAAGCTAGATCGTAAGACTATACAGATTCTGCCTTTGTTCACTGATGACTTGCTCTAGGAGTCCTGAGGCATCCTTTGGAGAATTTGACTCTCCCAAGGATGCCATATTGTGAGGAAGCCCCAGCTACAAGGAGAGACACAGCTGAGCCCAGCCAGCAAGTCATCTCAGTCCAGGTGCCAGCCCCAAACATTTAAGCCATACCCAGATGTTCAAGTCTTCCTGGCTGAGAAACTAGACATTGTGCAACAAATACAAGCTGTCCCTGGTATGCATTGTGCAAAATTGAACCCACAGAATCTGTCAGCATAATAAAAGAGCTGTTTTAGGTCACTAAGTTTGGGATGGTTTATTACACAGCAATAAGCAACTGGCAGAAAATTCTGTGCTCACTATTTCTAATACATCCTGGTCAGCAGGTAGAAATTAACAAGAGCATTGTGAGATGTGAGATCCAGGCTCACGTGCCATCATGCCGCGGAATCTCCCAGCCCAGCGAGCTCACACGTTATAGGGTTCTTTCAAGTGGCCCTTTGGATCCCTGAGCAGTCCCCAGCTCCTACAGTTGTAGACCCCAAAAAGAAAGAATACGATGTGGAAGGTGCTGAAGAGTTCCGCTAGAGTTCACGTCAGTATGGAGATCTGGTGCTCAGTTCTGCAGGTTCACAAACCTGACTTGTCAGCATTCACCAAACCCTGTGGGTTTTGTAGACCTGTGTCTTGTAGACACAGATAAATGACAAAAGGGCAACTTACTGATTTATAATGAGGAAGATCATACGTCTTCTCTCCTTCTAGGAGGTGTGATGTTGAAGCTGAACAGTAATCAGAAGTTTGGTGACCAAAGAACCAGAGCAAGGGGTATTATAAAATAATGCAAATATTTAACAGAGATTAAATTCAAATGAGCTGGTAGCTCCAGGTCCACACAGAGGTTAAGGTGAGCAGAGAAGGGATAGGTGTTGCTATGTGCTGACCCCTTTCTGACTGGCGCATAATCTTTAGCTGTATTAATACCTTTTGTTAGGTAATAGGGGCTTCTCACCACTGACTGTCACATGGATGCAGGCACAGCATCACCAGATCTTCTGCCTTTTGGAAGAGATGCTAGAAATCCAGGTTTTAATTTTAAAATTCCTGATTTTTGAAAATAATGACTCAAACCATTTAGTAACACGATGTGGGTCCAACAAAGCCCGTCATCAGAATGAGTCCCACCTGCTGGCTGCTTGGTTGCAAACTTTGGGTGAAAAATCAGGTCTTCTGGCATCTGGACGCAGCCAGGCCTGTTTACAGAAAGCCCCTGGCAGACTTCGGAGGTGAACTCCTGGGCCCAGATAATAGGAGGCAGCCCAGCACTGGCACAGAGACCTCAATGTCCCTTACCACCCAGCTGAGGGGACATGTTCACTGAGGAGCTGAATGTCTCCCTTCTATGGTCATATCTGCTGTTTTTGGAGCTGAAGACCCTGTAAACATGTAAGGCAGTGAGCACACAGTTCGGCGCTCCTCCAAACTGGTAGCTGACAAGGAGGTTGCCAAGGTAGGGAATTCTGGGCTGAGACCTGCATGGCAAGGATAGACACAGCCACTGTCCACGTCCCTGCCTCATTCATGTTCTTTTCACTGCTGGTTTCCTCCTTTCAAAATAAACCAGAGTAAAGCAATGTTAGACTAAGTCCAGGGGCAATTTTGGCTAATCCCCAAACCTGAAACAGGAGAAGGCAACTTTGAATCATCCTCACTCAGGCTGTTTCCCTCTCATCAAAAGCTTCCCGTCAGTCCCCATGACCCCCTAGTAGCCCACTCCCAACCGGATGCGCTGTGGGCCTTGCACACACAGTGGGCCCGGCATCACGACAGGCAGCCCTGGCCAACGACCAAGGCCCCATTCTTTTCCCACAATTAGCTGATGACTAAAGCCTCAGTTTTCTGGAGCAGACTCAATTATGAATGATGGGTTCCTTCAACAGACCATGATGGATATTTTGTTCAGAAATTCCTTGGATGGATGTAGAAATTTCCTTTCCCGTGGCAGAAAATGCAGAGCCGTAGGATTTAACAAACCTGGGGCCAAGTTCCAGTGTTTGCCAGTTCTGTGTCCCTGAGTGCTGCACTTCCCCTCCTGGAGTGTCCGGTTTCTCATCTGTGGAAAAGATATAGCAACCCCTTCCCAGAGTCTTTTAAGTGTCTGGGAAATGCAGGGAGGGATGACTTACATTTGAGCTCACTAAGTCTCTCCTCCCTGCACCTTGAATTAGTAATCATGGACCCTGGCTAGGAATTCAATAAACATGAGTTCCCTGCCTCCTAGTCCCTATCACCAGGTTTTATTTCAACAGGAATCCCCACCTGTCACTCAGGACAAAGCTCCTGTTAAGGCCTTGGGTTTGCCCTGTGGTGTCAGCATGATGACCACCCACTAACACAGAAGGAGCCTGGAGTCCTTCCTCCTGGGGCCTCTGGGTCTGCACGCTTCCCCACTCTGAGCCTCCTCCCCTTGTCGTCTCCTCTATGTAGGTGTGGGAACTGAGGTTCTTAACAGACCCAGAGGGTTTCGGGGAGGGAGTAGAGCTGGGACTATAAAACTCACAACCTCTGAGTTCCCAGGCTCTTTGTCAACCCACCAAGCCATGTCACCTCACAGCTAATGCAGACTGTGGCCCAGCATTCCCTTGGGAAATGTTTAAAAGCACAAGTCTGGTTTTTAGAAAACACAAGAAGCTGACAGTCCCCCACCATTTGAATCCGCGAGTAGCAAAGTGAAAGAAAAGAGAGAAAAGAGCTTCTTGAGTGACATTCTCACAGGAGACACCATTTCTACCTAGGAAACTGGAAGATTCCAGGCAATAATTTTGCTCTATCAGGAAGAAAGCCATAATCCCCAAAGCATTCCAAAGTTAAGAGCCAGCCCCGCTCCAGCCTCAGTCCAGTCTTAACACGGACTTCCCCACAGGCCTGAGGAGGCCACAGTCTCAGGGTTTCACTCCCCATTTGCTCGCTTTCAAAAAAAAAAGGATCCCAGGAACACACAAAGTTTCCCTCCCCAAAAAGGCAATCCAGTACGCTGTTTGAGACCTTCCTTCACACCCAGCCCTCAGCCCGTGCAAGAAAAGACAACACTGTCCCATTCAGCTCCCAGTTAAATGAAAGGCTGGCCTTGTTATGATGGGAAAACAGGGTTGTGGCTCCCCACAATTGGAAAATGCAGTTTTGATGAGTAAAGTGTGCATTTCAACAGGCTTTGTGAAAGACGTTTCTGGGCGAGGTCTGAGAAAAGGAGGCCACCAGTGAGCTGTGTGCCAGCCTTGTTTACTCTGAACTTCTGGCCCCAGTGGGGAAGGAACTAAAAGTTACTTTCTAATTTTTAGTCTTGATCCACAATGCTAAAGGGTCACGGCCTGGGGTTTAGAAAACGTAGCCATGAAAAAGATCCAAAATGCTCTATTGAAGGTCAGTCTACCAGCCTAGTATTCCTTCTACGACAGAAGCACCACAGGCACAATCTGGGATGACAAAATTATCGTATATGACACCAACATTGTACAGTGAGGAACATCCTGTTACACATCCTTAAAGTCATGAGTCATTATGTCAATGCTTTAATCTGCAAATTACCTAATGATTTCAAAGTGCTGTCACGCTTGGACTGAAACCTGATTTGATAGGCCTTCATCTCTGAAATTCCTATGCTTTCATTCTTAATAACAAGCCTGGTGCTTTGACTGTGTATTTATTTGACACCAGTTTATGAAATGATATGCAGAACAATCAATCCTGGCAATAAACGAAAGAGCAGAAGTTGGAGAAAGAAACACCCAGGCTCAAAATCAATCATTGCTCAGTGGATAACTCAATACCAGTAACTTCCAAAAGCAAAACTCTTCAAGAATGAACAGCTAGTGTGTCTCACTGGCTCCAGGGAGTGATTCTAGAGAAAACTGGTGACTGCAGGAAAGCAAATAGATCCCAAATGATCTCGTTTGGCTTTCAGAAAATTGCTTTTTTTTTTTTTTTTTTAACTTGAGTTATCACTTATATAAGGTACCTAGAATCTCACACTCACAGAGACAGAAAGTAGAATGGGAGTTGCCAGGGGCTAAGGGCGGGGGGTGGGGAGTTGTTTAACGCGCATTGAATTAGAGTTTTGCAAGATGAAGAATTCTGGAATCTGTTGTACAACAGCGTGAACATACTTAACACTACTGAACTGTACACTTAAAAAATGATTAAGATGGTACATTTTATGTTATATATATATATATATATTTTATCACAATAAAAAAAGAGAAAAAGGAGTTGAATTAGTTGCTAACATTCAAAAGTCAAGACATCACACTTACAGATCTTGTTTCCTTCTCCTCTCTTACCTATAATTAAAAGGTGAGGCTACACTGAGCCTACTACCCCACAGGGCAACAGCCCGCTGGGGCTGACAGCCGCTACCCCTTAGCAAGCTGGACAGTCTCCGTTCACCCCAGCCGCCACGCCAGGCCACCAGAAGCTTTTGGGTTTCAGAACCCTGGGCTGGAGCAAATGGAACATACTGTACACACTCGACCCAGAGCAATTAAGATGCAAAAACTTTAAATACACGTCAGAGTCCTATGAGAAAATCCTCTAAAATGCATTCTGAGTTATGTGGAACAATAATTTAGGCAGATAGCAAATGTTTGAAAAGACCCAGGGCTCGGCGGGAGGACTGCACCTGATGGCCGCGCCCACACTCAGCGGCACCTTTCCTTTGGCGCGAGCTTTCCTTTGACGCTGTCCTGGGTCGGCCGCGCTTCCAGGTCTGCAGAGGACTCAGTGCTAGTAATCACCTTCTGAAGGGGTAAAGGGCCAGTCATCTTCCTCCCAGGACACTCCACCTGGGCCTCCCCAGGCCTGCGCCAGGGCCCTGAATGGGGACAGTGGGTGATGTCAGAATGCCCATTTGTCCGCTCCCAGGCTGCAGGAGCCCTGGGTCCTCAGGGGCCAACTTTGGGGAAGATTTGTGATGTGGAAATCTAATCCTTGGAAACAAAGTTGAGCTCTGGCTGGTCGTATGCCATCAGTCATGGGCAACCGGGCATCCTCTCGGAGTAACGGCCCTCTCAGGCAGCGAGGCCCCACCCCCACGGCTCGCAGCTGCACAAGCGCACCTTCCTGTTCTGGATCCAGAGCATTCACACCAACCTGGGTGTTTGACAGGATCCAGGGACAGGTCAGAAGTACCAAATAAGGAAGAGTATCTGAAAATGGGCACCAAAGGAAGAGGAATAAATGGCTAGAAAGCTGAATTTAGCTGTCTAAGCGTTTGGAAATGCCTCAAAGCCTGACATTAGTTTTCAAATTGTGGTCTTTAAAGTGTAAGAAACGACTGTGCTAGTAAAGACAAAGAGAGCCTTGGATACCATTTGTGTCCAGATGTCCCTGGAAAGAAGGAACAGAGAGTCTTGAGGGCAAATGCAAGAATAAACACCAAGAGACTTTTGGCCCAGAGGATTCTAGATGCCCAGGGCCCAACAATGGTACCCAGCTTTTAGAAGTGAGGCCAGCACTTGGGCACAGAGCAACCGGACTGTAAAAGTCATCAGTGCTTTGGTTTTTTATTTTTTTGACATTTATGTTTCATTATTTTATGTAGAAAAATCCTGGTTTTGAACAACTCACAGAAGGAAGCACAAAGAGAAATGACATGAGGAGGGAGGGAGCGGTTGAAGCATCAGCTAATGTTTTCAAGAAGAAAACCTACCGTTCTGTTTTCTGCGCTTCTCTGCTGAATTTATTACTCGTCCAAGCACAGTAGATAATTGAGTGGGTATTCCACCAGCTTTCTAAAGACAATAATGCCACATGTCCAAAATTCCACCGTTTCAAAAACCTCATATTCAACACATTGTAAAGAGTCCCTCTATGGTAACCATCTCGTACCAAATAAATCCTGCTGTTGTCACAGATGGCCATGGTTCTTTCCATTTCTTATGTGGGCTTTGAACAGACCATAAATCCATTGATGAATTAGTCATTTTAGACCAGAGTTCTTTCCCCAAAGGCTAGGCAAGGTATGATGAATTTAAGCCACGTGATCATGCACAGGAAAAATCATACAAATTCTCTCTTCATAAATTGAGAATGAGACATTTGGGAGAAATGTACAGTGAGTTCTTGCTTACACCCAGATTCATTGATCATTTATTAGCTGTTTGGAAAAACAGCTGGGAAAGTTCACCCTTCCTGGGTTCTGGTCCAGTCTGTTAGTAACTAACCATGACTGGTTGAGTCACAGCTCTTCTGGGACTCAGATGTCTGGTAGCTAAGATTTGTCCCTGTAGGCTTCCTGCTGTAAGACTCCATGGGATCTACAAGAGGCAGGAAAGAAGATCAGATAACATCTTGGAAGAAATGGGCAGAAAAGACTGAAGAGAAACTGAGGAACAGGATAGCAGACAGCTCAGTCTCCCATAACCTGAGGTAAGAGTGATCCCTCTTTGCTTTGAAATCAGAATTTAGCCCTTCTAATTTCTAAAGAGATGCTTCAGCCTGAGTTTAACAACCCCAACAAAGACAATGTGGCCTGAAGTGCATCCACCCCCACGATAGAGAGAGCCCCTGTGATAGATATGTCTTCGCCTGGAAAGAACGCACCTTATCACCATGTTAAAGGCACTGGAAAGGAGAGAGGACACATTATTATAGTTAATTCATGCTTTTGTGATAGATACAGAAAAACAAGGGGGGACGATGTGGGGAAACCAAAGATTCCAGGAAAGGTCTAGGTGTATCAAGGAAGACTCTGAAGTACTTATAAATATATGATGTAATTTAGTCACAAAAAGAATTTTTAAAAAAACCTTATGATACACTGGGTGTACACAGAGGACAAACACTGTGTGCCTGAGAGGTAACAAGACTTTCTTTATTCTGCAGATCCCAACCCTTAGTTTAGCCTTTCAGAAGACCGCAGACAGTTTGGAGCACCCCAAGTTCACAGGAACATTGAGACATTGGAAGCCTTCCAGAAAAGAGCCACAGAGTTGAGTTACAGGCTGTGAAGGGTTGAGCAATGAAGGGAGGGCCAATAGCATGAAACACTGAATAAGTGCAGCAGCTGTAAGTCAACCAGGGCAAGAACAACCTAAAAATAATCACAAGGCCTCCCCCATGAAGAAGGTTTCCAACTCCACGGACCAGGACCTGGGCGGCTGCAGACCACAACCAGGCTCTTGGCCAAAGAACCAACAATATATTTATAACCTGCAGTTTCCAGGGACTGTGGCTGCTGTCCTGCCTATACCAGGTTTAGCGAAGTCAGCTGTCAGAGACGGAATCTCATGGAGAGGAGACATGCTCAAGCAGAAGTAGTCCCCAGGAACACTGTGAGGGGCCCTGTTGGTACAGATGTGTTCTCACCTCTCTTCATCTCCCCTCTCATCAAGCCCTTCCTCTCGCTCTCCACTTTCCTCTCTTCCTTGTACCTTCCTCCTCTCCTCCCCACTGCAGTAATCCTTGGTGATCTTCTGTTATGTTATCTTCCCCAGTCCAGGGAGAAAGTGAGATCATAAAACAAACCGTCCTTGAGGTGTGAGTGACTCTGCAGATTAGCCTCCAAGACTAGAGGGTCTGTGAGGATGGAGAGTCCAGCAGATATTGGCGGTCGTCGAGGCCACTGTGGAGGCCACTGCTGTCCTCCTGTACCTCAGGCCTCTCCCGCTGTGAACGTCTCACCCAGCTGGAGCGCTTACAGTAGCACAAGTCAGAGTTTCTAGCACTGGGTGCTTGGCCCCCTCTTCCACTCAACCAGCCTGAGCCTATCCTTCCCTGAAGTGCACAACTTCGGACTCTAAACAAAAAAGCCAGAGGCAAAAAGATATGGGAGAGTTACTTGCCATTTTTTTTAAATTATTATTGTCTTTGAAATCAATCATCTGAGTTAAAGTGGCTTTTAGGTACACTAATATGGCCATAACTTGGAGCAGTTTAGAGATGAATTACTCGTGCTTCAGCTGGGAAAAGCTCTCCTGAGTCTTTTTTTAAAATAACGCTGTATTGACTAAGAACAAGGTACAATTTCATATTAAGTAATGAAGCCAGCATAGAGAAAAATCCCTTAGCCAACACACCTGGAGGAAGAAGCATGCAGTGATTTGGGGTCCCACCTGGCTTGAAGCGCAGCCCTGTGAGCACCACCACGCTTTACTGTTTAAACCAGGGACCACCCTAGGACCCTCACACCCTGGGGAGCTAAGACTCTACCAGAATCTTTTTAACCTGTATTCACTTTTCTGCCTTAGAAAGAAATCTTTATAAACATGATATTTGTTCTATAATTCAGATTTGATCAGGGTCATAGATCCACCTGTTGTGATCTGTGGTCATCTTTGATGGAAGGACACAGACAGAACCTCTGCTGACCCTTAGACATGGAATGGGGACAACTGGAAGAGCAAGTAATGCCGTCAAAATTTGATATTTAGTTGGGGTGCGTGTGACAACTTTAGCAAAGTTTTAAGCTGCCTCTACTTCTTTGTGTCCGTACATTGGTCCTGCAGTCCCCCAAGAAAAATCCCACCCAGTGTCCAGAGAGGAGAAAAATCTCAGGACAAGGGTGCGGGGGGCACACTCTGAGTCAAGGTGAACAGAGCTGTCACTTGGGCAGGATGTGGGCCATCAGGAGCTCTCTTACACTGCCACGGGTCACTGGTGACTAGGACCCAGTAACTCCACACTGAGGGATGTACTTAACAGAAATACAATACATGAACACATGCATCACAATTCACGTGCAAGAATTTCACAGACAACTGGTCCAAACATCCCCAAACTGGAAAAATAACTCAGGTGTGCAGCAGGATTAAATTAATAAAAAATAAGTGTAAAGGAGCATGTAAACATTGAAAACAATGAACTATAGCTACATACAGAAAGAAGCATCAATGTCACAAGCACAATGTTGAAGGGAAGCAAGACCAAAAGAAATAGACAAGATGACTCCATTTATATACAATCAAACACAGGCCAAAACTCACACAAAATGTGTATTGTTTAGGGGTTATAGCCAGGTGGCAAAACTATGAAAAGAAAAGCAAGAATCTCCAGAGAAATGGGATAAAGATGAAACTGGGAGAGCACATGGGTTGCTCTCCCAGGCGTGGGATGAGGTGTGGGGTGTTAGAATGTTTCATTTCTTGATCTGAGGGTGGCTTCACTAAACTACATATATACAGGGAAGTATTTTCTGCATGCATTGTTCTACTTGTAAGTAAAAGAAGTGGGGAGAGAAGAAAGATCATTGAATTTAGAGTAAAATCCATGGGTTTTATTCCCATCTCTGTCACCTATTAAACCCTTAAGCTAGTCATATAACCTTCTTAAGCTTCAATTTTCCTACCTATACATATACCAAAGTGTGATTAAAAAAATATCTACAGTGAATGCTGCTGCCGAGTGCCATCCAACGGAAAGACAGGGATCCTCAATACGGGAAGCTGTGCGTCGAACCTTAGTCACAGTGTGTGACAAGTTTTAACTTGATCAGTGCAGTCAGTGGGGTGTGAGCTACAGTTGACAGAAGCTGTGTCTTAAAGTGTGCTGTAAATCATCCTTCATCATGACAATGCTCCGTGTTACACATCGCTTCTGGTACATGGCAATTTCTGTCAAATAATAACATTATGGTGTTTCCTCATTCACCTTATTCACCGGATCTGGCACCATCCTATTTCTGGTTCTTCCTCAAAGTCAAAATTACCATGAAAGGTAAATGTTTTGAATCGATTCAGGCCATTGAGGCAGCCATGACAGCACAATTAAGACACTCATGAAAGAGGACTTCCAGAACTGCTTCAGAAAGTGGCAAGAACAATGGAATAAGTGTGTTTGAAGCCAGGGGGAGTATTTTGAGGGGGATTAATGTCAATGTGTCTTTTACTGTAATACATTTTTTAAAATTTAAACATTCACTGTAGTTTTTTTATCACACCTTGTAAGTGGTAAAATGGGAGTAATAATCTCAAAGAGTTGTTGTGTAGCTAAAATGAGTACATATTTTTAAATGCTTTAAATCCTGAAAAGCAGCATATACCTGGAAAATGTAACTTTATCAACTCCCATCTCAAAATTTTGCCTATATGCACATTGATTTGCTATCTATGCCGTCAGTAACCATCTGTTGTGTGCTTGACAGGTGCCTGGCACTATGCTGGGTGCTGTGCAAATTGCAGGGAGCAAAAGCAGACATTTCATTGTGTATATTTGCATCAATATGCAAAAGTGAAACTGGGATCCATCAACAGATGAATGGATAAATAAAATGTGGTCCACCCATACAATAGAATATTATTTAGCCTTTAAAAGGATGGAAATTCTGACACATGCTACAACACGGATGAATCTTCAAGACACTGCCAAGTTAAATAAACCAGTCACAAAAGGACAAGCATTGTATGATTCCACTCATATGAGGTCCATAAAGTAGGCAAATTCATAGAGACAGAAAGTAGAATGGTGGGTGCCAAGGGCTTGGGGAAGAGGGACAGGGATTTAGTGTTTAATGGAGACAGAATTTCAGTTTTACCAAAAAAAAAAAAAAAAGTTCTGAAGACAGATGGTGTGATGGTACAATGTGAATGTACTTAATGTTACTGAATTGTACACTTAAAAATATTAAAACGGTAAATTTTATGTTTTGTGTAGTTTAGCATTTTTTAAAATGGTTAAGATAGTTTAAGAAAAAGTGAACGTGGGGAAACAGTGGAGGTATTCTCGCTAAAGTTAGTAACAAAACAAGATGTCCACCATCATCACTACCATAGCACTGTACTGGATGTTAGTCAAAGCAATTAGATGAGAAAGAAATGTATAAAAATTGAGAGGAAAGTGAGACTATCACTGTTAATGGATGCAACGAGGAAACCTTGACAAAATCAGCCAAAAATACTGCTATAAACAATAGCTCAGGAAGGTCAAAGCAGAGTCAACAGTAGCCTCTACCATGCCTTTCCCCTTTCTGGTGGTCACGGCCCATGAGCATGCTGCCTGACCAGGGAAGGGCAAGCTGAGTTCCAGCCCCATGCCCACTCGGCTGAATGCTTTGTGCAATGACACAGGTCTATAAACGCACACTCTCAGTAGTAAGATAGAAAATTAACACATAGAAATCACCAGCTTTATATATACCAGCAATTCCCCTTTAAAAGATCGTGGGAAAGGCAACACTATTTATAAGAGCAATAACAAGGACAAAACATCTAAGGAAAACTTAACAAGAAATGTGAAAACCTTTAGAATAAAACTTCAAAATGCTCTGTAAGAATACAAAGGTAGAATTTTTATAATGAGAGGACATACCATTTTCTTGATATGAATATTCAATATCAAAAGGTGTCCACTCTCTCTAAGTTCATTTACTTAAATATGAATTCCATCTCAACTTTTAAAAAGGGAATTTTCTGGAACTAGACAAGTAATTCTAAAGTCTATATGAAAAAAAAGGAAGGAGAAACAAAAAATGTAAAAATAAAGAAAAATGAGACGGGGCCAGCCCTAAGACGTATCATATCAAATATACTCTAAAGGTTTAATAATTAAAACTAAAAGAAAGGCTAGTGGAAAAGGGTTAAAAAGTTTAGAAATAGGATCAAGTGTATATGTAAAATAAGTGTATGACAAAGTCTACATCTTAAATCTGTGTCAATAAAGATGGACTTTTTAATAAAGGAGACTGGTGCAACGAGGTAGGCAGTTGGAAAATGATAAACTGGATCCATCCCTCTCAAAATACATCAAAATAAACTTCAGATGTATCATAGACTTAAGTATAAGAAAATGAAACCATAAAAAGTACTAAAAAATTCCAGGACAGAAAATATCCAAGGCCTTTGTAACTTTGAATGGGAAGTTCTTTTTAACTGTGACTCAACAAATCAGTAGTAGCCATTTAAAAAAAAGAAGATTGAGAGATTGATTAATCTAAACATGTAAAAATAAAAAATGTCTATATGGCAAAGACATACATCATGGGCAGCATGAATATTAGATAATATTAGGGAATTATTGTTTATTGTTTTGGGTCTGATAATATGATGAATGTGTAAGAAAATGTCCTTTTTGGAGACGTGTGCTGAAGTGCTTGGGTTTAAAAAGACATGCTGTCTTCACCTTACGTGTAAATTATACATGCTCACACAAGCATGTGCTCACAGCCTCACAAGCTTACACAGACACAGCTAAGGCAAAGATGTAACTGGTATCAATGGTTGAATTTAGGGGATGCATATACAGGTGAGTGGTGCATTATTCTTTCAACGATTTATTTATTCATAATAGAAAGTTGAAAAAAATACACCATGAGCAAAGTCAAAAGACAAATAACAAACTGGGAAAACTATTTGTAACTCATATCATAGACAAGGGTTAATCTTCCTAATACATAAAGAACTTCTATAAATTAAGAAGAAAAAGTCCAATAACCCAATGGAAAAGTGGACAAAGGCAGAACTAGTTCACAGAAAAAGAAATATGAAATATGACCTTGCTAGTAAGAGGACAAAATGGTAAAATGACAGTGGATGGATATTATATATCTGTCAAAACTATAAATACATTTAGCTTTGACCTAGAAATCTGACTTCTTGGAATTTACATTGTGGATACCCCTGCATACATATATAATGACAAATTTCCAAGTTGATTTATTGAATCATTGTTCATTATAGTAAAAGATTGCCACAACACATGTGTCCATCTATGTGGGGCTGGTTGAATAAACCTTGGCATAGTCACCGTTTAGAGAAGCTCCCTATGTACTAAGGAGAGATCAACAGGATGCAACGATAAGTGAAAAAAGTAAGGTGCTTTTGTTTATAAAAAGAATGAAAATAAGAATATGTACTTTCTACTTCTTCGTATTTCCACAATGAAACACTAGGACAAAGCATATACATACTCCCCCTACCCCATCCCACACACACAAAAACTAATAAAAGTAGTTACATTTGGGGCTGGGTTTGGGGAACAGAAGGACAGTGACCTGGATGGGAGGAAGACTTCCCCATGTTTACCTTTTTATATCTTTTCTATTTAAACCATGTTCATGCACTGCCTAGTCAAACAATAAAATTTAATTTAAAAAAAAAAAAGAAAAGAAAGAAAAAAGCCCTCAAGAACTTCTTCTGATTTTTAAATAAAAATTTTTTAAATGTCGGTAACACTTGTTTTAAAGATTGTTTTCTGAGTTGTCTGGTCCACACCTCGATTCCCAACATTCTCTATGACCTCAGTCATCTCTTTTAAATTGTGCAAATTCATGAGCCAATTGCCTCCCTGGTGATTTGGTGCCTGTGCAGAACTAACCTCAACAATTCAGAACGACAACAAAAGCAAAAACAAAACAAAACAAGAAAAAAAAACCTTTCTTTGGGGACTTGCTGTAAGTGCTCCCATTAGCTCACCCACATGGCTCTGCTTGTGTAGACACAGCCTGACTTCTCCCAGGTGCCTCTGGGTACTATCCATCTCGGTAAGCTCATAAAATCCCCTTTCCAGATAATTCATAAACAAATATGGAGGTGAGAAAATCAACAGTGCAAGAGTGTTGGCTGCTGTTCAAGAAGGATGGGAATAAGCATTGCTCCACATGGGTCTCGTCCAAAACCAAACAGAAAACACATCCCGCCCTTCTGAGCCACCCAGATGCCAGAAGGCCACACGTACTGATTCTATTCATTCTAGTGTATTCGCAAGCGAGAACAGCCAGAGTGTTTGAAATGGCTATAGTATGAGCAGGCAACTCTAGGAGCCTTTTGAAACCCACCACCCTCTCCCAGAAGCTAGTTGCTCAGCATGAAAACACATTTTGCAGAATGCAGCTCCCGGTGGAGGACATTCCTGGACTGCTCTCCTGCCTGGGGAGGTGCTGCTGTGGGGACAGAGGCTCCAGCAATCCTGCTGAGTGTCTGAGTGCTGAGGCTGAGTGTCTCTCCCAGGCTCCCCACATCCTGACACCCTACTGTGTGCTATGGGGCAGGTGAAATCAGCACAGAAGAGAGAAAACCATTTACGAAAAGCACATGCAGCCTGAAGTGTTTGTAGAAAGGAGGAGGTGTGTATCCTCGGGGAACAGTGCATCTGTGGGCTGTCTGCAGGAGAATGGGCTTCTGGTCTCCCAGAGCTGCCAGGCAAAGCCACCTCCTCATAGTGACAACTGACCTGGAGCCCTCTGCCCGGGGCCAGCACAACAGCACCTCTTAGCATGTGGTTCTGGACCAGCGCCCCCATGCGCTGTGCCCCCATGCGCTGTGCCCCAGGCCAGCTTCGGGGCGAAGCATTCCTCCCTTTCTCAGTTTCCACCCAGGGATGGGAACAGGCACTGGCTACCTGCAAAGTGAACTCCTGCTGTGGCAGTCACGTGCCTCTACAACAAACCAACCTTGACAATTTTCTTCTTCAATATATCTTCTAAATCCTTTGGCCTTTTCCTCCTGTGACTTTGGCTTTTTCTGTTTTCCTTTTACAAAATAGAATCATACAGGGCAATAAAATATTTAAATACATAAAGTGAGACTTCAGTTTTCCCCAAATCAGGTAGTTAGTGTCAAATTGCTACCCAGAGCCTTTCTGAGAAAGCTCCAGGTTGTGAAAAAAGGCTGTGAAAAGAAAAAGGCTGTTAGTTCTGGTTCTAGCTCCTGCAGAACCAGAGCTCTCACTGACTAGTGGTCACTAATTCATAGAGGCTGGTATGTTTTCTCCAGAAATTAGAAATAACAATTGATCCTGATGATAGCTATTGACCAGCTGCACCAAATCAATGGACTGCTGAAGGTGTGGAGGAAGCTAGAAGAGCGCCCAGGCAGATTGTCATTTAGCTGTGACTTTCCTCTAACCAAAGTAGCTGCCACCATCTTCTGCTTTCCCAGGGTGATTGCTTTCTCCAGGGTATATAAATACAGGTTCTCTGTGACTAGAGAGGGCACCACAAAGGTCAGGCTGGGAGAGACCTAAATTACATTATTCATGAGAAAAGAGCAAACCCTGGAGGGTCGAGGGTGTGCACTTCTCCTGTTATGACAAAATATTGAATTAACAGGGTCAGGGGTTAACCTCACTCCTGCTTAGCAGAAGCCTTCAAAAGTCCCTTTCTGATCTATGTCTCACACTCCCAATTCTGAAGTAGCAGGCAAATGAGGGCATTCGGGCTTAAGAATTACCTAGGTCTGATGAGTGTGTCTTCTCAGTGTCCCTTCCTTTCCTATTACCTATAACCAAGCAGGGAGAATCTTTGTACTCCCTGAGGAAAAAAATGACTCCTTGATTCAAGGTTTGTATCAGCCAGACTGAGAGGTAGGCCCTGTGTGTGAGTGTGTGTGTGTCAGTGTGGAGGTTTGTGTTGGATGTGCTTGTGGGTGTGCAAGTATGTGATGTGAGTGTATGTTGGCGGTAAGTGTGTATATGTGTTGTGTGAGTGAATGTGTGTGTGGGAGGGAGAGGGGGAGAGAGAGAGAGAGAGAGAGAGAGAGAACATCTCTTGTGTGTGTGACTGGGTTGAATTTTGAATTACTGGTGAACTGAAGCCAACCAATTCAAATGAAGAATTTCTTTTTTCATTGACTCAAGAAAGGCTTACTAGCTCTGGTAAAAACTCTTCAAAAAAAAATTTACCTTTGGGCATACATGGCCCAGCACCAGACAAGAGGTTTCAGCCCCAAAGAATTTGGCAGAAAGTTATGAGCAAGTGACTGAAGCAGCTGTGAAATGCGACTCCACGCTCCCTCTCACTGCCTGCTAGCTCCTGCTGACAGCACCGGAAGGCCACTTCTGCAGCCTTCATTCCCGCGCAGTCAGTGGGCAGCAGGGCGTGGCTTATCTGGTGTGGCGGCTGCAGAAGCAAGTCCCATAGAGGTGTTTGTGAGCTTATGTTAAGCGACATTTACAGATATAGCATAGACTGTAGGCTTCACCAAAAGTCTATATACATATCCTAAAGCTATCTCCTCTCTATAGAACCTTACATACTCAGAATACCATGATAATCCTAGGTGCTTCACCATCACTTTCCTTTAAACCTCAGTTCCATTAAAAAAAAAACGTTGTCCCAAACATTGCCAGCAACATCAGGGTTACTGTTCAGAGCAAACCTGGAAAGCTCCAGTGTTGGGCAGAGAGTGAGTAATTGAAGACTGACAGCTATAATTGTTACCACTTAATTATAAATGCAAGACCTTCTTTCAATTGAGACAGAACCTAAATCTCATTTACACCATTGCCTAGTACCTAGCACACACTGGCACATACTAGGTGTTTAATAATAATGGTATGTATGCTTTTCTTATGCACAGAGATGACCAACATAGAGCTTCAAATTGCACAAAGCAAAAGAGGGATGTTGAGAACCCTTTGACTGACCCCTCATGAAGCTCACTTGAGGGCAATTTTTAAAAAGTTATCATTATCCAGTTGTTGTGCCTGTGACACTGTCTACGTGAGAAATGCAGAAAGAAAAAACCAAAGCCACAGTATTTCAACAGTGGTAGTTACAAGACAGGTGTCGGTCCCACTGTGTTCTGTGGGGTCCGAAGGAGAGGCACCGCCTGAAACATTTGCGTTTGGTAACTGAGGTTGAGATGATTATCAATGCAACATTAAAAACACGATCAAAGTGAAGTCATTATAGTTTCGCTCTTCTTTTGGCAACTCTTAAGTCCCATTCATCTTTGCATTACCCACCCTAAGCCTATTCACAGTCAATGGTCCATAAAAATTTCTTGCAAAATCACAGAGAGCGGCATGTCCATTTCAGTACCTAAAAGCCAGGAAATAATCCCCCAGTAGTACTGAAAGAAAAAGGAGGGAGAGCATCATTTAATTTACCCAAGACAAGGGGAGAGACTGCGTTAGCCCCCCTTGTGGTCTAACCCCAAGGACTGCCATAGCCCCCCCGCGGGAGCGACCCGCCAGCCCACGTACCAGCACTGCTCCCCCACTGCAGATACGCCGTGTATTCTGTGCAGCCCCAGCCTCTATGTGTTTTCCAAGAGAACATTGGTCTGAGAGATCATTCCATGGTCCACATGTCGAGGGCACACTGCCTCATAGAATTCTAAAACATACAGCAGGCTCTGAGAAAGCATGCAGAGAGGAACAAGTTGGGCTTTGCTCAGAATTTCCCAGATTTATCCATTGCATAATCCACAGTACTAGTGTTCTATGGATCTCACTTTAGGAAATGGTGCCCTAGAGGGACGGTTTCATAATCTCACTTTGGAGAAAATTGGTAAGACTTCCTTGTCATGAAAATATGAAAAGGACAGTTGAAAGTGATCCTTTACCTGAAATATTTTCCCCAATATAGCTCCAAAGGGAAAAAACACCATCTCCAAGTGAAACAATTTATACCTTCTAGTATATTAAATACAGTCATATTCAACAGTTCAACAATGACGAAATTCTGATCTTTAGAATGTCCCAAAACTATCAGTTGTGACTGGCAAAGCAGGCTAATACCAGAGCTGGCCACATCCAGAAATGCAGAGGGTGTTTGATGAGTGACTTTTTTTTGATGGAAGTAGAAAGATGACACAGAAAGGGATCATTAACTTCCATGGAGAAAGAAAGGTGAAGAGCTATTTTCAAAGTCCTGTGTGTTTATTAACAAAACACTGTATAAATGCAGTTAATTTTTTAAAGTGTGAATTATCTTTGCTTTGACATTAGATAAAACCAAAAGTTATATTATTAGATAATAATCATTACCCAGAATCAACAGATCTTTCAAATGTATGTTGAATTTATCAATATTATAGTCAATCCTCATTGTTCACGGATTCCATATTTGCGAATTCTCCTATTTGTTAAAATGTATTTGTAACCCCCAAATCAGTACTCTTATTGTATTTCTGGTCATTCATGTATGCAGAACAGTGAAAACCTTCAGTGGCCCCACATGGTTCCAGGTGAGGGTGAGCAAGGGGGTGCTCTGCCTCCTTGGTTCAGCTCTTGTAAACAAGTGTCTTTCCATGGTCTATTTAGTGTCCTAGTTTTCCATTTTTGTTGGTGATGACACTGTTTAAAATGGCCCCCCAGCAGAGTGCTGAAGTCTAGTCCTCCTAAGGGCAGAGGGCTATGATGGGCCTCAAGGAGAAAATATGTGTGTTAAATGAACTCATTCAGGCACGAGTTACAGTGTTGTCAGCCGTAAGGTCAACGGTTATGAATCAGCTGTACAGTACATAAAATAAAGTGTCTTTCAACAGAAAGACACATCAAGCAAGGTTCTGTATTGATCAGTTGATGAAAATGTAAGTAGAGGCTCGCAGGAACCAAACCCTGCATTTCCCCAGGAACGATGGCTCGGTATTTGCTAATTCAGAATTTCTGGGCACGTTATAGAGCTTAACATCTGCGAATAATGAAAGTCAACTGTATTGTTTGGGAAGCAACTAGCAAAGTTTCCTTCACGAAAAAGTCTTACTGAACATGAACAAGATTACTTCCGGAAGGTGAGTGTGCTGCGAGATACCAAACCTTTGAATGAGACTAGAACCACTCAGCCAGCACCCAGGCGGCCCTTTGTGACAGAGCACACAGGAAAACATGCTGTTTGAATCAAGCCCACAGCCAGTTTGTTCACTCAGCATTACATTTAAATCCCTTTTACTCCTACCTTCAGCAAAGTTTTCTTTCAATTCCTGGTTGAAACAACCAAATGGTGCCCTAGAAGGCAAAATTTATTCATATCTCGACCACTGCTCTAAATTGTTGTTCTTATCTGAGCTCATTTTAATTTGAGATCGATATTTTAACATGTCATGACAATCAAGTGCAACTGTAATTTCAAACAATCTTATAAAGATATGCTGACATCATCAAACATTTGCTCAGACATTGTAACTTCAGCCTTTTCTGTAAGGAACCTAGGAGATCATTCCTCGAGGAGGCCTGAGTTAACATAATGTTGGCTTTTGTCCCCAGCTGTATCACAGCTTGCATGGCCCAGCCTGGCACACCGTTTTGTTGATTTCAAGGAGAGCTCACTAACATGTGGGAGCAGTTTGGTCCCCAGGACACAGACAACGTCGGCTGGTGCACTTCAACCACGGTGCAGCTCCACGGCCACCAGGGTCGCCCACATTCAGTTCTGAGGAAGAAAAGTTCAAAATCTATGCTCTTACTTCTAGCACACTCTCCGTGCCACCTCCACAACACACACACACACACACACACACACACACACACGGAGCACTCAGCAAGATTAACTTTGTTCAATCCTTTAAAAAGTCCATGCTTCTAGAGTCAGTCCATGGATAGACAGTTACAGCCAAATAAGTCAGACTGATTTTAAAGTATATGCAGTGGAAAATACACTACCTAAAAAAAGTCCTTTATGATCAGGCACCCTCACCACCCAGGTGCAACGTGCTTATTCCATGACGGGATCATTCTATAGTTATAAAGAGATGTGTTCACAGACTGAAATAGCACATTTTTCCTTTGAACTGATGAAAAGATCCTTGGGCGATTTGGAGAGCTGTGCCGAATGAGTGCAAGGAGCGAAGTGATTCACAAGGGATTTTGCTTGGCTTGTGCAAACACACAATGTCTCAGGAGGAGCTTTTACTCCTTGGGTGAGTTTTCTAGAAACCTGATGAGGCTGCTCTTACCCCGAGATCATACCCGATGAACGGGGCCCCTGTGGTAACCTGCCGTGTCCGTATACACCTCGTGGCCAAACGGAAGGAAGCCCAGACCCTGCTATCTTTGTCCAGAGGAGCTGGCTTGAGGGCATGCAAGACCAGAGTGCTGCCTCCCAGGAAGGAAGTCCCAGGTAGGTGCCTTAACCAGTGCTGGTCAGCCCTCCGCACCTGCCCTACTAGCTTGCCAAGGAAACCACCCTGGCTGTTTGTTTCTCCAGAGGGCAAAAGGGGGGTACGGCGAGGAAAATGAACAGACTTCCCTTTGGGGAAAAAGCAAATGAGGGGGGCACTGGAAGATTTTCTTTCTTCCCTTAGAGTTTTAACAGAAGCAGATTCCTGGCATTATAGGAAAATGAAGCATCCCCTGACTGGTTGGTATTCATTTTGCTGTCATTTGTCCCTGCTTGGTAGCTGAGGGCCACAAACGTGAATCTAGCTGTGGTGTGTGTGTGTGTGTGTGTGTGTGTGTGTGTGTGTGTGTGGTCTGATTTTTTTTAATGTTTTTGTTTTGCTATTTTCAAAAGAAAAAAAGGAAAAACCCAGAAAAAGACACAATAAATGACTAGCTGGCCAAGAAAAAAATTGCTGGCAAGTGTGGGTTAACCCAGCTACCAGCTCTCTTGCAGCTGCTTAACTTGCCTGTAGAACATTTAGTTAGTGCACCAGAAGCACTTGCGTTCTTGCTGGGGACTCTCCCTAGTAAGGTGTCTCTGACTCAGCCCCCATCTTTCCCGGCACATTATATGTCTATCAAGGTGAAAACCAAGAGGATGAAGTTGAGAAAGTGCCTGCCTTTAAAGTCCCCCTTTGAATGTGACTGAACGAACGCTTCTGATTCAAAAATAAACTTGCAGGTTGTGTTATGAATTCTATATGATTCAAAATGTATAGGAAACAAGGAAACTTGTCAAGGCTTAGTCCTTAATAAAACCCCCTTTTAAAAATTGTGGGGGAAAAGAAAGCCCTATTTTTCTCTTTCTTTACTAAAGCACTAGAATTCTGTTGTCTAAAAGCTGCCTCCCTGGAGCCCATGGAAAATTTGCCCGTGGAAATGAGACAAAGTAGTGAGCGTTCTTAACAGACATGTTAAGCTCAGAGTAACCCACAGCCAAAGAAAAACAACGAACTTTATGTTCTTCCAGAACAAATTACACACTTTCCCCAGCTCATAAAGACTTTTTATGTAACTTCACTCAGGCAATACTTGGGCAGGGAGGGTCTGCGGGGAGATAACCACATCCCTGGGGCAGCAGATGCCCGGGTTCACACCACCTCACAATACCCAGGAGTGTCTCCACCTGGCATCACGGCGCCTTCCGTCAGGCTGCTCCTGTGTCCCAACAGACTCCTGCCTCCGGGCTCTTTTCCCCACCTGGGAATCTGAACTTAATGCCAACGTGTGTCCATCAGGGCCCCGAGCAGAGGGAGGAGAGAGGGAACCACGTAAGTCGGTCTCTATTGATGCAAGCCTTGGGCCTTAGAAGTTAAAACTCAAAATATATACCCTGAAAACCTTCCAAGAGAAGTCCAGCCTTCTCATAGGAGACATTGAATTAGTCAGCTCCATCCTTCTCTCAGTCAGTGCAGCAATGTTCCTCACCAACATCACCCCACCTGCAAGCCACTGCTGCTGGCTGGCTGTCCTACCAGGCTGAAAGTGTCTCTCCTTGTCATGCACGGTCTCTGCTCCCGCTCCCCACACAAGAATGCAGGATGTGGCGAGGCCAAAAAGGAGCACCCACGGAGCCATAGGGGGGGGAGTCACACCACTGTAGTCTCACTGGAGGCTGGAGTCACATGACGTGCGACCTGCTGTTCGCTTTTCTGCCAACCGACTTCCTCTCCCCAGCGCAGCCGCGGCAGTTATATCAGGGGCCAATTGGCTAACCGTCTACAGCTGATGGCCAACTAGCCACAGCGGCCGGCCATCTACTACCCAGGCCAGCACCCCTCTACATGAGGCCCAGAGCCTGGAAACGGCTCTCTGGGACTCTGTCCCCACACTCCTCCAACACGGTTTCTGCATTAGGTGACCAGCCAAGCCAACACGACAAAGCTGAAGATACTGTGTCAAATGAACCTATGACCAAGAAAGACTAAGTTAATCACTGATACGTGAGGGTGAGCTTTACATAATTCCAGGGAGTCATTCGAGACAGTTATGAATGTTGTGTTTTATTTAAATTATTTTGTTAACATATGAATATTATCAAATATTAACAATTCTATTAAGTTAATTATTTAAATTAATTCATCTAGCCGCCCATCACCTCTCATGTGAACTATAGTCGAGGTTTTTCCAAGGGCTAGATTTTTAGGTAACACCTCCAAACCCTCAGCTGCTGGAAAGGTTAGAAAATATCAGGTGGCTGAGTTGGGGGGTCCCCAAGGAGTGCTTGTCAGCTAGTGCTTCATTCCCAGCCGTGCCTTGGGGCAGCCCTCGCTGGGGCACAACCAGGCCAGAGTGACTGGCTCCCACTGGGTCTCAGTGTGCCCCTACGTTCTCCACAGCAGAGCCTCCAAGCAAGGCCTGCTGTGATGCACAAAGCTGGTACTGCGCTGGGTGAGATGCCAAAGGCCCCATCCCTCTCAGGTACCCCCTCCGAAGGCTCAATGTGGTGAGGGCTGGTACCCCAGACAAAGCCTTTGCAGCAGGTGCCTGGAGGTGGAGACTTTTAGGGCACACAGCATCTAGCTCCTTAATGTCCTCGAAAATACCTGCCTGGGCTGCTCTCCTTCCCCAGCCCTCACCTTCACTTCCGCCCTCCCCTCCCACTACACATCCAACACAGGGACAACTTGATTTAGATAGGTGTCTTTACAGAGAAGTGTTTTCTAAATCAGTTTAGGAAATACATGAGCAGAAGTGCAAGAGGTGTACCTCATATCGGTCTGCTGAGCTGGGGGATCCAGCGCACGTTTTGAACGTTTCCTCGGTTGCCTCTCATGGGTGTATTTGGATTTGGAGATGGATGGACTGAAGTAGACAGCAAGGTAATTCAAGTCCATTTATGGTTTTTGGCCCACCATAGGGAAACAGGCCCACCAAAACAGACCCTAATTTGAACTGAAATTCAGCTGCTTCTTCTCCCTAATGAGCTGGAGTCAGTCTAAGGACTCAGCAATGAAACCCATGAGGGACAATGCCATTCCAATCTACTGGGGAGGCTGTTGTCTTGCAAATATTTAGCCATAAAGCTCATGGACACTCACCTTGCGGTTGTGAAACTTCTGGGCTTCTGAGGCACCTTTGTGCAGTTCTCATTTATTGCCACTAGATGGCGCACGAGATCCATCACAGTCCTTGCAAACTGTGTGTTAAAGGTGCCACAGCTAGGACTCCTGGAGGAAAAAGAAAAAAAGAAAAAGAAAAGGCTGTAGGGGACGGTAAGGGGGTGGGGTAGGGAGAGAGTCGGAAATAACTTTTGTTGATACATTCTTACAGAGTCAAGAAATAACTAAGATCACTGGTTTCAGTCTTCAAAACTAAGTTTCCATGCCAATTTATTGGATCTCGTGATAGGATACGTAGCATTAATATATAAAAACCCCAGATAACTAAAGTTGCAACCAATAAATACAAAATATGGAATTTATCTTTAATTTTTTAGTCTATGTAAAGCATCGTTGAGTGCATTGTGTCTAAAACAAGCCGATAATAGATTTTTTAATAATTTCTTTTCCGTAAGTGCTAAAGGGCAATAGAAAGAAATGTCTGGCTGTTGTTGACACAGCAAACGTCTTGAGCCTCTGGCCCTTTCCTAGTCTCAGAACCTCTCTTCTGTTTAAGACTGACATCACCTAAGACCTCTTCTTCCCCAGGTTATAGCACACAAAGTGAAGTGTGCCAAGAGACAGAGTCCTCATGAAAATTCTTCTCTCACTGGGAAGCCAGAGCCATTTGCCCTGGAGCTTCCCAGACGCCCAAACACACACCACACACACACACACACACACACACACACACACACAGACCAGCCCAGAAAAACCAGAAGAACAGCCCATAAGCAATCAGCTCTCTCCCTCACCTGCCCCCCTCTTCTTCCACAGCACCCAACCTTCCCCTTCCCGGACCCCCACAAGCCCAAGAGATAAGATTCATGCAAAATGAGAGGGAAATCGATACTCTCCAGGTTTGTTCCCCCTGAGCTGTCCCACTCTGTCTTCATGTCAATTTGTAGCGCCTTCATTTGTGAACCAGCAAATGTTACATAAACGATTCACCATTTTAAAGGTGAGATAACATCAGAGCGGAGGGAGATAAAGGGCTTTACGGGAATTCAATGCCCATGGTATTGGGAGCCTCTTTGCCTTGATGGGGCTTTAGGCCCCTTGTTTACCTCCTCCTCTCACCAAATTACTTGGGGTGTTTACACCTCTCCCTCTCCCCCTGACACCCACTTCTTTTTCTTCCCACACCTCCCATGAGCCCTCTGTCTGTCCCATACTTGTTCACAGGGGAATTTCCAGGCCCAGCCGCCAGCTGGAGGACTTTCCAGAGAGGCTTCCTGTGATGTGATTGTATATCTCAAATAGAAAGCGATCCTTTTCCAAATTCCATTTTCCCATTTTATAACTTTAAATTCTGTATAATCGTACATTAAAGAAATGGTCAGATAAAAGAAAGAATCATCCCACTACCCTAATGATCATTTTTATTTTTTATTTTCTTTGACATTTTTTGTCCAAAAATATCCATCAGTGGGTTCATCAGTTCATGCTCTGCAAGGTCCTCATAATTACGATTTTTCATGACCCCATTAAATTGATGTTCTCATTAATGGACATCTAGTTTGCTTCAAAATGTGTCTTCAAAAACTTTTTGCTTCAGTGTTTGCACTGTTAAAAACCTCAGTTGTGTTTAACACCCAACTTATAGTATAGTAGACTGTATAATTTTTGTATATTTACAAATCAAAAAATCAATTGCAATACGTAAATGATTTTTTCCCTAGACTCATAGTTCCCTTTGTTTCCCATGGTAACACAATTTCTCCTAAAGCTCAGTGAGCACGTTCACACACAAACCGTCACCAACAATGAGGAGCAGGCGGGTGCTCTGAGAACAGAATTTCCCTGGGCTCCTTGGACCTGACCCATTTCTCCTGATGCCGTTAGTGTCTTCATTCGCAGCTTCCTTTCTCAGCATCATCAGACTTGAACACACAACTCCTGTCAGCGTGTGCTGCTCAGGGTAGAAATCTGAAACTCCAGGGACGTAGCTGGAACTTCAGAGCGTGGTATGCTCTTTCATTTACTATTTATAATCACCGTTCCTTAATTTCCTGTATTTACACAGTTTCTTTTTTCAAAGGCATTCCAAAGATTCTCCATTGGGATTATGTCATAAAAATCCGTCTATTAACTTTTAAGTTAAGTAAGAGACAGGGATTATTCTCTCCTTGGAAAACAAGGTAAACTGAGGCACAGCTAAGCACCTCGTGCTAGACCTTCTGGGTGTGCTTGGCTAGACGGGCCTTGCAGTGTGGGGTCTCATGCCTAGGGCCCTGAGCCAGCCAGAGTTCCCCTCGGCTCCACTCTGCAGCTAGTGCCACAACCTGGAATTGAGGAAGGCTTTACTCCTCTGTCAGATTTTGCTTGCAGTACCCAACCATTTCGTGGTGTATACTTTATGTAGTGAGAAATTGGACCAGGCCGACACGTAATTCCACAGAGACAGAAGTTTTCCATGGAGAACACCCACACTCGGCTCACAGAGAAGGTGAGGGTAGCAAGCATGCATTGGGCCCAGCAAACAGATGCAGGCGAATGACCCGCCCCCTCCAGATAGACCCGCCCCACCTGGAAGGGGTAGAGGCAGGGCCAGCAGGTGGGCTGCAGCGCCTGCCTGGCCAGCAGATAAATGATGGCTGTCCTCCCCGGGCCAACTTTCACACATGCTTTACCCCCTTTGGTGGCCAAAATGAGAAGACCCCCAGAAAGTTCTTAAACATCGGTACAAATACTGCCTTCCGTCAGGCTTCAACATTTACTCTATGCCTGCATTTATTTGGCAGGGCAGCTAGGTGGAGAGGCCTCCTTCCCCTCCAATTTTCCTCTGCTCCTGACAACACGCTTGGTTACTTGCTGCACTCACTTTCTTGAGACACTTAGTTCCAGTGGTATCCAATACCGGGGCATTGATCTTGCAGGGCATCCCAAACTGGGTCTGCAGTAGGAAAGTGGTGAAGGGGTGTGGATCTCTTCAGCACTCTTCCTCTCCGTTCCATTTGTGGCCTTCTCTTTGCCACCACTTCCTCTCCCCCCATTTATGTTCCCCTCCACAGGACAGCTCTAACGGAGGAAAATGGATGCTATAGAAGCAATTTGCACTGAAGTGTCAGACAGCTCCTGTATCTTTAAAAAAAAAAAAGAGGAGACATGTTTGAACAAAAATAACCCGACCCCCACCACACACACACACACACACACACACACACACACACACACAGTCCAGCCAGCAGACAGAGGGCCCATTCCCTGTCTCCTGGCATGGCACTGGAGGCTCCCAGCAGGGTCTCAGACTGAACCCAGTCAGGAGGACAAGGGGGGCTTCCCTGCAGTATCCCTGTGGCCTCTTTGCCCCATACAATCATTAATAAGCCCTTCAAAGATGAGAGAATTCATAACCACAGTCATTATGCTTTCTAAAAGAAAGTAGGATCAATAAAAGACCCATCAAACTTCTTCCTCAAAATTTTGGTCCTTGATCTCTTTTACGACCCCAGCTCCATTCTCTCTTCTCATGCCCCCACACTCAGCTAACTTCAAAATTTAAATATAATATTAAATAACTAGAAGTGGGGCACAGTGGGGGACAATGAATTGGATCTATCAAGACATACATTATAATGAATTATTCAACATTCAAACTTTTCCTAAGAGAAAGAACAAATTATGCATTCGTCATTTTCTTTTTCCACTGAATGTAGACACTTACAGTATTTGTTTGATGGATAAAATTGAAAGTTATGCTAATTTTGGAAGAGCAGATCTAGGCATATCAGAGAAATTTGTTTATAAAGGGACACTGCCAAGAACTTTCAGTCCAGTACTTGACCTGTATTTAACATTACTCTGATCTGCTAGGGAACGCTTTCTGGGTTCTAAATACCTGCTTGGAAAATGTTTGGCACAGTCAGAAAATAAAGTACAACTCTTCTTTTGTGAGATTTACAATAGACTGTCAACACCATCTGATAATTGAATCTCCTTGAAATCAGCAAAGCTATATAGAGATATCATCAGGGAAGCTGATGGACAAACCAGCCCCAGAAGGCAAAAAAAGAGTTAGAAAAACTTGTTTGTTTATCTCCATTTAATGCATAATCAAAGGAAATTCAAAATATGCCAAACTGAGGAGAAATATGAAGGTTTTTCAAAATTCTTTTAAAATAAAAGGCAGTGTTATTGCAATGCATTAGCCCTTTCTTTTAAAATACCCAAAGACAAACTAAAATGGGCAAAGCATCGCAATAGAAATCTGAGCCAGAAAAAACAGTTGACACTGATGACAGTAATGTTTACTAGAAAACTAACCTAGTTCCAGCAGACACTAGACAATGCGACTGATATTAAACAAAACATGTGACTGTATTTGCCTTGATGCGAAGAAGGTGGAGCCCAGCCTATTTTCCTATTATGTAAAACCCCTGTCCGACTCCTCCCCAAACATTTTCCCAGTGACACATTTATGGGCCTTTGGACAGGTTCCTTACTAAAACAAATACACCTAACAAGTAATCTTTGATAGCAAATATTCAAAGACAAACAGTGAAAAACTACGATGGGGTGTTTCTCAAGATGGCAGCACGCACTCTGCAGAATTACCACATACAAAAGCAACACAGTTCTGCTTTGCTGACTGGGCCTGTTCCCAGAAGTCAGCAACTTTTAGCAACTTGCTCTTTCTTGGCAAGTAACTAATTTTCCCCTTTTTGGGCAATGAGTGGCCCTCTTCCTAATAAGTCATAGTGTGTATATATGTTGTCTACTTTAGAAGAGAGAGAAGTATAAAGACAAACTATTATTACAAGCCCACACTCACAAATAAAAAGAATGTCTCCTAAACTGATACCGACACCTTATAAAAGTGTAATTTAACCTTATCTAATCTGGAGGCTGTTTCATCATTGGCATATCCCATAATGTAAACCTTTGTGTTAAAGGAAGAAGGAAAAGCAGGGGCGGGTGGGCGGTGGCCAGCCTCTCTTGTGAGCCGCCGCGGGGACTTTCTGCTGCTGGGCAGTCAGTCAGTGCAGACTTTGCTGTCCTGGGGACAGTAGGTGAGAAAATGATGGATGGGCCAGGGTACAGTGAAGGCAAAAATGGCTAAGAGAATCGTTTCCTTTTCCCATCTGCTCAGGAAGGACGTCAGCGAGATAGACTAAACACTGGCCCTGGGTTGGGATTCCGTGTGTGCGCCCGTGTGAACACAACAGCCCAGCCTTTAAAAGGACCTTCCTCCGCCCCCTGCGCGGACCCACAAAGGCAGACCAGACGCCCACAATGGCTGGTCTTGAAGAGAAGCAGGACAATCCCAGACTGTCGCCGCTGCCGGCTGGGGGAGCTGGGGGGCTGGGACATTCCCGGGGGAGTCTGGCCTGTGGAACCCTTCGCCTGCTGCGGCCACCACCTGGGGGGACCCACACTCCAGGCCTGGGCAGAACTGGCTCTCTCTTCCCAAGAAGATGCAGGATATCCTTGCGCAGAGGGGTCCTTGGGCACCACTGAGGGGTCCAGAACACTATGTTGTCCTGTCCTCTGGGACAGCACATCCCCTTGGTCTGGAGAAGCAGTACCCTCCCAGGCCTGCCTGAGACCTGAGGTCTGTCTGCCCCTGGCTCTGGCCACCGGCCACCTACTTTCTACCTCACCAGGAGCCTTTGGATCAATCTTCCAGGCTCAGACCAAGTCGGAGCTGGGCAGGGGAGGGATTCCTCCAAAGGGAAAAAAAGGCCCTGCTCTCTCCGGGCCTCTGTTTACCCCCACAGGCCAGATGGCCGAAGGTCTACATTACACACCAGGGTCTTGGTGGGACCTCAAGCTGAGGAGCCAGGGTGACTGGGGAGGGGAGGCTGGACTAGACTTTGCAATGTCTGGGGGGGGGGGGGCGGTCAGCTCTCTTCAGTAAGTCTCTGTTTCCCTCTCTTTGATATGAAAAGCATGAGTTCCATGACTGCCCAACTGTCCCCTCATGGGTCCTGGGGGTTAGCCACTCCTGAAACCCATCTTCTTCGGCTGTCCGTCCCTCCCACAGGCTCCTTCCTCCTAAATCCTGTGAGGGGAAGAGAATGGAAATGTTCGAATTTTCTTACAGTGTCCTAAGCTTTCTTAGCCTGCAAGATCCGGTCTGTCTAGTCCCTCTGAAAGCAGGGGTGGGGGCTGAGAATTGGGGCACATCCAGCATGGGGGCAGGGGACAGGAAAGATCATTTCTTCCATTCGCTGTATTTCCTAGAGAATCTTCCTCAGTACAACTAAATGGAAGGGAAATCCAGGAGAAGGGCCATCAGATTGCATTCAAGATGAGAGCAAATGCATTAGCCAGCAGGACCTTTATTAGTTAATACAGAAATGTTTGTGCCCAAATACATAGCATTTTTCTGTGCATGTCCTGTGAGGATTCCTAAACATATGTATGCAAATATATCAGCCTTGTGCAAGCCAAGTATGTTTACACACATACAACAGATCCAAGCATTAATGTGGGTGAACATTTCCCCTGTGGCTATTAGTATCTACCTTCACAAAGATGTCCAGCAAAAGGCATGCTATTATATCTCCAGCTGCTAGAATAGTGCTGAACATAAAAACAGCCTCTTTATACTTGTTGATTAAATGGTTTAGTCAACGTAACATTGATCTGAAATGCACATTTTAACATCTGAAATAGAAGTGAGACTTACCACTGATGATGCTTAATAGTTTAATATTTCCTTCTCTTAGTGGCACATAAATGACACCTTAGATCCAATATGACACAGCAAAGTAAAATTATGAGGGCTGTGTAAACTTAAGCAAGTTACCTATACTCTTTAAGCCACAATTTCCTCCTATATCTCTTATATAAGGCACGGATAACAGTATCCACATCTGAGTCCTTGTGAGGATTAGATAAAATGTTTACTTACAGCATTCAGCAGAATGACGACATAAGTGCTCCATGCATCTTATTGTTTTTATTTAAGGGTCTGTGGTTAAGACCAGAGAAATGTCATATCAAACAAATTCACCCTTGGTTAGTATTCACACTCTGCTCTGAACTGTCTGCAGAAGGAGTCAGGCTTTGGGGAGAACAAAGAGTTGTCCCATTTGGTGAATGGAGAGATTTTCTAATTCCAACTGGGGTCTTTGTGACCCCAAGCAAAAGGGGACCTCAATAAAAGTCAATTCTGTGTTGCTTTGTCTATTGCCCTTAATTTATAGTTTAACTCTAGTCAACTATTGGCCTTAAAAAATAGTAGGGCAACCAGAACTACATACCACAGAGGAAGAATCTTTTTACCTTTCATGCATTTATTTTTATTTAATATTCTGTGGAAATTTGCCTCTGTTTGCCATAGTTTACCTTTTCTTATAGCTTCACTTCCAAACTAAATAGCACTAATCCGAATGCATACCTCTCTGCCGGCCAACGTCTAGCCTCGCGTCTGTATCTACCGTGTATATAAATATTGGCACATCTCTCCGTGGGTAGAGCCGCAATGTGCGCAGTCGGTGTTGTCGTACGGTGTCCCTGGGGTGTGTAAATGTGTGTGGGGGTGTGAGACCGCACTAGCAGCCACCATTACTGCCACTCACTAGTCCTGTTCTCTAATCTGGTTCTTTGGGGGTTCAGTTCTTCGTAATTAAGACTAAGGAGTGGTTAAAAAACAGAAGTACATTTTCCTGGAAACCAGCAGTCTTCATTTGCAACTTTTATTGGCAAACCTGGCTGCCAGTAAATACATTCCTTGGCATCTCCCAGAATGTAATTCACTTGATGAAGCGGCCTTGCTTTTTCTGTAATGTGCACATCAATTAAAATGGGCCGCCTGGAAGGAATGTAGCCGGTGGCTGAAAGCCCCAGTACCAGGTCACCTCGGGCTCCAGAAACCAAAACGTCCTTGGTCTGTGCCTGGCAGTCTGAGATAGTCTCCCATGGGACTTCACGAACAGGCTATTCCCGACTGGACTCTGGGCAGGCTTTAGGATGCGAAAACAGGAGCCAGACCCTGCGGGGTCCCACTCCAGCGGCGTGGGCTTCCCTAGGGAACCCTTCCTCAGGAGCCACTTCCCCAGGAAAGGCTCTGGAAGGCAACGGAGGAAGCCGGGCGGAGAGCCTCCCGCCGCCGCAGAGGCGCAGCCGAGATGAAACTGAGGACGGCAGGGGGCGCTCGGAGCTCGCGCAGGACAGAGTGCCCTCGCCCAGAGAGGCGGGCGAGCCCGGGACCCCGGAGGTATAGGACTGGCCGGGGACCTACGGCCCCTAGCCCCGGGCTGTGGAGTGGACTTGGGACTTCCCACACCTTCCCTTCTCTGCCCTGAGCTCGCAGGGAAGAGGCAGGAAGCCTGTGAAGGGCGGAAGGGGCCTCCGGCCATCGCTTCCAGCCGCAGGCACACGCGAAGACGAGCCGCCCACTGGGGAGACCTGTTGCCCCGAGCCAGGTGCCAGCTTTGTCTCTGCCCCGCGAGGTGCAAACAGCTGCTCTGCACAAGGTCCCGGGTGCGCGGCTGCCCGCGCCTTACGCACAGCAGGCCCTGCCGGGCGTCCACGACGGAGGACGCCGGGGCGTTGGGGTGAGGGACCTCGGGAGGAACATCCCAGAGTTCAGGCCCGCTGGGCGCGTGAAGGGGCCGGGTCGTCGAAGCTCAGGCTCCGCGAAGGTCGCTCTGGGGTGGGAGAAAGGGCCTGCTGCAGCCCGAGCGCGCGGGTCCCCCGTGGGGCAGGGCTGGCACCCCGGGAAGTGTCTGCCGCCCGCAGGCCATAGGCCCAGCCGCCAGCAACGTACAGCCGGCCTCAACCCCGCCTGCGGTTCCGAAATGTCTGTGGGTCTGTCCACTGGTCAAACCTTTCCTCCAACACCCGTTAGCCAAGCGGCGTAGGTGCAGGAGCGCGCGCTTCCCGCCCCAGTCCGGGGAAGGCGCCTTGGTCCCTCTGTCCTCTGACAGCCGACGCCCGCCCGCACCCTCACTCTGTGCGGCGCTGGCATCCTCTGCAGCTTGAGGACAGCCGGGCCCAGAGCGGCGCGCTCCCCAAATGACTCCAAGTCGCGAAGCTGGGTGCCGGCATGGCCTCTACCTTTCCGGGCCCTGGCTTTCGGCGGCGGTGGCCCTGAGACGGCTGGTGAGGACCTGGGTAGGGAGAAACCGAGGCGTGCGCGAGCACACACGCACACAACTAGTCCTTTCCAATTATCCGCCTCTTTACACATTGTACGCTTGTCCTGGATTGTTCACGAAAAAACGACAGTTCGAATTGCCATCTACCTCTGCCTGGACAAAAAGAAGCCCTGAGTCTTTCGTAGCCAGGCACCAAAGTTAAAGATTCACTTCCCGCAAGCCCCGTGGCCCTTTCTTGATACTCAACTTGGCTTTGAGCCCCAGAAATGCTCTGGGAGACTGGGGTTTCCCTGCAGCGAGGCGGCAAGTGAGCCAACCCAAGGGGGTCACCAAGAGAAGGTGTTGGCACATTCTCTCCCGTGTACGTAATTAGTGGGGCGGCCCGTGTTGGGGACTTGGGGAATGACATTAACTTACCCCATCTTATAAACTTCCGGGGGAGGGCTGTCCCTAGGAGGGCAACAATCTAATTAATTAAATCATGTAGACACATAATGTGGATCGCTTTGTCTTTAAAACATCATCGAAAAACAAACACTTTAAATTTATTGTAAGAATTATTTTTCTACGAAGGAGGGGCTGAATTAGAGGGACTGCGTTAACAGAACTTCTACTCAGACACCCCGAATTAAGCGAGAAGAAGGCAGTGGATCCTCGGAGTCGCGGTCACCCAGACGTTCGGTCCCCGCCTTCTCCCTCCGCTGAAAAGTCTCACTGATGACAAACACTACCTGCCGGGCCGACCTTTTGATAACGAATAACGGTTATTGACGCCAGGATATTCTCCCCTACCCCTGGGCTTCTGGTCCACGTAAACGAGGCCACATAGAGAAGCATGAAAATTACCTAAACAGCTGAAATACACCCCCAAAACGGACTTGCTCCAATTGTTTGTGATTTCAATCTAGTGAGGAGTTTTCAAGTCGAATTGTCGGGGTAATTGCCTTAATCTTCCACTTCGTCTCGGAGCAGGGAAAGGGGAGATGGTAGGACGGCCGCGGACCTGCAGCCTCGTTCCTGGGTTTGCAGAGCCCCCAGAATTCGAGGCACCGTCTAGAGCTGGAGAAGCCCCTTTCCCCATCTTCTCTCAGCCTGCCTTTCCTGTTCCACAGCTCCTGGGCCAAAGCCTGCACCCCCCTACTCCCCCACCCCACGCCGGCTCGCGGGTGTCCTAGCCCTTCGACTGGACGGTTTCCTGGGCACAACGCAGAGCCTAGAGCGTTCGTGATCCGGAACAGCGGGCGGGGAGGGGGTCTGGGCACGCCACGGAGGCTATTCGGCTGGCCAGGGCTGAGGAGGACGCTGGAAAGTTCCCGAGGTGTCTCTGATGGGGAAGACAGTCTGTGCACCCAGGGCTGGGCTAACGCCCCTCAGCAATCGTTTCCTGGACCTTGGTCCTCCGCCCCGATCCTTCTTCTCTCTACTTGACTTGAAAAAAAAAAAAAAGAAAGAAAGAAAAGAAAAGGAGTTCCCGGCTCCTGATGACCTGCGTTAGGGCACCATCTCCCCCCTTCCTCCCCCCACACACTCATTCCTGCGGTGTCACCACGTTCCCGAATCCGGGCATTTCCTGGAGTGCTCGTCACAACTCCCTTCTTGGTGCTTTTCTACTGTATGGAGCTGGGGGAGGCCTTGTTTTAAATATCGCTGTGACGTCACGCCCCCTCCTCAGAGCCAAGAACCCTCTGAGGTGGGCCCAGGGAATTGGAACCCCGCCTGGCGGGTCAGGGAGGGGATGGGGGTCGGGGGGCGTGACGAGCGACAGTTCCATCAGACATCCATTACAGCTGTCGCCTGCGGGGCATTTCTGCCAATTGAGACTAGGGTGTGAGGGAGACCGGTGATCGAACTACCCCATGGAGCAGAAAAAAGGGGCATCAAAAACTTTAACCTGGAAATAAAAACTTTAGCCCATTCCCCACCCCCACCCAAGATTTCATGTCCGCGCCTTAATGTCCGCTTAACGCCGCTAGCAGCAATAATAAGTACTCGAAGTACAATTCGAACGGTTTACTGGAGGTTTGCTTCCGAGTGAGCTTATAAACACAAATGCAAATGTCTTTTCCTGGCGAATGTCCAGAGCTAAACCGGTGGAAAGTTGATCTTTATAAAGCTGTACCCCTTCATTTTTTTTTCCCGCATGCCAGATACTAATTTCACAACGGCAACTTTTATACCCGAAGCGGGGAGCCCAGAACACAACTGCTCTTCGATTTGCAATTTTCATAACAAGCTGTTTACACTTCTCCAGGCTGACGGACAGAGGGAACGAGGGGAGGGGCAGCGGAGCACGACTGTCTATTGCAAAACCCAGGCCCGTTGGCGTTTCCCACACTCGGAAAACAAACGAGTCGCTGTTTCTGTGTTCGTCCCCGCGCACCGCGAGTGGTAGAAACGCATTTTAAAGACCGAATTCACCAAATGCTGAGGAACTTAGGGAATCCACTTACTTAACTGGCCTCAAGGCTGAAGCAAGAGCGCCCCATAAAGCCTTAGCCAAAGGGGCTGATTAAGCCTGGGTATAGGGGCTGCGGGTTGGACACGAATTCGTTTTTCAAGTTTTGGGGTTTCTCCCGGGTCCTTTCCCCGTAAGTGTTTAGGAACCGCCAGATACTGAGCCTCCTGCTGAAAAAAAATCAAGTGTTCTTCCAGCCCGTCTGTGACTGGGCCTAACTAACACCCTGGAAAAGGCGTTTCATGTGCCCCGAGCGCACAGCAAGCCAGGCGGCAGCGGCCTCGGGAATCGGAACTTCCGGGCAACCTCCCAGGCTAGTTCTAGAAGCAGCAGTTCCTCCTCTTCACGCCATGAAATGTCCATTTTTGAAATACAATATACATTTTTCATGTTCAAGTGACACTAAGCTCTGCCTACTACGCAAGTCAGCGCCCCTGACATCTAACAAATGAAGCTGAAATTAGGATTTTTGTGCGGAGTGAGGAAGTCGAGTTACCAGCGGGGAAGCCGAAAGGGGCTCCGAACACGTCCTTGCAGTTAAAGAGTGTCAGAAAATTTGGGAGTGGAAGTGTTAAATGCGACACGCTGCTCTTCTTTATAGTTTGCTAAACTCGCCATTTCTCCCAGCTTCTAGTAAAGGATCTAGTGCTCAGTCTCCAGGAGGATCTTCTCTGGAGTTGCCCAAGTGCAGGATCGCGCTGCAGGAGGAGAGAGGCCCATCTTTGTCCTGCTCCTGCGTTTTTCCCCCCCCTCTCATTTCTCTTCTTCCCATCTCACCCCAGTCACCTAAAAATTCGAACCCCACGAGGATGCACAAGGAAGGACCCGCCTTCTGCGCTTCCCCCTCCCCCAGTCCTAGAGCCGCCTTGCAGGTGCGATTGTGAACACTCCCCCCAACGCCCGTTATCTCTGCGAGCCGGCAGCCCCGCGCGTGTGGAGACGGAGATTGGACTGGGACGCGTTAAGCTCTTGGACGTATTTATTTGCTTCTTGTCATCACACCTGCTAATGTCACTGAGCCCGCAGGCTGACCCCTCCTCTGAGCCAAAACATGCCGTACTCGACAAGAGGGGATGCTGCATGGCGAACCTGAGGGATTGCATGCTTTCCGAAGGGCAGCATGGGGAGCCTCCTGGCTCCAGCAGCCCGCTTCGCAAGCTCCCTTGGGCAGCCGAGGGCTCTGGGGGGGCGGGCTGCGGCCGAGGAGCAGGTCGTCCCTCAGTGGGGAGGGCAACAGCCTACCTGGGCTAACCACCGCCCGAAGCTCCTGGCGAAGGGGATATCCTCCTCCCTTATTTCTACTGGGGAGGGTTCACGCGGACGGTGTGGTGGGGGCGACAACTCCTTCCCCACCAGGAACAGAGCAAGGCTGTGACTGAGCCCTTGAAACTATGGCGTGTGTAACCCAGTTAGGACAGGAGAACCTTCAGGTGGGAGGAACTAGAGACATCTGTGAAAGCAGTCGATCGGGCGATCGGGAAGGGAGGAAAGAAGTGGGAAGAGAGGAAAGGTGAAGGGAAAAGGAGGAGGGGCCCGGGAAATCCCGGAGCTGGAGCCGGTCAAATTAGCGTAGGAATGGGAGAGAGCCAGCGCGTGTTGGGGCTCCAGGAGTCGGTGACATCTGGGAGCGGAAGGACAGAAGAAGGGTCTGCGTGGGGTCCGGGAGGACCCAGGCAGTCTGCGGGAACAATGGACGTCGGTGCGGAGGGCCCAGGGTGGGAGACCATGTCCCGCGCCGGCGGCGGGCGGGTGGCCGCAGAGTTGCGAACCGACTTCGAGCGCAGGCCGTGCGCCCATAGGGGCGCGGGCTTCCGCGCGGGACCCCGCGGGCCGGCGCGCGTGTGGTCAGCCCCGCGGTCCTACCGCGGCTGGGCGCGGGCCGTCCGGGCTCGGCCTCCGGCTCATTCAGAGGCGGTTCTCCCCTCCCATTGGCTACTGAGGCTGCGGTGGGGCGGGGCTCCGCTGCCCGGAAAAAATGTAACTGCGTAAAAAAGTCCTCGCCTGGGTGACGGATGCTCAAAAGTTCAGAAGTTTTCCAATGCTTCCTTAAGCGGCCGGCGCGCGAGAGACTGAAAAAAAGGTGACGCGGGGCCCGGGAAGGCGGCCGGCGCGGCCCCTGCCCTGGTGATCTGGCCGCCTTCGCTGGCGGCTCCGGGCAGATTCTCCTGAAAGGCTCAGGCCGTGTGGCGAGAAGAGCGCCTTCTTGTTTTTAAGTTTTGGCTCCTTTTTCCCGTTCTCGCCTGGAAGTGGCTCCGTGAGTTCCTCCAAGGCCGTCTGCGGCGTCCCGGGCCGTCCCGTTCCCTAGCACCGACCCTCCTTCGCGGCTGGCGCGGGTCCCGAAGTAGCCGGAGGAGCCCAGGAGCCCGAGCGAGTGCAGGGAGAGGCCGCGCGCGGCCCGCGGCTCCGGGAAGCGGCGGCGGCCCGGCACCAGCTCCGCGGGGCCCGGACTCGGACTGGGCGGCTGGCGCGGCGCGGCGCGGCCGACCTGAGCGAGGGTGGGGGGCGGCGGGCGGCGCGGGGCGGCGGCGGCGGCGGCAAGCGGGGGCCATGCAGGCGCGCTACTCCGTGTCCAGCCCCAACTCCCTCGGAGTGGTGCCCTACCTCGGCGGCGAGCAGAGCTACTACCGCGCGGCCGCGGCGGCGGCCGGGGGCGGCTACAGCGCCATGCCGGCCCCCATGAGCGTGTACTCGCACCCCGCGCACGCCGAGCAGTACGCGGGCGGCATGGCCCGCGCCTACGGGCCCTACACGCCGCAGCCGCAGCCCAAGGACATGGTGAAGCCGCCCTACAGCTACATCGCGCTCATCACCATGGCCATCCAGAACGCCCCGGACAAGAAGATCACCCTAAATGGCATCTACCAGTTCATCATGGACCGCTTCCCCTTCTACCGGGACAATAAGCAGGGCTGGCAGAACAGCATCCGCCACAACCTCTCGCTCAACGAGTGCTTCGTCAAGGTGCCTCGCGACGACAAGAAACCGGGCAAGGGCAGCTACTGGACGCTGGACCCGGACTCGTACAACATGTTCGAGAACGGCAGCTTCCTGCGGCGGCGGCGGCGCTTCAAGAAGAAGGACGCGGTGAAGGACAAGGAGGACAAGGACCGGCTGCAGCTCAAGGAGCCGCCGGGCCGCCAGCCCGCGCCCGCGCCTGCGCCCCCGGAGCACACGGACGGCGCCGCGTCCGGCCCGCAGCCGCCGCCGGTGCGCATCCAGGACATCAAGACCGAGAACGGTACGTGCCCCTCGCCGCCCCAGCCCCTGTCCCCGGCCGCTGCCCTGGGCAGCGGCAGCGCAGCCGCGGTGCCCAAAATCGAAAGCCCCGACAGCAGCAGCAGCAGCCTGTCCAGCGGGAGCAGCCCCCCTGGCAGCCTGCCGTCGGCGCGACCGCTGAGCCTGGACGCCGCGGAGCCCGCGCCGCCCGCGCCGCCCGCCCCGCAGCCCGCGCCGCCGCCGCACCACAGCCAGGGCTTCAGCGTGGACAACATCATGACGTCGTTGCGGGGGTCGCCGCAGGGCGCAGCCGGCGAGCTAGGCTCGGGCCTTCTGGCCTCGGCGGCCGGCTCCTCGCGCGCGGGCATCGCACCCCCGCTGGCGCTTGGCGCCTACTCGCCGGGCCAGAGCTCCCTCTACAGCTCCCCCTGCAGCCAGAGCTCCAGTGCCGGCAGCTCGGGCGGGGGCGGCGGCGGCGGCGGCGGCGCGGGGGGCTCCGGGACCTACCACTGCAACCTGCAGGCCATGAGCTTGTACGCTGCCGGGGAGCGCGGCGGCCACTTGCAGGGCGGTCCTGCGGGCGCCGGCGGCTCAGCTGTGGACGACCCCCTGCCCGACTACTCTCTGCCCCCGGTCACCAGCAGCAGCTCCTCCTCCCTGAGCCACGGCGCCGGCGGCGGCCAGGAGGCCGGCCACCACCCTGCGGCCCACCAAGGCCGCCTCACCTCGTGGTACCTGAACCAGGCGGGCGGAGACCTGGGCCACCTGGCTAGCGCGGCGGCGGCGGCCGCGGCGGCAGGATACCCGAGCCAGCAGCAGAACTTCCACTCGGTGCGGGAGATGTTCGAGTCGCAGAGGATCGGCTTGAACAACTCTCCGGTGAACGGGAATAGTAGCTGTCAGATGGCCTTTCCTTCCAGCCAATCTCTGTACCGCACCTCCGGGGCTTTCGTCTATGACTGTAGCAAGTTTTGACACCCCTGGCCCCCTCAGTGCCAAACTGAATCGAACCCCAAAGCAGGAACAACCAAAAGAACCATCAATGCAAAATCGAAACCAAAAAAATGCAATTTAAAAAATCTTGAAGAACATTCGCCAAACCGGCGAACAGAATCCCTCCAAAAGTTCAACTCACCAGCACAAAGAAAACTATTTTCTTAAAAGATTTATTCAGAGCCACCTCCACTTTGCCTTATCTAAATAAACAAAACCGTAAACCATTTTACACAGAGACAGCAAAATCATGGTTTATTAAAGGACAGTGTTACCGCAGATAACACGTAAGTTTCTTCTTGCTTTTCAGAGAGCACGCTTTCCTTTTCCTCCTCTCTCCCATTTCCTTACCCTTTTCCTTACTTCACCTCTCACCTGTAAGATATTTTATCCTATGTTGAAAGGAGGGGAAAGTCCCCGTATATGAAAATCGCTTTCTTTTTATTCATGGACTTGTTTTAAAATGTAAATTTCAACATAGTAATTTATTTTTAATTTGTAGTTGGATGTCGTGGACCAAACGCCAGAAAGTGTTTCCAAAACCTGACGTTAAATTGCCTGAAACTTAAATTGTGCTTTTTTTCATTATAAAAAGGGAAACTGTATTAATCTTATTCTATCTTCTTTTGTTGAACATATTCATTGTTTGTTTATTAATAAATTACCATTCAATTTGAATGAGACCTATATGTCTGGATACTTTAATACAGCCTTAATTATTATGAGAAAAAAATAAGGTTTCAGAGATTCAAACACTAGACGTTACCTATTCTCCTCCTAAATCTCTGAAAAAGTGGAGAAACCCTTTGACTATTCCCTGTCAAATTTCACATAAAAATCTCTTTTTTGTTTAGTCTTTTTTCCTGCAGCATCTTCTGCAAAATGTACTATATAGTCAGCTTGCTTTGTGGCTAGTAAAGACATTATTTTCCTAAACAGATCTGAGTTGGCATATACACAAAATATATTTATCAGTAACGACAGAACATGATTTGGAAATTGTCAGCAGCGCTCTTTACCACAGTGATACCTGTGTGTAGAGAGATGTGAATGTACCTCCAAAGATACACAAATGAATATTTGGCTTGTGTAGCACATAAACAGTTGCGATGTGTATTATACACCCCTGTGAACCAAATGCTGGGTAGACTTTTTCCTATTATTTTTATTCCTTTATAAAAGGAAAAATAAACCCTTTAAAAATGTATGTATATAACTCATCCACATTTACAATCCTCCATGTGTTATGTAGAAGGATTGATTTAAAAATATATATATACCGTGGGTTGGAAAGGGAAATTTAATCTTTGGGAAACTATTTTAGAACATATGTTTGTAGAACAATTATTTTTTGAAAAGGATTTAAAGCAATAACAAGAAGGAAGGAGAGGAGAGCAGAACATTTTAGCCTAGGGTGGTTTCTTTTCAATCCAATTTTTCTTGCTAATTTACAGTTAAACGTAGGGGGCGATCGGATTGGCCCTCCCCCTTTGTAAATAACCCAGGAAATGTAATAAATTCATTATCTTAGGGTGATCAGCCCTGTCAATCAGACTTTGGGGAGATGGCGATTTGATTACAGACATTCAGGGCCTTTCAGTTTGTTTTCGAGATAATACAGTTTCCTGCTATCTGCCGCTCCTATCTAGAGGCAACACTTAGCAGTAATTGCTGTTGCTTGTTGTCAAAATTTGATCATTGTTAAAGGATTGCTGCAAATAAATACACTCTAATTCCAGTCAAAAACTGCTTTACGTGGCCTCTGATTTGCTCGGGTCTCCTTTGCTCAGAGTCGTAACCTAATAGCCAGGGAAGATTGCAGCAGCGCAGGGCGCGGGTGTCTCTTCGGGTCAGGCCCCCGGCTGGGGCTGGCCTCGGGGCTGCTCGTGAGCCTCCGCGCAGCTGTCGCAGCCCTAGGTCCTGGGGCTGCCTCGAGCTTCCTCGGGTCACCTCCTTTGTGTGGGCGGTGGAGGAGAAGAATCCATTGACAAAGCTCGTAGAGTTTGTGCGTTGATCCACTTTGGCGAGCCGAGTGTGGAGCCGGGATTTGCGGACAAAGGAGGGGTCCAGTGGCCGGAGCTGGGTTGTCTAAGCCCGGAAGGAAAGCGGCAGCAGGTTACCAAACGGCCCCGGCCCTTCGGACCGGGTGACCGATTCCTAGGCCAGGCAGCTCGGGCAGCCGGAGTCGGTTCCTTTCCGACTTGCCTGGTTCAACTTTTTGGAACCGGATAGTGAGTGGAGGCCAGCGGCCCACCGCGGGCTTTCCAGGGGGCGTTTCTCGAGGCCCGGGCCCAGCCGAGTCGCGCCCGACCCGACGCCGGCCTCCGGACGCCGCTCCGGGACTGAAAGCTCCTCAGCTAATTAGCTGTAATTACCCGCCGCGGTCGAGGCCCGGCCTGTTTGTGTTTGGAGCTCCTTCCTTCCCTCATATCGCCCCCGCCCTCCCTCCTCCCTGGCTTCCCGCAGCCTCCTCGCGAAATCAGTAGTTTGGAGAGAAAATAGAGTCCAAGGAGACCGTGGCTGGGTGCATGTGTTGGGACGTGGATGCCGGGAAGACAGCGCTGATGATAAGGTGGCAAAGGGCAAGGGTGTGCGTGAAGGGGACTCGGGCCCTCGCCGCCGGGCCCGGGGAGCCGCGGGAAGGTAGCCGGCTCCGCTCCTCACCCTCGCGCCGCCTGGACCACAGGGCTTCCCGTTTACACTCCTCGCCGCCTTTGTTTTGAAGACACACGTGTGTTTAGGAGCTCAGCCGGGGTGGAAAGGTCACAGGCACTCCATTGCTCCCAGGTGACAGCAGCCACAGGTTTGTAGGAGGACCTCCAACCCGCGCCCCTAGGCCTGCCCGCGCCGACCTGCCCGGTCCAGCGCTGAGGCCCCAGGAGGCCTGTCCCGCAGGGCTGCGTCCCCGCGGTGTGTGAGGTCGGTTAACTGAGGCCACATATCACTTGGCAGTGGTCGGGGCGGGAGTCACTCGGCCTAAAGGACGCGAGAGGCGCGCAGGCAGGCAGCGGGTTCGGAGTGTCCAGGGTCCAGGTGACCGCGACACTCTGCGTCTCCTCGGACCTCGGATTTGTGGCCCTAGGACGTCGCAGCCGCGGCTAGTCTCAGGTCTAGGCCCAGCCTGGCCCTAGAGAACTAGATCGCGCCGCTCCGAGGAGTGGGCCGTGGGATAGAGAAGTAGGCGCGCGGGGATGGGGCGGCCCTGGGGCCCCGAAGGAGCGCACGCGGCCTGAGCTGGCATAGCCGCGCGGCGGGGAGCTCTTTCTGGTGTCGCTAGAAAGCGGAGTGGACTGCGGGTGCCCCTTGCTTCTCCTTCCTGCGTCCAGAGACCCTGAGGCTGGAGAAGGAACCGGGTGTGAGTGCAGTGCGCCGGCTTCTGGCGGCCGGTGAGGAGCCCCTCGTCGCAGCTCCTGACAGTGTTTACATGCTTGCCAGGGGAAGAGTTCTTAGCAATCATTTTTGCTCCCTTCGATTCCAACGTTTGAAAATTAGTCATGGAAGACATATGTGTTTAGGAAGATGTTTGTGTTATACGTATATAGCAAAGGTAGTTAATTGCTACACGAGTCGCATACACAATAGTTCAAAAGCTACGTTTGAGTGGAAGGTCCGAAGTTCTATTCATTAGTCTTATTTTTAAAACCACATATGTAATGCTTTCTACTATCAATACACTTGCGTTTGGATTCTAGTAACCAATTTAAGAAAAAACAACTCCCACCACCTTACTTAATCTGGGAGATTCCTTAGTGGTTTGCTCGTTTGGTTTGTACTTTTTCAGTAATGAGGATAATGCTTCTGTAAAATATTCTAAGAAAACTCCTTGATATTTTAACTAATAGTACGTTTTGAAATTGGCTTGTAGCACCCGGCAGGACCCGTCGGTGGGGACTTGGTTAATTTTGACATTAGCCTCTGTGGAAAGCTTTAGGATAGTATTTTGTCCTTTATGTAGCAGTGGGAACATTTATTTTCTTACCATTTTATACCATGAATGCCAGCATGTTACATGCCACCTGAAAACTGGCATTTGGCATATTACACGTGTGGTAGGAATGCATGGTGTCTCCAGGGTTGTGTAGTCAGCAAGCCTTTTTCACCAGACTTCATGCAAACAGGCATGTATTTTACGATTTATCATTCCACAGTTTGTGTCATTAATAATCGATGTTTGCAGAGGAATAAGGCTTAATTGTGCTGGTGGCCCATAAGCTCTTGGCTGTTTCCTGCGGGGTCAGAAACAAGGGTCAGGAAACAAGAGCGCCTTATAGCCTGGGCTCCCCTGAACTTTGATAGGTGAAGAAGGGACATAGACCTTTTCTTTCCCACCCACTTCCCTAGAGAGAAGTCTCAGTTTTTAAGGTAGAGGGCCATGCGTTTTGTTCTTAGTGTTGCAAAACCCCACCGAGGCCATGAATCCTCTGCTGGTTCAGGCTGCCTGGCCAAGCTGCCTAGGAGTGACCAGAGGCATCCATAATGGACCCAGGCCCTAAATACCTGTGTTTTTCCCGGCTGGTAGTGGCACCCAAAGCAAGGCTGGTTGAAGTAACAATTTCTACCTCCAGACCACATCTTGGAGTTCCTGGGGAGGGGTCCCATTTGCTTCTGAGTCCAGTTCCCACCTCTGGATCCTGCCCGGTGTTGCAGGGCCTTGTCTCTAGACTCCTCTCATTTCAGAGCCGGTTCATGAAGCCATTAGCCCTTCCCACCCAGTCATAAACAAATGTCGTGTTAGGGGCAAGATTGATGGTGGCCATGTAATAAAGCTGGCCAGGCAGGTCAGAATACGACTCTGCATGGGCAGCCATTCTTCAGCCAAGCAGGGAGTTTTGGGGGGAGGCAGGGAGAAAAGGGACCAAGACACTTTGTCAGAGTGCTCACCCCACCAAGTTGTGGGGAGTCGGGGAGCAGAGGGCAGGCAAACCATAAGCTCAGAAGAGCTTCCAACAAGAAAAGCCTAGTTTATTCAGACAGTGGCCACAAGGCATGAAAAAACCCACTGAGATTTGCTATGGGACTCTAAAATCCAACTTCAGAAACCCCATTTTCCTGAAAGCTCCTATTTCAATTTATAACAAGGCCAAGAGGTTCCTTGTAAAGAGGTTTTCACATGGCCTTCCTTTACCATTTGGGTTCTATAGTCATAACTGGAACTTTTGAGGCCTGGTATCCCCTTTACTCCATCTCCCCTTTTTGAGTGTAAATCCAAAATAATCTAAGTTCTGTGTCTCTTTCTGTCTCTATCCCTCTGTCCCTCTTTGTCTTTGTCACTTTTCCTCACCCCTCTTCCTCCCAGGCCCCCAAAGAAGGCCTTGAGACCCCGAAGTTTCTCCCAGATGTCCCCACTCCAGTTGGGCTGCTTCCCTGGTGGCCTGCAGGCCCAGGGGCTGAGCCCTTTGGGGGATGGGCCAGATGCAGGGGACCAGAGCTTACTCCCAGGCCTCTGACAGACCTGGGGCCACAAGGGAGCTGGACTGGCAGATTCCAGGTCAGTCAGGTTGTGAAAGGAACAATACTTAATTAAGTGAATTCCAGCTCCAAAATCCACTCAGGAGAATGAAAGCCGCTTCTCCACGATGTTCTAAACATCATTAGTAGTGGAAAATTGAGCAAAATGTACCATGTCCGCCTTATTGGAAACCAAAATACGGCAGAGAGGGCATAAGGCCTGATTTAGGACCTTGGTTGCGCTCCTTTCCCATCTTAGCCTGGCTGCAAGTAAACCCTCTGTTTTATATTACTTTTTTGTTGTTTACTTGATTTTTTCCCTCACTGATTTTAAATTTGCAGCATATTGAGCGTATTATAGGAGATGCAGTAGGATCTGCAATTTCCTTGCATATAGGTCTGGGTCTTCCAAACGAGAGAGAAGGGCGGAGCTTCCACCGGAAATACAGCCCAAGAGGAAAAGCCGGGTCTGCACGGTCCTGAGAGCCCCTGGCATTGCTACCAGCTCCGCATCTCCCCACCTGGGGTTGGGAGGGTGACCCCAAAAGCCTGAGTGTTGCTTCCCCAGTCTCTTGCTCTTCCAGATGGCGCCTCCCTCTTTTCTCCCAAAGAGCATCTTCTTTCTGTGTTTGTCCTTGAGTTCCTCTAAGCCCGACAGTCAGCAGTGCTGGTCAGTTGAACTAAATTGCCCATTCTCTTCTAGCTGTCTCTCCATGTCGCTCCTAGGAAGACTGGGTGAGCTGCTCATTTGCCCCCTAAGTCAACACAGCTTGGTTCTACTTGGGTGGGCATGGGAGTACAATTTGTTAGCCCAGGGAGTGAGCAGTGGGTGGTCAGCTTGGGCCAGGCAGTGGGGCCTCTCCATTGAGCCAGGTGGTGAGACCCCAGGCAGGGCCTAGGCACAGGAGGAGGCTCTAGTGAGGAGTTCTTTGGGGCTCAGAACTTGAGGTTGGGGAGTGAAGGGGTTTGCTGTAGGGCTTTGAGGATGATTTGAAGAGAGAGAGAGAGGGAGAGAGAGAGAGAGAGAGAGAGAGAGAGAGAGAGAGAGAGAGAGAGAGAGAGAGAGATTCCCTTCTCCATTACCTACCCACACAGAAAAAGCAGGAAAACCAACATTCAGCGCCATTAACTCTTAAGACCTCTGCATTTCCTTCTGTATAAAAGCAGGTCATTGGTCCCGGTGGCTGGGCCAGGGTCCTGTTAATGGCTACAGATGTGAAAGTGGACAGGGTTGGGGAGCACGTGTTTAAGTGGAGATCGGATTCTTTAAAATCTGCCAGTGGAGGAAAAACGAATACTGTCCTGGAGTGGAGAAAAATCAGCAACCCCGACGGTGCACAGGGAGGGCCTTGAAGGCTTCAGACGCCTGTCTCCAGAGCCTGTCGCACCGGGCCCGCGTGTGGCGGTGGGGCGCGCCGGTCCCCCAAGATGGGTGGGTCCGCAGCGCCTCGGGGCCTTTCGGGTGCCCTAGCACACAGGACAGCAGAGGCCGCAGAGCCGGGGCCGAGGGACAGGGGCTGCCCTCCTTGCGGTTCCAAAGAGGATTTTAATAATTATTACGCACGAAAGACACATGCGGACAATGGCTGGGACTAGCAGCTGGCCCGATTACGGCCAGAGGAGGAATGTAGGCTAACGCAAGCGCGCGGGGCAAGGGCGGGGGGGGGGGGGGTACGGTGGGTGTCTGTGTGTGCCGCAGGAGCCTCAGTCCTAAGTGTCCCGGGGACAGCCATAGGAGTTGGCCCCACCTTTGTTCCCGCAGCTAAGGGCTGTCTAGGTGCTATAAATTCCCAGGGAGAATTCGGCTGGGTGATGCCCTGAATCACCAGTTCCCGGGTCCCCTCCCTCCGGGCTTTTTGCGCGCCCACTCCCAGTCCCGCTCTGGTTACACGTAATATCGGAGAGGTTCAGGGCAACGATTTACAGTAAATGTTTGGTGACCGGGAAATGTGACATTGCTCTGCATTTGTCAACTGGCCCCTGGGCGGGCCTACCCTCCCCCCAGTCCGGGGAAAGGGTCCGTGGAGCCAGGGGTCTTGGGGTGCCGACAGGATAAGAGCTCCCTGTCTCCCTGGAGCCGCCTGTTAGAGGTGGCACAACAGGAAAGCCTCGCCAGAAGGCCCTTCCCAGGCAGCTAGCTCCCTGGCCATAAAAAGCCAGACTCCAGCCGAGGTCCTGACCCTTTCCAAATATACATTCCCTCGCCCGCGGCCAGCCACTCTAGCCCAGGCTTTTCCTCACAGGCTGGCGCGGCCAAGCTCCTCCAGTTAGAGTAGCGGGAGTAGGGGAGCCCCAATTTCAGTTGTCTCCCCCAGGTCACCAACCCGGTTGCTCTCCTGCTTTGGACGCTGGGCTTCTGAGCGCCCGTCCGCGGGTGCTCCCTGAGCGCATTAGCTTATTTGCAAAACCAGGGATGCAGCTGTGGAACATTTTCTTTTTTTTAACGACAGTTCTCCATCACCTACTCAGCTCCCCGCGGGTGCTCCAGGGTGGGAAGCTCGAGGCTGTAGGCAACGGGACACGTGTGCCGGGACAGCCCGCCTGGCCAAGGCGGAGGGACCAGAGGCCAGCGCATGCGCACGTGCGGCGCCGCTCAGTCCCCTGCGGTCGGCGGTCCCAATAGCTCGGCCCCCTATTTTCCGTCCAAAGCTTAGAAGCCCAGAGACCTAGAGCCCCGCCCGAGGGTGCCGAGCTAGTGAGCGGGGTGCGCAGGCCAGCCGAGGCCTACCGCAGCCGCCGTCGTCGCTCAGCAGCATAGCAGCTAAGCGGTCCCAGTGCCTAGCGCGCAGAGCGCGCACACTGGCGGGCAACTCGGCCCGCGAGTGCAGAGATCAAAAGGGGCTGCTGAGAGTGGGGCGTCCGCAGTGTATGACCCTTGACCCTGAAGGAAGGGCGGGAGCCAGGGAGTAGGCGGCAGGGCCTGGGGTCAGCCCGCGGTCGTCAGCCTCCCAGCACAGACGCTCTGGCTGAGGAAATGGGTGAGGGTGGGGTGGGGCCCTGCCATCATATTCGTAATGGGGGCCTTGGAAGGTCTTTGGGGATAGACCGCACTCTGGGGGAGCCAGGGCGCGTCTATGGCGTCGGGTCGGAAGCCCTCCAGCTCCGGCCTGGGGAGGCAGCGGCGGCCTCGCAGGCCAAGGACAGCAAAATGGCCGTAGGCCCAGTCATCGGTAATAATCCTGGTGGCACACCCCTTCAAAAAGTGCTCCATGCTTCCCTGTTGTGTGCTGGGGAGGAACGAGGCTGAGAGGTCACGGGGAGGCCTCGGCCTCGACCCTGTTTGGGACAGGGTAGCAGCACCCCTTCTGACTCCTTGAAGAAATCGTCCCAGACCCTGTGTGTTGGGGAAAGGACACTGTGGACGGGGAAATCCCTGACTGCGGAGAGTGGGGCAGCTCCCAGAGACGCTTTGTGTCTCAGTTGTCGCAGCTGTTTGTGAAAATTCTTGGCATCCCAATGATTAAAACCCACAATTTTCGGAGGTGCGGGTGGCACAGGTAGACCCGTTTGTAGGACACATCCACACACACAGAAACATGATTTTTTTGTTCAACCCGGGTGGGGGCTTTTCACACACACACACACTCTCCCCATGCCATCTACTTTAGGCTGCAGTGCAGGTCGTGAAAAATATATGACGTGTAAATTTGGACTTACTGGGCTTAAAACTGAATACCTGGTTGGCATTTCCATATACAAACAAGGTGCCTGAGGTGTTTGGAGGCTTTTCTAGGGGCTTAGAAAGTTATTTGTAAACAATGCGTTTGTTATTTTGAAATGAAATTTTAAAGTGTTGCCCCCTGCTACGACCTTTAATAACATATGGAAGGTTTCACTCGGCAGCAGTGACCAATGGACAGCCAAGTGTTCTATCCAATCTTGGTGGTTGGTGTTGGTAAAGGTGATTTAAGGAGATGATCAATTTCTGTACCGGTTTACCAGCTCACAGTCATAAAGCTGAAATCGGGTTTCCTAAGGGCCATCTTGCATGGAGCGGTACCTTCCAAGCACTTCGGCACTTCCCTTGAAGGTCCTGCAGCCTGCCAGGCAGGCCTTTGCTTCCAAGTAACTGTGGAGCTGTGTCAGGTTTATTATGCCGGACCCAGCTCCCTCTTAATTCTTTAAGACAAAGGGTAGCAGACACAGGCCAGGACAGAGTCTGGCAGGCAGGTCTGATGGAACATGAGGCTGCGGGGAGCCCAGGTGGCCCAGGCATCCATGCACCTTGTTTCTCATCTGCAGCACAAACAAGGCGTTTGACTGCTTTGCTGTGATACTCGAATGTGCTGAAAATTGAACGTTCTTAGTGTTCATTGAAAAAAATCAAGGTGGAAGATTATTTTATCACATCTAAAATGAATAGCCAAAGCTGGCAGAGCAGGGAAAAAAGGGCAAATAAATTCACTGGAATTGAGTTGAGATTCAAGATAGAAGAAACCCTTTAATAAGAATTGTCTTGAAGGATGTCCAAATGAAATTCACAGCACAGAAAGAAAACAGAAATACTCAGGCAAGTCTGTTCTTTTCTACTTTTACAACACACACCTAGAGACCTAAAAGACAAACGAGCCTTCCCCCTTCAACCCATTGAGGGTGCAGGAATCAAGAGAAGGTTGAAACCAAAAATACTTTTTGTGTCCTTCAGTCACTGATGCCCAGGTCGTTTTGGGAAGAATAATTTAACATTATAGCTCCACTGGAGTCCCAGTAAACCCCTACCTAGAGTCTGTCCTGGTCTTCACTGAAGAGCTTATTATGTCTTTCGGTGAACAAGCCACAAAATACTGAACTGAATGCGGCCACTGCAAGCCCTAAGGCCCCCGCGAATGGCCTCTATGCCTGGGTGTGGGAAGAGGTGGGGGATTCAGGGGGTCAGAGGAGGAGAGGGGGTTCCTGTCCATTAGGGTCAAAGCTAAAGGGGATGTGTGTGAGTGTTTATTTGTGAGATTTGTGAGTATGTGTGTGAGAGTGTGTGACAGCAGGTTTGTGAGTTGTGTTTGCAAGTGAGTGAATGTGTGTGAGTGTGTGAGATGGTATGTTTGTAGGTGTGTATTTGTGTTTGTGAGTGTTTGGATGTGTGTATTGGAGTCTCTGAGTGACAGTGTGTAAGTATGTATGTGTGAGTGTGTGTGTATGTGTGCCCACCAGCCTGCCTAGTCCTTCCTGGAGGCCCAGTCTGCCAGGGACCATCTGTTTCCAATTAGCAGCATCCCGATTGGGAGAAGGCCCGTCCTGGGGCAGCTTCTGAGAAGGGGGGCGCAGCTCAGGCCACCCCAGTTCTGCTCCATCAAAGCTGAGGCTGGCCCTGGCCAGCATGCTGTCGCTGCAACTCACAGCCACACAAAGAGCCCTCTTTCCTGCAGCCAGCCTTCGGAGCCTGGGTCCTCCCCCAGATCATAAACCTGCCGGTGAAGACATTCAGAAATAATTCGCCAGCATTCACAGGAGCATGTGCAAAGGCTGGAATTCCATTTGCTATAAAGTTTTATTTTATTTTCCTTGGAGGGGGAGCGAGGGGGAGAAGAAGAGTCCTGACCTAATTTGTTCTACAGCAAAACACTATTTCATGCAAGGTATCCACCTGTACACAGACAGATCCTTGCTCACTGCCCGTGGGTTCCATACGTCTGTGTGTCCACCTGCCTGAAGCTGTGCAGATACAATCTCCACTGCTCGGGAGCACAGGTCTGTGGTCAAAGGCAGGCCGCCTAAATGATGCACTCAGTGAAGCTGGATTGGGGGTCTGAGGCCTAGCCTTAAAGCTCTTTATTATAATTCCTAATTAATGCTGATGTACATGAAGGGCACAGTGTCTGTCTGGCATCTATTAGGCACTTAATGTAAATTGGTCGAATGACTAACTCAAAATTAGATTTAAAAAGTGATCTAGTACTGAGAAGGGGTGGGAAATGAGTATTGTGTAAGATTCTAGACCACAAGGAAAGGCATGGACTAAGAGACCTCTTGGTAACCCAGGGGCTTTGGCATGGAACGTTCCAACAATATTTACTTACCTTCAAGTTTCTTCTTCTACCCCCCCTCTATTTCTGAAGCCTTCTTTTGAGATGATTGGAGCCCCGTGGGTTCTAATTATAGTCAGCAGAGACCGGAGGGGATGTGAATGCCTCCTTTCTGCAGGAACTGGGTTTCCAAATCCTCTGGATAGAGTGGATTATTGTCACCAGGAAGGAGAAAGAAATGTCCCAGGCAGAGCCTTAGGAGGGCACTCTGGCCAGATCAGACTCAGGCCTGGCAGGGGTCTGCCAGCAGGGGTTCTCTGAAAAGGGAGTAGGCCTGAGAGAAGCGATTTCCTTCCAAGGCAAGGATTTGGGTGTCTTTGTTTTGGGGCCTCATAGCTGCCTTTATAATTGGGAGGAAACATAGACGTCTACTCTTACTGTTGGTTCATAGAAAGGCCATTTTTAATAAGAAAAGAGAAACACCATCTGAAAGCCCCACACTTTCAGTTGTCTAATGACATAGTTTCAAGTAAAGTGAATATGTGATTAAAACATCTTGTTGATTTCACAAAACCATTCAGAAAAGGCCTCGACAAAAGGAAAGTGGGCCGAAGGCGGAGTGCCAGGTCCCGGCTGCTGCAAACCTGAGCGACCCCAGTCCTGCGGGCCGGACCACCTCCAGATGGGGTGAAGGTCCTGGGCGACCGTCGGAAGGACGCGCTCCTCACCCCTCCCAGGACCATGCCTGCGGCCCCTCACCAGCTGGTTCCGCGAGGAGGGTAAAGGCCGGTGGGGCGGCTCGGGGCTCAGCGGCTGCGCTTAGGCGTTGGGGTTGTTCCTCATGAGCTCCACGTCGGCATCCACCATCTCCCGCACCAGCTCCTGAGGCCCAAGACGGGGGTGAGGGGTGGGCGGTGAGGGAGGAGTTTGTCACTCTCTCCTGGTGACACCTCCACCCCTGTGAGGCCTCCACCCAGCCCCTCCTTGCCCTCCGGCCAGGGCACCTCAGGCGCCCAGCTGCCAGCCCGGACGGCCACCCTCCCGCGAGGCCCGGCCCACACCGGCGAGTTGGCAAACCAGCCCACGCGTTCCACCGTGAAAAGGACACTTACATCAAAAGCGACCCGAGGTTTCCAGTTCAGCTTCTGTTTCGCTTTGGTGCAGTCTCCTTGCAGAAAGTCCTGCAGGGTGGAGGGAGAGAGAGAGCGCAGGCGTGGTCCGGTTTGGTGGCGGGATCCGGAGTCGCAGGGACCCCCGGCTCCCTCCCTCCCTCCCGCAGCTGTCGCATAAGGGAAAGGCTCCCGTTTCCCTCCTTTTGGTCCCCTCCCGGCACGCTGTCTGGGCTCTTCCAGCCGTAAATCTTGCGAAGGTCGCGTTTAAGAATGTTCTGCACAGGCCAGTGTGGACCGTGACAGCCATAGGGTCCGCAGCTCGCGCAGCCCTCCCGTGCACGGCGTCCCACTGACGCCTAATGACTGTGTGTGTGTGTGTGTGTGTGTGTGTGTGTGTGTATATATATATATATATATATATATATACTGAGTTGACAGGGACGCTACTGTGAGAACTATTTCGAATTACTACTGCACGTCTCCGACGCGAAGGGAGTAAATCACCAGACCACCCCCCAATCCCCCACCCTAGTCTGCAGCTTCTCTCGGGTGGAAGGGGACGCCCCTCGCCCCACGCCTGCCGGCACGCTGGGTCCCATCCCAAGCCACCGGCTGCAGCGTGGAGGCGTGCGGTCCTGGGGGGACCTCGTTCCAGGCCGGGGCTGCGCGCCCCTCTTTGTAACCCAGCCGTGGTTAACTTCTGCCGGTAGCCCGGCATAATTTTTCTCCGGCAGCGGCTTCGAGCTTTTTTGACCCTCGAAAAGGACGGGCAGTTCACCCTGTCATTCAACACACCCACATGCACGTAAAACGAAACTGAAGTTTCACGAAGCAGTCCTCAGTCTGACTGTCCAGGGGCACAAAAACCAGTATTTTCTATTCTGTTCTATTCCACTCCTTAGAAAACGCTGATCTCGACCCACTTACTTCATCCCACGACCCACTAACGAGGTGCAACCCGCAGTTTGAAAGCGCTGCTCGAAGAGCGAGCGTTGGGCAGCTTCTCCAGCCGCCGTCGCTCTCCTCCGCGTGCCCTGTGTCCCCTAACTGCTCCGCTGGAGGATCAAGTTAATTTTCAAACGAACCTCCAACTCCTGTACAAGAGGCCGGGGCCGCCATTTGCTTGATCCTTGAGTTTCTCATCCCATCTTACAGGGCATTATCAAACTGCTGAAACATATAAAACAGTACGCCAAAGACCCTGTTAGAGTCTGCTCGCTTAGCTTTACCAGCGCAGAGCGGAAGCTGCAAACACACCAGGGCTTCGGAGAGTTTCCATCCATTTAAAAGACTTCCTTGGAAGGAAAACTGGCTAAAAGAAAACTAGAGGAGAATAAATTCATCCTGCATCTCAGGCCTCAGCAATTTCTTATTACAGCTCTTTGAAGACTGAGTTAGGAGAAAATTGAGACGAGAATTTCAAGATTATTTGCAAAAAAGGACGGAGAGAGGGAGGAAGGAAAGAAAGCAGGAAGGACAGAAGAAGTAGAAGAAGAAGAAGGAGATGAAGACGAAGACGAAGACGAAGAAGAAGAAGAAGAAGAAGAAGAAGAAGAAGAAGAAGAAGAAGAAAAGACAGAGAAAAAAGAAAGAAAAGTACTCTGAAATAGACCATTTTTGGGGGGTAAGATAAACATTTGGCTTTTCCATATACAAATGTATCATCAAATAGTACACAAGATATGAGTCCTCGAAATGGAAGAATGTGAAGGCAGTATGAAAATAGCTGAACTTTAAACACGTTAAATACCTCATTGAGGCACTATTTTAGCTACACACAATATTAAAGAACAATCTAAAACCAGTAATGTGGAGGGAAAGTAACAGATCCTCAAGCTGCAGTTGAAAGCCTTCCCTACTGATTTTCTCCAGACTGCCCTGGAAGGAGGCGGGCAGGCCTGGGCGATTTGTTATAGACCCACAAGGGGCTGGCAGGACCTGCCCTGCAGGACTCCCTGGGTGCTTCCCCTTACTGCTAAGCCTTTGCTACCAAAGGGTGTCTGGATGCTACTTCTCAATGTCTGTACTGTTTGCTTGAAACTGTACCTTAACAGAGTACATTCAGCAACTCTCATTCTCAATCATCCGTCATTACTTTTTAGGGTTGAATAAATCAAATACCCAAAGGCTTTCTATTTCACAATATACTGAAGTCCTGATTTCCTCTCCAGAGTGCATAGTAAAAAAAAAAGTTATTTCTGCTGGACTTAAGAGTCCATATACAGATTCTTCAGGAAAAGTAGGATACAAAAATTAATAATTAGCAATTTAACAGGAACTGGAAATACAAGCGGAAAAACAAATGATTTCTCTTTCCTTTCCCTAAATAAACTTGTATATAGTTCTACAATATTTCTATTTTACTATAAGTCACACAAAGATATTCATTCTTTTTCCCCAGAGGGAGCTGTGAAATGTGGCGTCATGAAGCAACACAGTCCTCCCTCAAATTCTATAGCAGTTACACAGCCTGAAGAAACACGGTTATTGTTTAATCACATAACACTTGTTGTAAATCAACTAGCATTGTATAGGATGCAATTCATGGCTCTGAACTTATAGTTAGCAAAACCCTAAAACCAAGTTTGGCTCCAAATGATCTCAGTAGGCTTGGGAAAGGGAGCTTTGTATTGTAATTATGTTTCCTGTATTTTTCTGCAAGTAGCTCATAATATAAAAACAACTAGGGAACTACAATTAAGGAAAGAGAAAATGGTTTCAAAAGCCTAGAACAGACATTACTACATACACTGTAAAAGTATTTCATTGAAACCAGAGACGCACCCAGTTAAACTTCCCAATTTAGTTTTGAGCCCAACTCCTACATTCCAGTCTAGCAGCTTACTTTAACTTTCTGCCAAGGCTCTGTCTCCCTGAAATTTAATTAGACCAAAAGACCTTGTGAAGGGAAAGGATGAGGTTCCATCAAAACAAAATAGTGGCTCTTTATGCCAGCTGCAACTGAGCTAACATTTAGAGTATTCCATACGTGTGTGCCCCAATCCACTTTTAGGAAAAGAATAAGGAACCCCAGCTTATTTTACACTTCACCCCTCCTAAAGGACTTTCTTACCTCCTCTGTTGTGAGAAGTTATAGTAAACGGTTTAGTCTGCAAGGTTTGGGGCACAAGGTATACTTAAAGGTGGCATGGGGCGGCCCTGGCGTGGGAGTGCGTGTGGCTCTGGAATGACAGCAAAGACGTGGAAATGCTTCTTTACCTAAGGCTTCCGCTAGCCTGAAGAGAACCAAGGACTGTGGAAGCTGTATTCATACAAGGACATCCGGGACTGCCCTCTTGTAGCACTGTTGAGCAGTGGCAAGGGGGTGGGGGAATAAGGCTACAATATAGTTTCCTTTTAAATTCACAAATCCTCTCACTAGGGTGTGATCAGCTCCTAAGTACCAGGGAGAAGAATGAGTTCATTTGTTTTGCTCTTTTTTTTTTCTTTTTGAAAGTTCAGTTCCTTCTTTGTTTATAGGCTTAAAGCTATAGTATGACAACAGGGGCAAAAGCTGGATTAAAGTGATGATTTTATGTACAGTTTCCAAAATGGACTTTGTGCACTGGGTGGTCTGTAACCTTTCTTTAAAAAAGACAATAAAGCTCTGAGAAAAATTTAAAGCATTTCTGTGTGAATATGACATTTCCTGAACTCTGGCTTCTGGTGTCTTCACCATCTCCATTGCTATTCCTTAGGTGAGCTATACAGTTTCAACATGTGATTAATTATTGTCAAATTCAATTATGGTTAGCTGAGGATTTTATAGCAGCAAAACAGCATGGGCAAGAGAAAATGTATATGTCAGGACTCCTAGAGGCCCCTGCTTTTTTCTCAGAGTCCCTGACTACTGTTGACTTGTTTGACCTTGAGGAGTTGTCCTCTAAGTCTCTGACCAGGCATAAACCCTAAAGGTCAAGGCCAGCGGTCAGAGCTGGGAACAGCAGCCCAGCAGGAGGGAATGTTTGGCTGCAGCAAGTTTCCAGGCTTTCCTGGCTTACCTTCTTGTTAGAGTGAACTGATAAAGGGGCCAGGCTAAATCCTGGAAAAGTCATTAAGCCAGTTTCTGAGCCTGCATAAAGTCCCCCAAAAGCAGAAACCATGCTATGCCATTATCTTCTACTCTAACTATCGTTTCCTCTCCTCAAGTCTCCTGGGCACTTTTTCACCTCCATCAAGATAACAACACATCTTTAATGACACTGGTTTTCTTTCCTTCCCCCAATCTTATTTATTTTGATCATTATTTAAACACATTAAATCCCTTGCTAGCCACCCACTTTTCCTAAAATCATTGTGGGAATGTTATTAAATAGATTGTATAGCATATCTTTTCAAAATTCACATTCTCAATTTTTTTCTTCCTCTTTCCTTGAAGTTGTATTGGGAAAGTTTTAATATTTATTTCAAATTATGTGTTGGATACCATATTTCCTCAAAAGATCTGCTTGTAAGGTTTGAGATGGAGTGGAGGAACAATTTAAGAGTGTGAGCTCTTTTGGCAGGATGTTGTTAACTTTCTAATGCGCATATTGAAAGAAATTCACTCTTGAGTGCTGTAAAGAAGGAGAAGATGTATAGACAGAGGATGTTTAATAAGGAAAATTAAGACCGATTGAAAACCCTGGCGAAACATCTTCAAGAATTTAAGCTATGACACGGCACTCGATATTCATTTCTTTCCTCCACGTTTCTTAAAAAAACCAAAATTGAGGATTAGCTCAGGTTCCAAGGGAATAAAAGAATGCCAATGAATTTGGTTCTTGATCTAACTGTATGTTAATGGAGAGTGAGCAGGAAAGATTTACTCTTGGGGAAATACTTCTTTTTAGAAAGATAGAATTTCTAAAAACAACAACAACAACAAAAAAACCCCAAAACAAAATAACCCTAAAACCCGAAACCCCAAAGAACTTCAGTAAAATGGAAAAAAGTTTTAAAGTTGCACAGAATATTCCCAGTCAAGATTCAAGATATGCAGCTGAAAGTAAGAATGGGAAAAACAAAAAAAACAAACATGAAGTCTGAAAGTTCCCCCAGAAAGTTTGCAGTATAATGTCTCTTATGAGCAGTTTAAAACTCTTATGTGCTCATAAATATATCCTTTGATTGGAACCTTCCCAAGAGGGAGCGAATCTCAAAGCAGTAAGAAATACACTGGCCTTAGTAAGGGGAAGAAACACTTCCCATCTCTCTTCCCTTTTACTGCTCTATCTCAGCACAAATTGAAGTTGAAGCTAGGCATCTCCTTTAATGACAAGGGGTGATAAGAGACAAGTGGAGAACAGTGGGCCGTCTGGTCTGCTCAGGAAGCTGTACTCAGTGGGGACTGTCCGTCAACAGGAGCTGACAGAATGCCGTTAGAGCCAAACAATGCTTGGGCTCAGTCTGAGGGAAATCGAGTCCGTCAGCACTGGCTCCGACTAGCACGCTGACAGTGGACATAAAGTGGCAAAGGGAACAAAACAGTGAGCTGGCCCTGCATTGTGTCTCCATCCTCAATCCTGCCGGGCAACACACGTGTATCCTGGACTGAAACTCTGCTCAAGCCCTCACATCGTGACACTGTCACCTCTGCTGGTGGCCTCACATGTGACTCAGGATGTGCTGTCTGACCTCCTGGGGAGTGCCTGAAGGGGTCTCTAGGATCTTGTGACCCTTTGTTTGATCCCATTTTTCTTGGCTGGGGACCACTTGTGTTCAATGGTAGAATTTGGCATTGGAATCAATAGCTATTAAGAGCACCAAACAAAGGGAAAGAAGCCCATCTACATGTATGCCCCCAGACACTAATGAAAAAGTCTACCAAGCACCATAGAGCTCTCATGGAAAGTGAGAACACTGTCTTCCTTATGTGTCCATTTGTAAACAAAGCTTAATGTGGTTAAAAAATAAGTATCCGCTTTATAAAGGGAGAATGCAATTAATGGCTTCTTAGTGCAGCCTACATCTAGAGGCATCTGTTTTCATTTGTGTTTTAAAAATACGGTTAGCATAAAAAGAGAAATGCAGTTCGGCAAAAAGGGCTCTGTAAGACACACAAACAACATAATTATATAGGGGAGATACAGCAAATAAACACATTAATTTACTTTTAAATAGAGTTTTACAAAAAAATATTCTGGAGAAAGTCCTTTCAGGAGGACAAGCGTGCGACGTGTGGAGACAAGGACAGTGGCCTGTTCTCCTCTGTGGAACGGCCACACATTCCATACAGCGCATGCCACGCGGGAGCCCCCGCTGCCCTCCCGTGAGGCAGAGGAGCAGGCTCCCAGGACACTCCAGCCACCTGCACCGGACGGCCCTGCAGGCCTTTGGGGCCTGTTCCTTTCAACCAGGCACTGGTCTGAGCATGGCTGAGCAGAGGAAAGCATTTCTCAGAAGCTGTACCTCATACCTTCTGGGGCACTATCTTCTAATAGGTGGGTGTTTAATAGGTTGCTTTAAATAAAATAAGCAAATAAGATGTAGGGGATGTAATTTTGCATCATATATATTTATGGGGTACTATCTCTTTCTGGTACCTGTCTACATCTGTATATAATTGTAGTTACTTTTTTTCTTTAGCTTATTTCTTGATCCCTGGTGCTTCTAGGAGTATCAGCCTAGGAAAGCTAAATTCAGTACTATAACTGAAGCCCACTTGACTTTGATTTCTTCACCCATCTTCACTCTAACCAGCTGATATGGGGGGGCTGACTCACAGCTGTAATTCAGGTCCAGTTAATGAAAGGGAGATAAGATTGTTGGTGACCCTCAGCACTCTGGCTTCAAAGCCAGCACCTCTTTGTCGGAAATGACTGGTTACGGTAATAACTGGCTGGCTCTCGGGTGTAAAGATTTACCCATGCTGGTAGGAGGTGACACAAACCCTGAGGAAAGGAGATAAAGCACCTTTAAGTGGACTGATTAAAGATTGGTGTGACATAATTGGCAAGTAGTGGTTCTGGAGTACAAGACACAGGCTACTTTTCTTTTGCCACTTAGTACTTTATAACCTCAAAGCACTTTACATCCATCAGCTAATTAAATCTCCAGAGAGTCATATTCATAATGCAACTTAAGAGATCTTGTATCTGTTTCAGGTGGCCTCTTTCCTGGGGATGAAAGCAGTGTACAAAGTACCTGTGGGGTTACAGCCCAACTCTGCCCTTGGCTTATCTTCAGGTGCATGCGGAGGGGAGGTACCCTCTCATCCAGGAAGGCCGGCTCAGGCCACACGTGACCCCTAATCGCACACTGTGAGGGTGATTTTCCTTAAGCTTGTTCCCTTCCAGTTCATTAGGACATCTACACAGCGCTTTAGAAAAGGTTCCCCCACTCCCTTTGAACATCAGCACTAAATATTTTAAATGACACGAATGCCTCCACAATATAGATGGGATATTTTTTCCTTTGGGGTTTTTCTCAACTTACATAATACATTAGGTTATTCAAATTCAAGAAACCTCACTTCAATAACCCTTCAGACTCCCTCCCTCCCATCTATCCATGAAGCCATCCATCCATCCAGCCAGCTAGCCAGTCAGTTAGCCATGCATCCTTCTCTCCAACCAAAATAGAAATGACATGACAGGGTCATTCAAATGTGTATCCACAAGTTCAGTCAAACATTCGTTCCCTCAAGAACGTCTAGGACTAACCAGGTAACTGACCACATCCAAATTGCTTTTACTCTGGGGACTTTCATATTTCTGGAAAAATTAAGACAACTACTATGAGATTTGTTAGTAAGGTTTTTGAGAGGCACGAAGAAAAGATGAGTATTAAGATGAATCTTTAGGTTTTCTATGATTTTATTTATCCATTCATTTGGTTTCCTATTGTCATAATTAAGAGAGTTTTTTTTACCAGGGTATCTATACTACATGGTTACCTAGAATTTTTTTTTTTAAATCTTTTAAGAGCAATAGAATCCTATACCTGAATGCATCTACAGAGATATTTAAACTAAATAACTCTATTAATGTCACAGAGCCATGGTAGGGTTTTGGATTAGATGGCAGGATTTCTGGTTGTTAGTCCAGCACTCACAACACTCAGTAGGACTAACCCTCCCCAGAAAGTACTGTAAGCAACATACCTTACGCTGCATTATTTTGAATGACAAACAGATCTCTAAATAATAAAGACTATATCAACATTTAGAAATATTAACACATTCCAATGCTGAAGAAAAGAGATGGGCAGAGAAAAGTATATATTGTATGATTTAATGTGTATGAAGTTCCAGGAGAAGCAATTTTGATGATGACAGAAATTAGATCAGTGCTTACTAGAAGAAGACCGACAGGGAAGGTGCACGAAGGAAATTTTGATGATATTTTTATGTTGACAGGAGTGTAGGATTTATGTGTATGTTTGTCAAAGTGGATCAAACTATATAGTTAAGACCTGTGTATTTTACTTTGTGTAAGTCATATCTCAATAACAAACGATTCTTAGATATCAGCAACACTGAAGAGACCTAGTTTCATATCGTGGCTCCACCACTCAGTTGTGTGACGTTGGGTAACAAGTTCTTAATGTTTCGGAGCCTCAGGGTTTAAATCTGTAAAACAGGGAAAACATTGCCTATCTTGCAGGGATGCTGTGAGAATTCAAGATTACGCACGGAAAGTAGCTAGCAGTATTTCTAATTCATTGTATACTTGAACAGGTTTTCTGTTAAGGCTAGCTACTGTTGCTTTCATCCCCAAGGTGTAGGAAAAGCTATTCTTTTCATTTCTTATAGTAATATGATGGATGAATTTGTAATATTTTAAAGTGAGCTGTCTTACAGTATTTTTTTCATACTTATATGCTACTTTCACCCTGCACCTCAACCCAACTTCTGTTTTAAATCATCATTTTTTGATTAATTGTAACCAGAATCTACAGAATTTTGTATTCTGCTTTTCTCCAGTTATTGCAATCATTTCACATGCTCTTGATTGTTGTTGCCAAACACTTACTGTTTCAGATGCTGGGGAAGCAGCCATGGATGGACAAGACAAGGCCATTCCCCTGAGCTCATGTCCCAGCTGGTGAGACAGGTAAGGGGACAGGAGATATGAATCAGAGCGTTTCGGCTGTGGGAGAGCCAGGCAGGAGGCTGAAGAGGAAGTGGGATTGATGAGGAGTGGGAGGCTTAGGTGGGGACGGCCTTCCTAAAGAGGCAACATTTGAATTTGAGATTTGAATGACAAAAAAAAAGCCAGTGCCATAAAGAGTTGGGCCAGGAGGGTCTCCGGAAGATGCCACAGGTGCAAAGGCCTCAGAGAGAAACACACTCAGCCTGAGGAGCAGAGAGGAGGCTACTGAGTCTGGACAGAGTGCCTGAGGACATCGAGGCCCAGGCCACGGAGGGGAGGCAAAGTGGCCGGTCAGATCACCTCTGGCCTCCTGGGTAATGCCTATCATAGGGCACAGCCATGTTGTCACAAGGCTTTATTCTCTAGTCACTGATTGTCCCTTAGAGCATCTGCCACTGGGAGGCCAAGACTCCAAAGCTGCCTACTGCAGCTGAGACTTAGGGCCAGGCCCAGCTGGCCCTGGAGGATGCAGGGCCCAGTCCTGGAGGCAGAGTGCAGGGGCCTGTCCTGCTGCTTTGGCACCTCCTGGGTGTGAGGTGGAAGGCTGTTCCTCTTCTGGCCAAATGGGGACACATTCAACCTCCTCAGGGCTGCTGACATGGTGTCCCACCCTTTACTCCCTCCCGCATGAGCAGAATCCTGGCCTGAGTGAACCTGAAACCACAAGCTCTCCTTGCTGGCTGAGGAGCCACTCTCTACTCTCTTCTTCTCCACTAGCTCTCAAGAGAATGGATACAACACTGAAATTTGCTTGGGTTTTAAAACAGTTTTAGCAAATTCTGTGTGTGTGTGTGTGTGTGTGTGTGTGTGTGTGTGTGTGGTGCAGAAAGGGGCACTCATCTACAAAGAGCCCACTTTACTTTAAAATTTACAGTCCTTTATCAGCCTGCTACACAGAGTATGGAGTTTGGATTTTGTTCTGAGCTCCTGGAAGGCTGTAAGGACTGCAGGCATAGGCTCGGCCAGACGTTTCCAGCCTTGCTGTGGGTGCTGTGCTACATCAGAGAGGGGCTGTGTAGGGGAGGAGACCAGCTGAGACAGTGGCCACAGATGTGGTAAGATGGTGGCAGCTTGGACTGGAGGGAGGTGGTGTAAACGGGAAGATGGGAAGAAGTGGATAAACGGGGGGGCCTATTCTGGAGGCAGAGCAGGAGGACTTGCTGATGAGCTGGGTGTGTGTGTGGGGGAGAGGATTCATAGAGGACTCAGGATGCTGGCTTGAATTAGAGCTTTTTACTGCTTCAAAGGCACCGTATGCATTTATCGTGCTACCAACAAAGTATGACTGTATCACTAACCCACCGTCGTTAGATATGATCTCCTTTTCAAAGAAACCTCTCATTTTCATGATTATGAAACTGAGACTCTTTCAAAAGATACTTTTGTAAAAATTACCTACGATCTCTTATATCATGCCACAGAACACACTGTCTTGTTTGAATCTTGATTTGATGCCAAAGCTTCTTAGCTGAGGAAGTCTCATTAACTCAGAGAAGGCCCAGTGTCCACAGGCCCAGCTGTATTCGTGGGGAGGGAAGGTACTGGGGAAAGCAGCTCACCTTCTTCCACGACCCTAGCTTAGAGGGCAGCTTCAGCTGCCTTAAGACAAGCAAGGAAAGGGTTAAGTCAAACTGTGTCCACTCTGCCTGACCAACACGTCCTGCTTAAAATCTATGGCTTGTGGCAGGAGGAAGTCCGAGAGGTGGCCTTTCACATGACATCATAAAAGCCTGATTTATCACCAGCCACCAAACATCTAGAAAATCATAACATCCTTTCAGGAAAATGCAGTGGAAAATAATCAGGTTGACTTTGATGAAAGCTTTGGTGGGGACTCCCAAGTGTGACGCTCTGCACAGAAACCCTTGGCAGGTGCCCTGTTTGCACTCAGAGAGGCCTTCTCTGACAAAGCCGAGTCAGAGCTTCACGGCTGCCCACAACCGAGCATGGCTTTCATGTCCAAGATAAAATAAGAGTTTGGCTCACACTCTGCCAGCTACCTAAAATAACACTTCGGTGGATATGACATGCTTTGGAAATGACAGCTCTATTCAGATGTGAGAAATTATTGATTGTGGAAATAAAAATCCCAGTCTTGTTACATAAGCCTCTGCCGTACCCGCAGCGCTGACCTCTGACACTTCCCACACGGCATCCATCGCTCTGCTCTTGTCTGCTCTCTCCTGGGACTGTCTTTAGGACCCTGCCCTATATTTAGGTCTCTTTCCTGTGCGGTATTTCCACAGCCGTTTGCCACTGTGGAATTCTGCCTAATAACTAAGAGGGCTAAGGATTGACAGGGGAGAGACATTCCAAAATGGAGGAATGTCCATTTTATTTCAGAGGAAATAAAGGGATGAATTCCTCAGGCCACCAGGAACTGGTCCTGGGAACGTCTGCATCTTGACGTTGTCTCTCTTGCTCAGTAATTTCATAAAACCACCGAGCAGGAACCTTCTCTTCTTTGATGTGCACGACGTGCTCTGCAAGTAAATACAGGAAAGAGGGACAAAGGCAGGCTGGGGTCTTGGATGATTCTAGAATTCTGGCCATATCAATCCGACAAAAGCCTGTCAGTAGAGACAGTAGGCCTATCTTTGCAAAGCGACACCAACTGAAGGCGCTGGGATCCTTGAGTTTGGGGAAAGAGAGGTGGGCTACACATTGAGCCAGGATGACAGAGGGCTAGTCTGGGTTGGAAGGCTGACAAAAATGAAAACTTGGGACTCAGTTCAAAGTTACTTTCACTTTGTTTTACTGCTGTACCTCAACTATGTTGCACAAAGACTATTCATAAGATCAAAGACTCATGTGAGTAGACCCAGCTCTGTGAAGGTTCCCGGACGCTTGGTGCTCAGTGCGGCCGCTGTGGAGGGAAGAGCCCCAGGTTGGAGAAGCACACAGTCTGGGCCCTGACACCATCCACCTAGGAGAGGGGCCTCCTCCTTCTACCTAAATCAGCTCTAACCATACCACTGTTACATCCTTCCACATTTGACTTCTTAACTGAAGAAGCCTGCTCGTGCCTGATCTTCCCAAGATCCTATACAGGAAACAGGAATGAAAGGGAAGGGAGCAGAGGAGAGAGGTGAGGCCCAGCTCTGGCCCTGCCGCATGAGTTCCGTAACTTAAGCTGTCCTCATCTGTATACACAGAATGGCTGGACTAGGAGAATTTCAAGGTCGCTTTTCTAAGTTACTCCTTGCCACTTGGCTGGGATTGCTGGTGCTGGAGCGAGCACTACATGCCTTGTGTCAGTGCCTTAGGGACACCCACTGCCTCTCCTTACCTAATGACCACTCATCGTTTCATAGCAGCCAAGGCAACAGGAGCAGCAGCGTTCACGTTCAGCTCCAGCTGGGCCCCAGTCTGGCTTAGCCTCAGCCCTGAACTTGGAGTTCTGCTTGTGAGTAAAGCTGGGTGGCGGGGGAGCTGGGTGCCTTGGCAGCGGGTGGTGGGCGACCCCTCCTGGACCTGGCCCACTGCAGCTCTGCCCACTGAGGCTGGGCACATGCTTCCCATATGGCTCGAGGCAGAGGGCGCTGGTCAGGAGGCGAGTCACCAGGATGGTGTGCTGCACGGAGCCCTGAGGGTATTGGGACATTCAGGTAGCTAGGACATACAACCAGTCAAACTGAGTGCTTCAGCATTTTGTGGCTGTAAAGTGGACACTTGTGGTACCTTATTTTTCTGGGCTACACGTGTCACTGAGGCACTTGCATGATAAATACATAATGGTGACAGCGGGGAAACAAACTTTTCCACTGATGCGAATCATAATCAAATGGCCTGACCTGCTGGAGACTGTGGTCGGGTCAGGAAACCTGTACTCAGACGGTTAAGCATGGTTCCCCTGCAGTGGGCCGGTGAGCCACCTCCACTCCCCACCCCTGGCCATTCGTTCAAACTGGAATGTGACAGGGCTGCTGGCTGTCATTCGCTCCAGGGGTAAAGCCTTTGGGCCCAACGACTACTTCAGGGGTGGGGAAATTGGGGATCCCCTAGAGCCAGCAATAACATCTCTTCATTGGGCCCCTTCTTTGTGCTATATGCTAAACACATTACAAACCTCGTGCTATTTCACCTTCTAACAATCCTATATGGTTCACGAGGAAAGTGAGGGTCCAAGTAAATTAAGTAACTTGCCCAGTGTCATTCCAGGCGGAGTCTGGACTCCGACCCAGGTCTGTGTGACTCTAAAGACTAGGTACATGTATGTAGACCGCCTCCGAGGGCCTTCTCTCTTTAGTATCTGGGCTGACAGGAGATGAGGACACCAGTATGCGAGGACAGGCGTCCCCTCCCATGAAGTAGACACTCTTGATGAGGATGAAGTCGCCCCCGGAAAAGAACTTGTCAAAGACACAATAGAAGGAGCTATACTTTCACTCTCTAGAGGTCCAGAAACACTAAATTGTTGGTTAGATTACTTGCATAGATTACAGATTAGAGCAGACACCAGTGGGAACCTGAGTCAGCACAAAAGAGGGCCTGCCGAGAAATACCAGATTAAAACAAGCACACAGCTCTCTATGTCATGGCAGCACACGGTGACAAGGTTTGATGCAGCCTTGGATTTTAGAGCAAAAATGAATTCACTGTTTTTCTCTAGCTGGAGGTTAAAGGTTTTATGAAGGGAACCTCCGCTGGATATAAAGTACCTTGTTTTGGCCAATGTGATTAATGTAGTCTTCGCAGAAACAACTATCAATTCTTCAAGTACCATCAGGAATGGTCATGATAATGGCTGTTATATTTATGAGAAGCTGAAACACAGACCAGTGGCCATGTGACCGTGGAACGATTCTTTCCTCTCTATGTCCTGGATACCACTAGGCCATGAGACCCTCAGGGGACCTCCTCTGGCAGAACCTGGCTTTGAGGTGGGTTCTTCTAGGAACTACTGCTGTGCAGGACCACCAGGAATACTAAGACACATGGGAACTCTATGGGTTTGGGACACTTCCAAAGGACATGTGCTCAGTCTCTGACCACCTCAGCTTTTTTTTTGAAAACACTTCAACTCACAGAATTTAAAAGACTTGTCTGATCTTATTTATGCCACTGCCATGACCTACTATTAGACATAGAGACACTATTCTTTGGGGGGCATAGCTTTTCAGTTTCAGGACCCCAAGAGTGAAGTAGACCACTGCTGGACCTGGATACGAGCAGGGAGTACGTCTGGAGAACACGGGGTATGTAAAGACTTTACCGAAATCTACTTAGTTCTTGAGTTTGATAGTGAGTGAGGAAAGAAAGGGATGCCTCTGAGTATCACAGTAGTGACGACACTACTAGTTATCACAAGAGAAACAGCCACGCAGCCCTTTCCTATTTAAAAAGGACCTTCCAATCTAATGTAATGCCGGCAACATGCAGTCATTGACATAATCAACAGCCATTCTCACGGGGTCCTCAAGAAGTTCAAGGTCCAATGGTGGAGACTAATAAGCAAATAGCATTATCTGATGCATGTCCCACAGTGCAGGGGAGTAAGGGAGAGCAGGTGAGCAGACTAAGAGGTCGCGAAGAGAGGAGGGAGCAGGGAGAGGGTTGACATGGGAGGGGTATGAGAAGGGGAGGACTGAGGAATGAGCTGGGGGTGGGCCTGTGCTACCAATGCCATCCAGGTGCCTGCGATAAACAGGAAATGGGAGGACTTGTCCAACAGTCCCCCTGGGAAAGCGCTAGGGTTTAGCTACCTTCACAGTGGGACAGAGGAGGGGACGGCAGCCCAACAGGGGTGCAAGGACTCAAATCCTCCCCAGAGCAGACGCCCCTAAGCTGGTGGTGAAGAACAAGCGGGAGGTAGGAAGGCAAAGAGCAAGGCAGGGAGTCCAGGAGCGGGAGCAGGGTGTGAAGGGCCTCCAGGTGTTAGGGAGTCATCCAGGAGCAGCAGGCGGGTTGGGGGGAACTGTTCCCTCGGGCTGCGTGTGCACCCCAGGGGCCCAGCGATCGTGCTCGTTTAGCATGAAATTCAGCGTCACCCTAAACTGCCTCCTTGTTCCATCATGACTAACTGGGCTTCGGGTACTTCATTTATGAACTTGTTACATTTTATCTGTGAACAATCAAGTTTATTGACAACATAAGCTCTGAGAACAGCGCCTGACGCTGCGTAGGTATTCAGTCAGGGCAGCCACATCAGTGTGTGACGTCACAGCTCCACCAGGGCCCGGAACAAGTGCGATCCCTTACGTGGCCATCCCAGACCTCTGTGCTAGTTCTCCAATGTTACTCCCTTATAGAAGTGACTCATTGTATAATAGCAATCAGCAGCCCTCTTTTGTCACACCGTTAGTTCCCACAGTCTGGAATATTCTTGTTCCTCATCTTCATTTATTTAACTATAGCCCTGCAAAAGCACATGAGATTTGGGGTCAAAGAAACCTCGGCTGAAATTCTAGATTCACCATCTGTTAGATGAGACTCAGTTCCTCACTGGTACCTCTAGCTGGCGTTTTGGCGAGGATATGCCCCGAGCTCATTGCAACCTTTTCTGTTGTACCTAGTCTACCTTTGTACCCCCACAGCCCTGTTTCAGCACTGCCAACACAGCAGTCAGAGAGGCAAATGGGTAGCTCATGTAGCACTACGGGGGTGCTGGCAGTAAACAACCAGCAAGGAAGTAACCAGGTCGTTATAAGGGCCATGATGGAAATAACACTGCGTAATTGGGGTCAGAAGTGCTGACGAGGTGATGTTTAGGCAGAGTCATGACTGACGCGGAGAAGCCAGCTACAGGAGGCCCAGGGAGAGTTCCAGGGGGAGTAGCTTGGGTTGGGGTCCAGTGGCAGGGAGCTGGCTGCTAAGAAACCCTTGCACTTTGGAGTAGCCCGAGGTTGGGGTGATGGAAGCTGTTACAGGTGGTAGTGAATTTAAGATGTACTGATTCATAACTTCGCCAAGAAAGGTCTCTGGATCCCTTTCTTCTTCTGGATACTTAGCAGACCCTCTGCCTGCAGGTGTCCTCTGGGCTTCCCTTGGGGAACCTGTTGGCCATCCAGGGGCTAGTGATTGGACTGGACTCATTTCAGGGCATCCTGGGAAAGAGCTGGCGGCCAGGTGGCACAGACACTTGCTGCAAGGAGCTCCAAAGCCCACAGGCCTCAGAGGAAGCCCCGGGCCCACTCCAGTCCTCTTCACTCCGAAGCACACATCTGGAGTTGCTGAGGAGGGACATGGGGGTTGATGTCTTAGGTTCATCAGGGATAACCTAAGTCACTGTCACCATGTTAGCGAAGATACACAGTGGGAAATACGCTCTGTCAATCGATGGTGCACAGAAAGTGCTGTGGGGGGACTGCCTGCGCCGTGGGCCACAGGAAGTCTTTCAGCAGAAAAGGACCTTCCTGTCAGAGGAGGTTACGTGACTGCCAGGGCCCTGCACAGCCCAGTGAGTGTCTACCTGACCCCCACTATGATCTTTTATCAGGTGATTCAATGCTTCTTACCGCACATCCCTGACTGGAGCAGTGGGAAAGGGCACAATTCCCACGGAGGCACAGAGGGGAGGGGTGGAAAAGACCCCCGCGCCCCCCGGCGGTGAGCACAGGCCTTTAGGCGCAGAGCGTGTGCCTCAGCAACCCACTGCTCACAGCTCACTTCTTTTCAAAGGTTTTTCTCTCTCCTTTCCTCCGAAGGATTCATGTCTTTTAAAGTAAAGCCTTTTAAATATTGGTCAACCTTTTGTTTAATATTTTGCACGTCTTAGAGTCTCCTTGCATCTCTCTGGCTTACCTTCATAAAAGGGAAAAGAAATGCTGTGGACAACTCAGCACACCTTCTTCCCCCAAACGTTACGAAACCCATCAGAACGTTCCTCAGGACCCAGGAGAAGGCCCTGGCTCACACACCTCTGGGACTTCCCCTGCCTTTTCGTATTGGTCACTGTGCCCTGGCACGTCATTGCTCTTTCCTTTTTGAGCCTTGTCCCCTCTTTGCTAGGAAGTCGCTCTCTTCAGATGTCGGTGGCCAGTAGCAAGCTTCATTTCCGTTGAAATCTGGCCGCTTCAGCCTTCAAACTCACCCCGAAGTCATCAGTTCTGTAACGATTATTCTGGTCTGCCTGAAAATTTTGGTTTTGTGGGGGAAGAAAATGAATTCCTCCTTTTATGCCATCAAAACGCTCCCCTCTTCTAAGGTTTAAGGCCAATCTGGCCTTGTCCTCTAGGCTGGAGAACTGGGTGCCATGGTGACCATAATCTTGAGTTATAAATGAGGTGAGTTTATTCATCCTTATGAATAGAAACACAGTGTAATGTTTTGACTTTATAAACCTTGCCTTCATGATCTGTTTGTGGCATCTATGTGAAGAATGCAGGGCGCCAGCTATGCTGGTCCCATTGGGAGGTGGAGGGGCTGGCGACCAGCAAGGTCTGGCCCTCAGAGTCCAACAGGAAGTCGGGGGACTCAGTGGTGCCCAGGGTGGACGCAGCTCTCCTAGCCGAAGGCACACCAGGGACAGCCGGCCCCATGCAGCCCTCACCGAGAATCCTCACGAAGACCCTTCCTCACTCTGACCAGTTCCTTGGTTTTTCTCTCATTTAATTGTTTTCTTGTTTTGGAATATCTGCTTCTGGAGACTGCTCAGGGCCTTTTAACCACCCAGCCCCCGGCCTTGGCAGAGTGGACACAGCTATATCTTAGACCATCTGTTCATAGGTGGGCTTCAGACAGATCGAGTTCGTACTTCCTTTTTAAATTTTATTAAATTTATTGGGGTGATACTGGTTAGCAAAATTATATAGGTTTCAAGTGTACAATTCTGTCATACGTCATCCATGTATTGTATTGTGTGCTCACCACCCAATCTAGTCTCCTTCCATCACCATAGATTTGACGTCCTTTACCTTCTTAGTCCTCCCCCGCCCCCTCCTGGTAATAACCATACTCTTTTCTGTGTCTCTGAAATACTTCCTTTCATTTTCTTATCCGGTTGCTTTTCTCCACCTGTCTCCTCAGAGAAATCAGTGGTTCTAAACAAATTTGTAAAGTTGGGATCCTTAGCCAGGCCAAATGAATTAGAAACTGAGTGGGAGTCTTTAGAAAAAGTGTCCTAGAACTGTTTCCTCAGAGCACACCTATTTTGAGGGTAGGGAAACATCTTACTCGGCTTGGTGTCCCTGGGACCCAGCCCCTTTCTGGGTACATGATAAACATTCTAGGGAAAAAGGCCTCTCTCCTTAAAACGAAGCCCAGACTGCCCATGGTTGAGCTGGACACTCCCATGTCTGGCCTAGCCCCTCTTAACATTCTCTTGCTTCAGTGACTCCCATCTTCAAGGGGCTCCAAGTTCCTTATCTCCCCCGGGCTCCCTTTGGCATAAATGAGGCAGGAGGAGCCTGCAAAAGTCCTATTAAAAACCTGAGAAAGAACAAAGGAGGCACTCTCCTGGACACCATGCTCTGATCATGCTTCAGCAACCTGCTCCCAAGGCTCACAACCCCCACCCATCCCGTGCCCAGCTGTCCCAAGACACCTGCCATCCCTTCCCAGGCCCAGCCCATGGTGGGCATCACACTGCGTCCTGACTCCGTATCTCCTGCCTGTTCTGCTAGAGCTAGGCGCTTTCGCCAGACTCTCCTCCAGTTGTGCAGACTGGCCCTGGCAGATCCACCCACAGCCTACAGCCTTGAGTCCTGAGGATACACTGTCCTTCCTCTAGGGACCAACTCCAGGAAGGCCCTCACCGGCCAGGTGAGACCTGATTCCACCCTGAGGGAACATGTGAGCAATGCACGTGTGTGGACACCAGGCTGTCATTCTGTCTCGGCTGCCCGCTGAGGGCCTGTCAGCAGAACCCACAAGCCACCACCCAGATGCCCATTGCTGGCACCCAACTCTGCCTCAGCACAGCCCCCCAAGTCCCCTGCCTTCTCTCAGTTTCTGTGAACAGACTCCACAGAGCGGTGAACTGAACTGACTAAGCTCGAGGTCCTTGTCTCTGACTGCCCTGTAGTCCTGCCTGTCTCCCACCCTATACTTCTGCTCTCTTCCCAGGTTCCCTGGTTGACATTCTATCCATTTTAAATGATCCTCTAAAATTCTGACTTGGGGTCAGACTCCTGAGCCACAGGCTGACACACTAATTCCAGCCACCATTCAGGACAGGAGCTCCAGGGTCCCCATTACAGTGCCCTTGGTGGAGGTGAGCGATTTGCTGATGCCCACAGCTGGTGTGAGCCTAGCCAGGACCTGCAGGCACGGCACTCAGTGTCTTCGTGGTACCACTGCTGCCTCCGTGCCACTGTCTGGGTGACAGCTTCTCAGGACCCTGCAGCCACGCGTGGACACGGCCCCTTCACAGCTCTGCACCCCCGTAGCCCCCTGCCTTGCATGCACTACCACTCTTACTATGTTACCACTTCTGCACACTCAGTACGTGCTTTGTCTCTGTTGCACCATCCAATTCTTCCAGTAATCTGAGGTGCTAGATCATCTCATTTTTGCACATGAGGAAACTGAGGCTTAGCAAGTTGCCTAAAGTCACAGAGTTAGCGAGTGGGAGTGAGGGGCGTGAGCTACCAACTCTGGTTTTATTCCCAAACCCTTGTTCTCAACCATTGTTCCTCCTTTCCCAAATTGAATGACAGAAATTGCATCTTGCCCATTGGCAGTGACATGTGGTGTGAACGATGGCTTCCTGCACATAGCAGCTTTAGAAATCATCTGCAAAAGCAGTCCTGACCATAAAGAGCACTTTTAAATCACTGTGCAAACCATCACCTTCTCCTGGGGTCTCCTCTCCTCTTGCTGGCTCTGTGGGTGCTCTCCAGATGCTGAATCTCTTCCTCTGCTGGTCCCCCCATTCCCCTTGCTCCTGCCCCACTCACCACCCCTCTCTCCTCTGCTGGTTCCTTCTCTCTTCCCACCTCTAAGCTCAAGTTCTGTTCTTTCTGTGGGCTCTCTCTTGGCAGGACAATTTCCACCCATGATTTCAATTATCACCTCTAGGGACACCACTGTCTCCATTTTCAGCCCTTACCTTTCTCCTGGGGTTCAAACCTGCATATTCCTGGCAGCCGCAGCTGGCCACTCACAGGCATCTCAGAGTCACCACCCCTCCCAAGGGTCTTTCCCTTAAGAAGTCTCCATATACATCCCTGCTTTCCTATGTGCCACTGTCCTCTGCATGTCTCTTCTAGCCCCTTCACACAGTCTGTAATTCCTCTGTCAATTAGGGATGGCTACACTGTCTCCTTCCATACAACGTGAGCAGCCTGAGGGCCAGAATCACTTGTCTCACTTACCTCTATCCTCAGGACCTAGCACCTGCCGAGAGCACAGTAGGCCCTCAATTAGTCTGTGGAATGAATAAAGGGATGCTTAAACTGAGGTCAGTACAGCCTCCCACCCACCAACTAACTACACTTGTTTCCCTTCCTCATTGCTTTGTTACCTTCCCACACCCCATCTTAAAATCCTGCTCAGCTTTAGCTCCCACTGTTTTGCCCCCATCATTCATTCCCAAATTTGCCAGAAACTTTTGCATTCAGGTTTTCCTTTCATGGCCCTCAGCTCACACGTCCTTGGGTGAGAACCGCACCATCCTTCTTCACAAACCAGCCCCCGCTACCCACTCCAGTGTCCCTTCTCTCCTGCAACGCAGCTCACTCCTCCTGGAGATCCATGTGACATTCTCCCAGTCAGAAATCTCTGTGACTTGCCGAATAAAATCCGAACTCTTCCTCAGACTTTCAATATCTTTGACAATTTGAACCTGACATACTCCAGGTTTATTTCTCATTCATTTGCAGCCGTACCCTGCATTCAGGACAAGCTGGATTAACCAGGAAGAAGACTCTCCCCGCCCCTCACACCCGCCCTGTCATATCTAGAAATTCAATGAAGAAGCGTTAATTGAATGCCTGCCATGTTCCAGGTACTGGGTGCTGGACACAAAGCTAAAAGTCACAGGGCTGGAACAGGGAGTGTAATTCACAAGCCAGGTCAGAGAAAGCCTGTCAGTCTGTCTCTCAGGCAGGGTACCTGGCCGGATCCCTTGACATGGGAGGTCAGGCCTGTTCCTTCTCTGGCCTGGCTGGACGAGAGGCGGTTCAATAGGAAAGGGCAGAACTGCTTTGCATAAAGGTGACAAGACCTGCTTGGGGCGCTGGGCAAGTGCCAGAGGGAGAGGAGCTGAATTCCTCTCCCCAGGGGACCAGTAATCTACAGGGAATAACAGCCAGGGACTTTGAAGAATGGGCCTCTCCCATATGCGATTTTCAATTGCTTCATTCACTAACATATAACCAACCTCTTTACCAAACCCTTAAAATTACAGAAGATCTTACTTGTGATGTGATATGGGAAATGGAAGATGCAGGAGACCCAGAGCAAAAGTGGAGAGTTCAGAGGAAGCTGGAAATTCCCCGAAGCGAGGTAATTTGCAGAATATTGGAGACACTGGTATGTGGGGACAGGAATTCAAGCAGTTTAAAAAGGTTTAAAAACAGGGTGTCCCCAGTAGGCAGAAGGGTCTGGAAGCATCTATGTGATTGAGACTTTGGTTACAGAAACCAACCATAGTACCTCCAGCCGTGCACAGGAGAGGGGCACATGAGCCAATCAGCGCCATTCCGTGCGACGGGAACAGACAGGGTCCTTAGTGGGGACGGCTAGGATTCAAGGGAAGAGAGGTAGCAGCTGCTTCTTCTTGGGACAGACAGAGCTCTGCACAGGAGACGGTGTTTGGGCTGACTCCTGAAGAATCCTGGAAACTTTCTCAGGCCAGAGTGGGAAGCACAAGCCTTTCTTTCTTCTTGGAACACTCTTCTCTCCACCTGGACCTACCAACATCGTATCCATCCCTCAAGAACCAGCTTAGAAGCCACCTCCTCCCAGAGCGTGCCGACCCTAAGTGATCTGTTCTTCCCGGGAACTCGGGCAGCTCTGTGCTCCTCTCACTGACACAGCTCCGTTCCCTGAACCCTCAATGCACACGAGTTCTGCCCTTATAGCATCTTCCTGATGGTAAAGGAACTGTCTTATTCAGTATCCTCCCCATTCGCAGCTCGGAGCGTATTTTGCCTACAGTGAGTGCTAAAGATATACTTACTGAAAGAGTGAGCAAATTCCTTGTTTCTAGCTCTTTTCCTTGATTTGATGAGAACAGGCTTGGGGTCCTATAATTTGGGCAATGGTTCATCATATCCTCCCTTTTCAGGATTTCCCCACTATTATTCTTTAGAAGTGACAACATAAGCAGTGTGGTTATTCTGTGTGCAAGAGCATCAGAGGAAGTTATTTTGGATGGGATCTCACATCTCTACCATATTTGCACATTTTAAGATCACCTTCATCCAGGAAAACAAACACACCACAAACGCTTTTCTGCAATGCCATGCCTTCTGACTTGCTTACCCGTGGAGCTGCATCCAGAAATGCAGGGCGTTCTGAGGGTTACGTCTACATCATCATTGAGGGCTGCTCCACGAGGCGTGGCTTCATTTCACAACTAACAACACAACGTTACGGAATTCACGGGAGAAGCACATAGAACAAACGTCAGGTCTGCTAAACCTTATTCCTTGCCATTATAGTAAGGAATGGTTTTGAACATATGCTGAGAATATACAATTACATTTTCCTCTACACAAGGAAAAGTATGGCTTTTGCTGCTTCAAACAATGCAAACCTGTTTTGCATAGAGAATTTTCAGATCTGTTAGTTGTGAAATACTTTAATTCATCGGTAGTCTAGCTAATTATCACTCCCAAATAATAAAACATTGTAACTATTAACAATTTTAAATGAAATAATTTTTGCAAAATAGCTGAGTGTTATTGGTCTAAGTGTAAAAACACCGTGGTGCTCATGGTGTAATTCTTTTAAGGCGGCTTATTCTTCTGTTGGCTGCTGCAGAGACCTTCCTGATAAAGGATCTAAAACCTTAACAGTCTTCTTCTTAGAGGTCTTTGAATTTATTGCTCTAAATTTCTCGATACACATAGTGGTTGTAAAGGCAACACTATACAGAACCAGAAAGAAGAAGAACAGGAGCTTATGTTTATGGCAAACTTTGAAATACACAAATGTAATTATAATTCTTATTTTAAAAAAAGTGTTCACTTATAGTACTGTCTACCAAATACTATTTACATGTGAGGTTTCAGACTATGCTTCAAATCACCTGCCATACGGTTGGGTTTCACTGGTGTGGGAGGTGCACATTAATCCTTTCTAATCACTAGGGTTCTGCGTTAGAATAACACTGTGATGCACTCTCAGGAAGTAAACCTGGTACTAAGAAGAAAGGAGACTTGCTTTGTGGGGTTTTATATAGTCTTGCTCACCTCAACCCATGTTTCAAGTATGTGTCATTCACTCTTCTTAACAGATGGGAAAACTCAGTCTCAGAGGACAAGGGGGAGGTCAGAATACCTGATAATTTCCCAATCTCTAAATTTAACACATACTTATGTCAACAACATTAAAGATGGTTGTAAAATTGTGCAGCTAGCCTTTTACAGAGCCCATTTAACTACATCCACTAAACTAAGATTCCTAGAGGAACTGAAATCCTCTATTATTGCACCTTAGAATATGAAAGCACATAGTACAAGGTACCAGCGCAATAGGTCCAAATGTTCTTGCCCTGATTACTACATCTTCGTTATGTGCAGGCCAAAGGGCACTTTTTCCTTTTGCTACATTCCAACTCATTCTCAAACAACAGGCCAGTTACCCCATGTTATTCTTTCCAAACCATTTCTTCTTTATTTTTAAAGAAAAATTTATTGTATCATTCTCTAATGAAGACATTTTTACTGTACTTCAAAGATATCCCTTAGATATTAGGGTTCTAAATGGCTGTTGAACAAAATAGTTCTAACGTATTTCTTTATGTAGGTGACCAGTTCCGGGTACCATAGAGTTTCCCAAATTCATCTTTTAGAGAGCCCTAAAAAGAACAGAATGGAACTGCCCAGCATATCTCTTGGCCAGTAAATCTGTACTTCACCTTCTGAAAAAGGTCAAAAGTATCTACCCAGCTGTCTGATCTTGGACAAGTAACAACTTCTGTGGGTCTCAGTTTCTTCAGCTATAAAGTGCAGAGTTGGATTTAGTGGCTGTGGCCTCTTGTCTCTACGGGCTGAGACTGGAGCCTTTTTCTCTCGTCATCTCATTTTGTGGAGACTGGTGTCTACAATGTCAACAACTGCACCTACAGTACAAAGAATTTTAACTGTCAAGGCAGCCAGGAGCAAAGACTGAAAGGATGAACTTCCGCACATGGCTCTACCAACAAACTTCTGACGGCACTCTTGTGGATCAAACTCTCTGCCGGGAATAAACAGCCAGGAATCATACATTAATTTCTTCCTTTAAAACCGGGAAGAGGCTCCTGTAAGTGCTGCAACACTCCTCCACAGTGTCCCAACAGACAGCTTCTTACAGTGGCACCTATTTAAGAATCTGTGAGAAATGAGTACCATTAGTAACCAGGCAGAATCAGAAATACTCAGAGGAGTCTCCTGCCAATTCTGTTTCACTTTAATTGTCAACTACACTACAAGTAGAGTAGAAAACCCCTCTTAACTTACTGTTCACTGATTAAATGTCTTAAAAAAAGGTTTTGCACGTCTGAAACTAAAAAAAAAAAAAAAAAAAAGCAAAACAAAACGAAACAAAAAAGAAAATAAACTCATCCATCCAAAGTTAAAAAAAAAAAAAAAAACTATGACAGTTTTCTTAGATTGAAAAGAATGACCAAACGAATGAAACAGAAAAATGCCCAACAATGCCTCCATACCTTTCTGGGGATGCAGGAGCAGCTGCACTGTCGGGAACAGAACCAGATCAACAAAGAAGACAGATGAGGAGCATTCTAGGGCCCCTTTGGGATGAAAACTAGGCTTGGCACTCAACAGGTACTGTTCCTCTGTGGGCACCTTATCTAAATAATAATGGCCACGCTGGGTTTCACCACCATTAACAGTGCGCACTCCCCTTAGATCTAATCGGACAGGGAGACGCTTTGAGGCCTGGTGGCCTTGTGCCTGCTGTGGCACGTAGGCAACAACCCACATTCACCTGACTTGTTCTCACCAAGTCTTAGCTCACACCTGTCATACAGGTTAGAAACACTCAAAGACAAGTTCAAAAAGTCAGACTGATCTAAAAATGCAGTCTGGATCGAATTGCTGAGGCCCAATGCAGTTCTCTCATGTGCTATCCTACACACGTTCTTTGATTTGCATGTCTGGTCTTTCCAGGTAAGGGAGAGAGAGGCAAGAAAATATTCTCCTGGAACTCCTTTCTATGATGCTCTATGAGCCTCAATTTCTGGGTCCTGTGTCACCAAGGCTCCCACTGTGCTATGTGGACACCTCCTTTAAGTAAAAGAGCAGCTGTGGGTGTTTGTGATCAGGGCGTGGAACACACTTGGATCTCTTTCCCAGGAGATCTGATGCCCGGATTTAGCTGAGGCCAGACTTGTTGCCCTTCTCCAGTCTATGACCTTGGAGAAAATGAATGCAGATGTGGAACTTTAGTTTTTTTTTTGCCAGCTCAGACATTGTTTAAGGTCTTCTTCTGTCTATATTCTGTTTGTCCTTCCTCTGCTTGTTGGATATGCACTGGATGCCACACACACGGGTGCTGCCTTGTCCCTGGTCCCACCCTTTGCTAGGTCACTCATTTGTGTTTAAGCTTCCCCCTTGATCAGGTTTGCTTGATTTTTCTTTTAGCCCTCAGCCCACTTTTGGTCATTCAGATCACCAACCCCTTGGAATCTTGACTCTTTCCTTGGCTTGTGCCACTCATGTCAGTCTTGCATGGGTGCTCATGCTGGTCAGACATACTTTCCTCCTCTGACCTTCATGGTATCACCCTTGATGCACTCACCTGGTGTCAGTTCTCATCTATGCTCTTGACTCATTTGTTTAATTTGCCTTACCATTCAAATTGGACTGTACACTGCTCTAGAAAACATATTAAATTTTTCTTTTTCCCATGATCAAAAATGGTGCTGTACTTACAATGGGCCTTCAAAAACAAGTGCAAGAGACAGAAAAATGGGAAGACATCCTGTGTTCATGAATTGGAAGACTTAGTATTGTTAAGATGACAATGCTACCCAAAGAAATCTACACATTCAACGCAATCCCTATTAAAACCCCAATGGTATTTTCTACAGAAATAGAAATTTGTCCTAAAATTCATATAGAACCTCAAAGGATTGGGAATAGACAGAAGAATCCTGAAAAAGAAGAACAAAGTTGGAAGTCTCACACTTCCTGATTTCAAAACTTATTACTAAGCTATGGTAATCAAAGCAGTGTGATATTGGCATAAAGGCTGATGAATAGACTGATGGAATAGAGACCCCAGAAATAAACCCTCATATATATAAAATGGTTTTTGACAAGGGTATCAAGACTATTTAGTGGGGAAAAGACAGTCTTTTGAATAAATGATTATGGGAAAGCTGGATATCCGCATGCAAAAGAATGAAGTCAGACCCTTATCTTATACCATATACATAAATCAACTCAAAATGAGTCAGATCTGAAGGGCGGAGTCAAGATGGACTTATAGATAAACTTGAGCTTACCTCCTCCCACAATTACACAAAAATTACCACTAAATTATTGAACCATCACTGAGAACCATTCGAAGACTAGCTGAACAGAATTCCCATAACTATAGCTACAAAGAAGCCACAGTAAGACCAGCAGTGACACAGACTGGGCAGGCCCCACACCCACATGTGGCAATTAAGAAATGGGAGGGTTATCTCGGCTGTGAAGGTCTCCCTGAGGATCGAGGGGTCTCAGCTCCAAATTGGGCTCCCCATCTTGGGGCAACAGTACCAGGAAGAGGAGTACCCATCACTGGTTGTGAAAAGTAGTGGGGATTATGTCCCAGGGAGACAAAGGACTGCAGGAGACCGAGAATGCTGCTTTTAAAGGGCACGGGCACAAACTCATTTGTGATAAGCTCTGGCACAGGGGCAACAGCTCAAAATGTGCCAGGGATATACCAGAAGAAATACATTGATTAATTTCAGGGTGAGTACTGGAAGGGCAGGGACAGGGACATTTCTCTCAGGGGATAGAAGCACTGGCAGGAGCCATTTTTCCTTTGTGGAGCTCTCCTCTGACACAGCTGGCCCAGCTCAGGGAGGTGCCAAATCTGTGCTGTTCGTTAAGCTGGCTAACACCATTCACCCCACTCAAGTGATTCCTTGAGACCCTACCCCACCTAACTCTCTCCCCAGCAGAGTCTCTTCCAGGGACTCCTCCACACACACAGCCTACCTCGGCTCATGCTGAAGACTTTCCCCAAAATCCGCAAGTCCCACACGAGTGGCAGCCACCCTCAGCTAGTTCTGCAGAATCTCTCAAAGGTCCACAAACACAGCATAAGCAGCACCCGGACTCAGTTCACACTATAGTGCCCACTGAAAGTTCCCAAGCCCAGCAAAGTGGCAACCAACTGTGTATCACTTTATAGCTCCTACCAAGCAGCCTCAAGCCTGAACAAGAAGCAGCTGACCTTGGCCCATACCAGAGCCCTTCCCAAGAGGCTCCAGACCCAACACACCCATAGCCAGTTTTGGGCCACACCAGAGCCCTACCCAAATAGCTCTACAACCGACATACCTGAAGAGCAACCACAGTTGGCACCAGAGCCCCACTAAACTGACTCCTGCTCCATGGGGTGACCCCCTGCACAAACAGCTTGTCTGCTGTAGTCACAGCAGACCCTCATAGCCAGTCAGCCTGAGGGTCAACCCCAACCACTGACCTGCTCAAAGCAATCAAAGCTAAGCACAACAGTAGGGCATACATGACCCACACAATGGACACCCTGGAGCACTTAGCTGAGGTGACCAGAGACACTGAGCCATTGGGCCTACAGGACACCTTCTATGTAATGCCACACTTTTAAGACTGTAAGACTTAGCAGATCTAACTAATACATAGAAACAAACACAGAGTGTCAGCTAAAATGAGGAGACAAAGACACATGTCTCAAATGAAAGAACAGGATAAAACTCCAAAAAAAAAAACAAAAACAAAACAAAACCTAAGTGTAATGGAGACCAGTGATCTACTAAATAGAGTTCAGCACACTGTTTATAAGGATACTCAATGAACTTTGGAGAAGAATAGATGAATTCAGAGAGAATATCAACAAAGAGATAGAAAACTTATAAAAGAACCAGTCAGAAATGAAGAATACAATAATTAGAACAAAGAATACACTGGAAGGAATCAACAGCCAATTAAATGAAGCAGGGGATCAAATCAGCAATCTGGAAGACAACATGGTGGAAAAACACTCAATCAGAACAGCAAAGAGAAAACAGAATTACAAAATGAGGATAGTTTAAGGGAGAACATCAAGTGTATCAATATTTACATCATAAGGGTACAAGAAGGAGGAGAGAGAGAACAAGGAATTGAAAAAATTGATTTGAAGAAATAATGACTGAGAACTTCCCTAACCTGGTGAAGGAAATAAACATCCAAGTCCAGGAAGTTACAGAGAGTTCCAAACAAGAGGAACTCAAAGAGGCCAACATCAAAACACATCATATTTAAAAAGCCAAAAGTTAAAGACAAAAAGAGAATGTTAAAAGTAGCAAGAGAATAGCAGTTAGTCATATAAAGGGAGCTCCCATAAGACAATCAGCTGATTTTTCAACAGAAAATTTGCAGGGCACAAGAAAATTACATGAAATATTCAAAGTGATAAAAGGAAAAAAAAAAAAAAACCTTACAACCAAGATTACTTTACCCAGCAAGGTTATCATTTAGAATTGAAGGAGAGCTAAAGAGATTCCCAGACCAAAAAAAAAAAAAAAAAAAAGCTGAAGTTCATCACCACTAGACCAGCATTACAAGAAATGTTAAAGGGACTTCTTCATGTAGAAAAGGTCAAAAATAAAATTAAGAAAATATAGGAAAGAAAAACCCTCAGTGACAAAGGCAAACATTTCGTGAAAGCAGTGGCTCAACAAATTATAAAGCTAGTGTAAAGGTTAAAAGACAAGATCTTTTAGATCTTGTAGAAAGATCACATGTAATTGTAGCAATAAATTAAGGGATACACACACTCATGAAATAAAAAAATAATGACAAAAACATAAGTATGAGGGGGTGAGTAAAAATTGTAGTGATTTTAGAATTTGTTCAAACTTAAGCAACAATCAATGTAAAATAGACTGCTATAAACATAGCTTGGTATATATGAAGTACATGGTAGCCACAAACCAAAAATCTGTAAGAGGTATACAAAAAAATAAAGAGAAAGTAATCCAACCATAACTATCCAATCCAACTACAGAAAGTCATCAATATGCAAGAAAAGAGACCAAGAGGATGGGAAAGGAACAGAATAGAGCTACAAAAACAATAAAATATAATTAATAAAATATCAACAAGTATATACATGTCAATAATTATTTTAAACGTAAATGGTCTAAATGCTCCAATCAAAAGACACAGGATGGCTGAATGGATAAAAAAACAAGACTCATACATATATTGCTTACAAGAGACCCACTTTGGATCAAAAGACATACACAGACTGAAAGTAAAGGTATGAGAAAAGATATTTCATGCAAATTGAAATTTAAAAAGCTGGGTAGCCATATTTATATCAAAAACAAACAAACAAACAAACAAACAAACAGTGGCCTTAAATGCCATTTTAGAACATACGAACTTAATTGATAGTTTTAGGACATTTTACCCCAAAGCAGCAGACTATACATTTTTTTCAAGTACAAGTGGAACATTTTCCAGGATAGATCATATGTTAGGCCACAAAACAAGCCTCAATAAATTGAAAAAGACTGAAATCATATCAAGTACCTTCTTTGACAACAATGATATGAAACTAGACACCAATTACAAGGACAAAAAATACACAGATACATGGAGGCTGAAAACATGCTACTAAACAATAAGTCAGTTAACAAGATCAAGGAGGAAAAAAATACCTTGAGACAAATGAAAATGAATACACAATGACCCTAAAAATCTATGGGACACAGCTAAAGCAATTCTAAGAGAGAAATTCATAGCAATACAAGCCTACCTCAAGAAACCAGAAAAATCTCAGATAAACAATTTAACCTTACACCTAAAGGAACTAGAAAAAGAAGAACAAACAGAAGCCCAAAGTGAGAAGAAGGAAGGAAAAAATAAAGCCCATAGTAGAAATAAATGAAGTAGACACGAAAGAAAGAAAGAAAGAAAGAAAGAAAGAAAGAAAGAAAGAAAGAAAGAAAGAAAGAAAGAAAGAAAGAAAGAAAGAAAATATCAATGAAACCAAGAGTTGGTTCTTTGAAAAGATAAATGAATTGACACACTTTTAGCCAGACTCATCAAGGAAAACAGAGAACCCAAATTAAAAAAAAAAAAAAAAATCAGAGGGTGGTCCAATGGCTCAGTTGGTTAGTGCATGAGCTCTTAACAACAGGTGTGCTGGTTCAATTCCCACATGAGCCAGTGAGCTGCGCCCTCAACAACTAGATTGAAAACAACAAGCTGCCACTGAGCTGCTGGTTGCCGGTTCAATTCCCGCATGGGATGGTAGGCTGCACCCCCTGCAACTAGATTGAAAATGGCAACTGGACTTCGAGCTGAGCTGCGCCCTCCACAACTAGACTGAAGGACAATGACTTGACTTGGAGCTGATGGGTCCTGGAAAAACATACTGTTCCCTAATATTCCCCAATAAAAAATAAAAGCAAAAAAAAGATCAGAAATAAAAGAGAGTGACAACCAACACCACAGAAGTACAAAAAACTATTAGAAGTAATGAATTCAGTAAAGTATCAGGACACAAAAATTAACATTCAGAAATCGGTTGCATTTTTATACACAAAAAAATCAGAAAGAAAAAATTAAGAAAACAATCCTGTTTACATTTGCAACAAAAAGAATAAAATATCTAGATTAAATTTAACCAAGGAGGTAAAAGACTTGTACTTGGAAAACTATAAGACACAAGAAAGAAATTGGCTCTGCCGCCATCTTGGTTTCGCGTTTCCCGCACAAAATGCCCGGTGAAGCCACAGAAACCGTTCCTGCTACAGAGCAGGAGTTGCCACAGCCGCAGGCTGAGACAGGGTCTGGAACAGAATCTGACAGTGATGAATCAGTACCAGAGCTTGAGGAACAAGATTCCACACAGGCTACCACACAACAAGCCCAGTTGGCAGCAGCAGCTGAAATCGATGAAGAACCCGTCAGTAAAGCAAAACAGAGCCGGAGTGAAAAGAAGGCACGGAAGGCTATGTCCAAACTGGGCCTTCGACAGGTTACAGGGGTTACTAGGGTCACTATCCGGAAATCTAAGAATATCCTCTTTGTCATCACAAAACCAGATGTCTACAAGAGCCCAGCTTCAGATACCTACATAGTTTTCGGGGAAGCAAAGATCGAGGATTTATCTCAGCAAGCACAGCTAGCAGCTGCTGAGAAATTCAAAGTTCAAGGTGAAGCTGTCTCAAACATTCAAGAAAACACGCAGACTCCAACTGTACAAGAGGAGAGCGAAGAGGAAGAGGTTGATGAAACAGGTGTGGAAGTTAAGGACATCGAATTGGTCATGTCACAAGCAAATGTGTCGAGAGCAAAGGCAGTCCGAGCCCTAAAGAACAACAGTAATGATATTGTAAATGCTATTATGGAATTAACGATGTAACCATCTGTAAAAGACAAGGACCTTTTTTTGGTGTTTCAAAAGAATAACTGCAGCTTGGTTTGAAATTTGTACTGTTTCTATCATTAATAAAGTTATGGCTTCTTGTGGGGAAAAAAAAAAAAAAAGAAAGAAAGAAATTGAAGGAGATACAAATAAATGGGAGGACATGCCATGTTCATGGCTAGAAAGAATTAACATGGTTAAAATTTCCCTACTATCCACAGTAATCTACAGTGTCAATGAAAGCCCTATCAAAATACTCATGGCATTTTTCACAGAACTAGAACAAATGATCCAAAGATTCATATGGAAATACAAAAGTCCCTGAATAGCCAAAGCAATCTTGAGAAAGAAGAACAAAGTTGGTGTCACGCTATCTGATATCAAACTATACTACAAGGCTGTAGTAATCAAAACGGCATGATACTGGCATAAAAACAGACACATCGATCAATGGAACAGAATAGAGAACACAGAAATAAACTCACACATATATGGTTAGTTAATCTATGACAAAGGATGGAAGAATACACAATGGGGTAAAGACAATCTCTTCAATAAATGACGTTCGGAAAATTGGACAAACACACGTAAAAGAATGAAACTGGATCACAATCTTACACCACATACAAGAATAAACTCAAAATGGATTAAAGAGTGAAATATAAGGTCTGAAAGCATAAAACTTTTAGAAAACATAGGCAATAAACTCACTGACATTTGTCTTAGCAATGTTTTTTTTTTGGATATGAGTATGTCTCCCAGGGCAAAAGACAACAAAAGTAAAAGCAAACAAATGAGACTACATTAAACTAAAAAGCTATTGCACCTCAAAGGAAACCATTAACAACCAAAAAAGTAGCCTACCTACTGAAAGGGAGAAGATTTGCAAATGATGTATCTGGTAAGAGGTTGATAAGCAAAATGTATAAAGAACTCATATAGTTCAACACCAAAAGAACACAAATAATCTGATTTGTGTTGGCAGAAGACATAACAGACATTTCTCCAAAGAGATGGCCAATACAGATGGCCAATAGACAATAGACTCAATGTCACTAATCATCAGGGAAATGCAAATCAAAACCACAATGAAGTATCACCTCACACCTGTCAGAATGGCAATTATCAATAAATTAACAAAAAAATAAATGTTGGTGAGCATGTGGAGAAAAGAGAACCCTTGTGGGATTGAGAGAACCCTGTTTGTGGGATTGTAAATTGTTGCAACCACTATGGAAAATAGTATGGAGATTCCTCAGAAAATCAAAAATAGAGCAATTCCACTCCTGGGTATTTAGCCAAAGAAATCCCAAACACTACCTAATTCAAACAGACATACACAGCCCTATGTTAACTGCAGCATTATTTACAATAGCCAAGATATGGAAGCAATCTAAGTATCCATGAACAGACAAATGGATAAAGAAGATGTGGTACAAATGTACAATGAAATACTACTTATCTATAAAAAAGAATGAACTCTTACCTTTTGTGACAGCATGGCTAGACCTAGGATATTATGCTAAGTGAAATAAGTCAAACAGAGAAAGAAAAATGCCATATGATCTCACTTATATGTGGAATCTTAAAAAACCCCCCAAATGAAAGAACAAACAAAAGAGAAATGAACTTATTGATACAGAGAACAAATTGATGGCCCCTAGATGGGAGGGATGTTGGGGGATGGCTGAAAAAGGTGAAAGGGATTAAGAAGAACAAATTGCTAGTTACTAGAATAGTCATGCAGATGTCGTACAGCATAGGGAATATAGTCAATAACATAATAATTATGTATGGTGCCAGGTGGGTACTATATTTATCGGGGTGATCACTTTGTAAGGTATATAAATGTCTAATCACTACATTGTACACCTGAAACTAATATTATATGTCATACTTATATTGTATGTCACATAATATTGTATATCAACTATAATAGAAAAATAAAAGAAGATTAAATGGAAACAAACAAATGAATCAAAGACCTAAACTTAAGAGCTGAAATTATAAAACTGTTAGAAGAAAACGTAGTGAATATTTTTATGACATTGGATCTGGCAATAATTTCTTGGTTATGACACCAAAAGCACAGGCAATAAAAGTGAAAATAGATAAACTGGACTGCATTGAAATTAAAACTTCTCTGCATCTAAGGACACAATGAAGAGAATGAAAAGGCAATGTGTTCTCCCATTAGAATGGGAGAACATATTTGTAAGTCATACTCGTATATCTGACAACAGATTAATATGCAGAATATATAAAAAGCTCCTACAGTTCACCAACAAAATGAACAACACAACTAAAATTGTGCAAAGGACCTGAATAGACCTTTCTTCAAATAAGATCTACAAATAGCCAATAAGCAAATGAAATGATTAGTCACTACGGAAATATAAATAAAACCACAATGTGGTACTACATCACACCCTTTAGGATGGTTATTACAAAAAAGACAGAAAATAACAAGTATTGGTGAGGATGTATTGAAATCCTGCACTGTTGGTGGCAATGTAAAATGGTGTAACTGGTATGGAAAACAGTATTGAGGTTCCTCAAAAAAAAAGAATGAATATATAACCTAGCAATTCTACCTTTGGGTATACATCCAAAAATTGTAAGCAGGGTCTCAAAGAGATATTTGTATATCCATGTGCATAGCAACATTATTCACAACAGCCAAAAGGCAGACGCAAACGACGTGTCCATCAACAGACCAACAGATAAACAAAATGAGGTTTATACATACAATGAAGTATTGTTCAGATTTAAAAAGGAAGAAAATTCTGCTACAATATGGATGAAACTTGAGGACATTATCCTAAGTGAAATAAATCATACACAAAAGGAAATAAATCATACACAAATATTACATGATTCTACTTATATGAGGTCTCTAGAGTAGTCAGATTCATAGATAGAAAGTAGAATGGTGGTTGCCAGGGACTGAAGGGAGAAAGGTGTGGGTATTTATTGTTTAATAGGGACAGAGTTTCGGTTCTGAGAGATGAAAAGAGTTCTGGAGATGGATGGTAGTGATGGTCACACAACAATGTGAAAGTACTTAATGCCACCGAACTGTTCACTTAAAAATGGTGAAGATGGTAAATTTTATGTTATGTGTATTTTACCATAATAAGAAATAATCAACCCTCAAAAATAAATCAAGAAATCATTACTGTAGTAAATCATTAACTCTCCTTTACTTTTCAAAAAGTGTCACACTAGAGCTACTCCTTTAGTTGGTTTCTAAGCCTTACTGTTTGTATTATAGCACCTAGCACAGTGCTGGTTACATCTTGGAAACTCAACACTAAGTAAAAAAAAGAGCGTGGGGATGAATATATGGATTATGATAATTTTCCTCTTAAATTTCTAAAGCCATTCATTCAACTATTTTCTGTTTAAACTAACGTATATAAGTATATGTATTTGTGTATACATATATGTCTCTTTTTTAAGTTAAGAATTTTCCTATTTATGTAAAATACATACATTAGTTATTTTTTTTAGGTTGAAAGCCTATAACATTTTTAACACAAAACTAGAAAGAAGAGTATAATAAATGTCTATATATACCACCCAGAATCAACAATTAAGAGCTTTTCATTTGGCCATGGTACATCATGTTATGGTAAACAGTAATTTTCTCAGAGTCATGGTAACATCTTTATGTCAAGTACGAGGAAAAGGAGTTAAGTAACTGGACCAAAGTCACACAGCTGGTAAGTGGTGGAGTTGGTACTTACACCCAGGGCATCTGTCCCCATAACCCCAGCTATGACAACATCTGCCAAATCCATTAGGTTGAATTTCTTTTATTTCCACTTTTTTATGCAAGTTAATTATCTTAACTAATAAGATTAATTTTCCAACGTAACTGGGCCAATTTTTCAAATAAGGTTAACTCAAATTTTCTTAAAAAGAAAACAAATAACTTACGAGTCTGTTCTCTTACCACTGGTATTTGAGCTTTGGAAACAGCCTCACTACCGTCTCTAAACACTCAGTTACGATTCTGGAGTCCTGACTATCTGAAGCATGTGCTGAGGCACGTGGGGTCCAGAGCCTCACAGCTGTGCAATTCGGAGGAGAAAGTTACTACCTCCACAGTCAGTTACAAGTTAAGTTTCTAAATTAGACCCAGGTTTATCCCTTTTTTGTCAATGAGGAAGCAATTTATTCATTTTAGAAAAATGCTTTTTGCCCTACTCTTTTCTTTCACCCTGTTCCCCAGGCAGATTTACAACCACAAATCACAAATTCAGGCTCAAATGAGGTAACATCTGCAAAGAGCTTTGTAAATGGTGAATCAGTCCATATGGTAAAGTAGACTGGTTTGCTTGCTAGAAAACATAAGTTTACACTTTCTGACCTGGGTTTGGCCCCTGGCTGCACACTGTGGCTCTCTCCCTCCACACACCTGAAACACTACTGAGCAAAGGACTGAGGTCTATACTGTGGTGCAGAAGGGCTCCTGCAAATGGTCCCTCACCAGGAAACGATCTTCACAATTATGTTCACAAGGCACAAGGAAAGACTGAAGTCTGGCCTCCCAGATGACCATGCGGGAGGCCTCCTCAGAGGGAGACAGGTACGTGTGTTAGTACTGGCACCATGGAGTGGCATGCGTCATCAGGGCCCTGTCCCCCACACCCCACATCTCACCCAGGGACCTCTGCTGCGTCCCATCTCACCCAGCGTCCCATCTCACTGAAGTCAAACTTACATTCTGTACCAGGCCGATCACTGAGAAGAAACTTGTTTTGGGGATGAAAAACCTGGATGTATTATAGGGTCACTCATCATGACACTGTCAGAGACTCGAATGATGAATTAATTCTTTCATCCAGTGGTCACAGTGTGATGGTGGGCCCGGCAGGCATGACCTGCTCCCCCGTGGAGCACATGAGGGCCGTGCCAGCGGGCGCAGAATGGCCATGTCAGCTACCCAAGCAGGTCGTGGTAAAGTGGCTCATCAATGACCATGTGAGTCCTCCAGCACAATGGCCTCCTGTGGTGATCGGGACCCTCGACAGGGCTTGCTCGGCACAGAAGGCACAGCAGTGCTCCTGGCTGATTCATGGATATCTGAGCAGGGTGCCACCAGATTCCTGACGAGCAGGGAGGCCGGATGACGTGCTCATGGGCACGGTGGGGACTCTGCTGCGTGGGTGTTTTCCCAGGTAAAACCAGGTGAGGTGCTCAGGCACAGAGGGGCTGGCTCGTCTGGCGCAGGCCTGCAGACAGGGTCCGTCAGGCCCCTGCTGGAAGGCGCACTCATGCACTTAGGCAGGTGCTGAAATGGGAGAGGCTGAGCCCCGAGACGCTGGCTGGCTCGATATGGCAGCTACACTGGGGATCATAAAAACCAGACGAGCCAGGAGATAACCGCTGGTAACTCGTGTCACAATACAAATGTCAGTTTTCTGTATTATTTTACAACATCAACTAGCTTAGGAATGCTTTCAAGCAGGACACAGATACCGTTCACTGTTAAAAACAGGGCTAGGCCTTTATTCACTGGTATTCACGTGGCTCCTTCACTATCCGAGTTTGTGAAATGAGACCAAATGTCCTGTCCTTGGTGTTCTTTCAGGAGCAGCGACCACGTGGGTGCTGTAGAATGTTTCTATCAAAAGTAACAGCTGAGGGCGGGCACTCTACACTGGCTCATCCCTGTCTCAGTCACTTTCTCTTGCCCGTGAGAGTTAAGCTAAATTCTTTCATTAATTCTACTCTTTACTCCTTCAAAATATTCTTGTAACAAAGATGTACATACAAGCAAAAGACTCACCTAATAATTTTAAGTAAAATGTCCCTCCCTCCTTTGTGAAGTATGAGGTGAACTCAGGGGCAGTGGTGTGCAGCCCAGGCCCAGGACACTGGCTTCTCTCTTCAGTTCCGCCTTGCATAGCACTGGGGCCCCACAATCTGGAACATTCTGACGGAACAGCTCAGAGGCTAGGATTGCAAAGGGCACGTGTTTGCAAAGAGACATCCAGGTGATTATCTAGATAACGTGCCCCTGAATTCTAAGCTGAAAGACATTAGTTTGAGGGTTGTCTTCTCCTTAATTCGAGTGAATCATCATGAACTGATTTTATAAATATTGCTATTCTTCAAGCTAAAGGTGTACATTGTACTGTCTCTTTATCCAACAATTGCTCCTCTACTGAGCACAGTTGAACTTGTTCATTGTTTCAAAGCTGAAGCCACAATTTGTGAAAACTCGTTTTGTTTACAGCTTTTCTGCTGAAGAAGTACAGTGTAGCTCTGTTGCCTGCTGGCCATGCCTCCACCACCAGCAGACTCCAGAGACAAAATTACCTGTGTGAAGGTGGGAACTTGTCACAGGCATCATGGTGCAGGTGCAAGACTGACTCTGTTTTTACCTAATGCTTCATCTACTTTATGATATACTCAGTCATATGAAGTCTATTGATCATGAAGAAAAAAAGCACCTTCTTTGAATGAATAAATTCTATTTTAAAGAATAAAAGAGCAAGATTAAAAAAATCAATATATACATTCATAATGCTTCATTTCAAAACTGTAGAATCTGGAATATATAAAGCACCTGGGAGATTATTTAGCTCAAAGTTCCTCTTATAAATCAGGAGTTGAGACACCAGCCCTGGGGAGGCCAATGTCTTGACCAAAGTCACCTTAGCAGGATGGCCTTGTCACCCAGCCAAGCCTGTTGTCACCAGTGTCCAAGGAAGGAGGGACGTGAGGTGCAATTAGGGTTTTCTTAGACAAGAGACGTTGCTTGGGGTCAGGGGCCTGAGAGTTGTCCTCTACTATCTGAAAGACTCACGTGGGCAAGCGGTCCGAACTTTTTGGGGTAGACAGACGGAGAAATTTCATGGTGGCAGGTTTTAGTTTGATAGAAGAAAACAGCTTTCTGACAATGGAATGAGCTGCCTTGTGAGCTAGTGACCAAGTCTTCATCATGGGGCAAAACAGACCCTGCTTAGCCTCTGTGAGGATTTGCTTGAGGGAAGGAAGGCTGACCAATCCCAGCGCTGGGCTGGGCCAGGGACATGACATGCAGAGTGCATGCTGGGAGTACCTCTGGGGAGAGTGTTTGGTTTTTTTTTACGACTTCATTGTTGCATGTTTTACATATCATATAATTCACCCATTTCAAATGCACGATTCATTCAGTGGTTTTCAGTTACTCTACCAAGTTGCACAACCATCACCATACCTCAGTTTTATAACATTTCCACCCCGATAAGATCCCACGGTGGAAGTCGCTTTAACTAAAGCTTGTCCCTGGGTCCGGATTGTCTAGTGAGGGCCAGTCTTACGCGCACCAAATCCTGAAGGTTTGCACCGCAGCCCGGCTCCCACAGTGAGTGTGCTGGGTGCTGTGCCAAAAAGCAAGGGTGACAAGTAAGGGACTAGAGGGAAAGGAAGAGACTGGCAGGTGGGCGACAGAGCCCACCAGTGAACCAAAGGGTAGTGTCACTCAGGTGGCACCAAGAGAAGAGTATGTCTCCTTCCCTGGGTCCTGCTCCACTCCATGTAAGTCCCAGCTGTCAACAACTCTGCCACGGCCCGTGACACTGGCACTCTGACCTTCACGACAGCACACTTCAAAGGGCTTTAAGAGCATGCCATCACCTGAAAAAGACTCAGGAAACTGAAGCCAGCCGCTAGCAAAAAGATGGTCCTGATTGTACCGTCCATTTTTAAAAGTATTAACATCCATTTCAAACCCACTTCATTTCCCTAACAAGTTAAAATCACCAGAAAAAGGGAACCCTCGTTACACTCAGGCTCCCTGTGCGCCCCAGAAGGGGGTGTCCGTGGCCTCGCTGCGGACACCGTGAGAGGCCGGTGCTTGGCCCCGCGTCGTGCGCCCCATGCCACCGACCTGCCTGTGATGTTACGGCAGGGACTTACGCAGCGCCCTGATGACCACGTGTGCACAGCGCTTTCCGCGCACGCCCGCACTCCTTGCTGCAGCGCCCTGCGAAGCCTCGCGAATCTGATGCGGGGCAGTCAGGCACCGGCAAGGGCAAGCTCCCAGTGCACGTGCCAGTCACCAACCGGGGCCTTGGTGGGGCTGGGGTAATTGTAAGGGAAAGCCTAGGACCTCCGCTACAGGAAATCTGAAAATCTTAATTGCTAGTTAATGCTTCATAAAAAACAACAACTTTGAAGTGTGGAGCTCAGTCTTTGGGCTTATAGCACCCAACATCCAAAAGAAACAAAAACAACGCAACTACTCATAAAATCTCAGAAAGCCATTTCAGTTTTCTGAAACTTTGAAAATATTGCAAAAATGGCATGTATTTCTCCAGAAAGGCTGAGGAGGAAAAGGATGTAAGGGGGTGGGGGTGGGGGGGTGTCACGAGTGGCACTTGTAGCAGGAAAAAATGAAGATGTATGTTAATGGAAAAAACGTGCAGGAATTACATCTTTGTTAGTGTCATGAGGCACAGAGTATGATGAACACTGTAACTGGCGGGGTCGCAGTCTGCTCCAGTCACCTCTTCCATCAACTGGGTAAGAGCCACCTCTCTAACAAAGTTGGAATGGATTCTTTCTCTTCTGATCATTAGCTCACTGGTACCTGAATTCAACCTACCTATCTGTTTTGTGAGATACAAGGAACATGTCATGTTAGAGGACTGTGGGGACAGAGCCAGGAGTGCAGTTTCCAGGCTCTCGGCCTCACATAGAAAGGTGCTGGCTCAGGTAGTAAATGGCCATCAACTGTGATTGGATGGCCATCAGCTGTGGCTAGTTGGCCGTCAGCTGTAACCAGTGAGCCATTGGCCACTAATGTAACTGCCGTGGCTACGCTAGCGGCAAATGGGGGCTAGCAAGAAGATGGTGGCTGAGCTAGCAAGCGTGGATTGCGGTTAGCATGGCGGAGTGAGGGTTGCAGATTGTAGAGAAGTGGACAGCAGGTTGCAGACAGTGTGGCTCCTGCTTCCTGTCTTCAACCCAGCTGCCAGCGAGACTATAGTGATATGACTCCCCTACCTATGGCTCCGTGGGCGTTCCTTTTTGGCCTCACCATATCCTGCGTTCTTATGTAGGGAGCGGGACCAGAGACCCCGCACGACAGGACAGTGGCAAATCTAAAGCCCAAATCCTGCTACAAAGTCTTTTTAAAATAGACACAACCTCAAAAGTGGGGTGGCAAAGAATATTCACGCTCGGCACCTGTAAGCTTTCAGAGGGCTGCCTGGATATTAGGGACACGGATATTAGGGACTTTCGTTCTTTCCAGCAGAGCTCCATGGATTGTAAATAAATCCGTGCTGGTCACACATCAGTCTCCATTTTTCTCCATCTTGACCTTGAGATACGACCTGAGGAGACTGCAAGTCCCAGCAGGCAGTTTTCAGTCTCTCTGAGCAGCTCCACATAAAAGATGAAAGCAATTTCAACAGGCACCATGTGCAGTCCTCTTGGCTTCTGGAAAACTGTAGAAGCCCTGTAACTGGCCCAGTGTTCGGGCAGCAGCCTCCTGACATCTTTTTCAAATTATAAATCCATTTGGGATAAATTCTCATGGGTTGTGCCTTACAGCCCGGAGTGGATTGCACAGCAGGTGCTATTAGAACCTAGTTGTAATCAGTGACTGATGGTCCAGGAACCTGGGAAGGTTCTAATAATAAGCAAGAACTATCATCAGAATACTTAAACACTTAACCAGCTTTGCATCTTCAAAGCACTTTACAAACATTAATTAATTAATGTACACTACACCCCTGTGATATAGTTAAGTATTATTATCTCCATCTGACATATAAGGAAACAGACAGGTTAAGTGGCTTGCTTGAGGCCACACAACAAGCCCAGAGTGGGTCTGGGAACTGAAATTAGAAGCACCTGATGCAAACTCACACCCAGGTGTGCTAGTGGTGTGGTCAGCTGGTTCACCTCAACCCTTAGTAGGGAGCTGAGAAGCACCTCTGTGGGAGGGCCTGTGGTTACAGCAGACCTGCTGACAAGTGTCAGAGGAGGCAAGCCTCAGGCTGTCTGTCAGACCCTGTCTCATTCCACAAGGTGAAGCCGCTCCTTGATCACTTTGCAACCCAGAATGGTCAGTAAGAGTTTGATGAGAGAGAGCAGGAGAGTGACAGCTGTGCTCTGGCTAGTCCACTGCTCTGTCTAGCTGTGGTGGGTGGAGGAAGGACGGCCCTTTGCTTCTGCATTCCCTCACCACACGGGAAGTGCACTGACAGTTCTGGCTAGAAGAGAATGCTCAGGCAGGCTGGTAGCTGGAAAAGTCAGATGTCATATCTAAAGAGTGGGTGACAGAGGGAGGAAAAAATGGAGGAAAAGAGCAGACCTGGGCAGGAAGAGCCTACCATCCAAGAGTCCTCACAAACAACGGCAACAGCAGCAAAAATCTACCCTGTGGAAATGGAGGCTGTAACTGAGAATGAAAAGAACTACAGAAGGGAGAACTGAATGGTGAAAGATGAATTGCCTTGGCAACTGAAGGTGGCGAGAAAGGGTAGGAAGTTGGGAAGGAACATGGGAGACTGGGCAAAGGAAGGAGACCCAGCATTTCCTGAATGCCTTCTGTGTACCAGGAGCTTTACAATAGTCACGTATTTAGTCCTCAACTCAGCTCTACCAGGTGAATATCACTTTATTTTTATCCTCATTTTTAGGAATGGGAAACTGAGGTACCAATGGTCAATTTTCAGGCATAGTTAGAATTCAAACCAGGTCTGGATAACGATGACCATCCTGCACCATCCACGGCAGGGAAGGACTCGGGCATTTCAATACATGGAAAGGCAGGAAGAACTGGGAGGAGGTGCAGGTTTGGGAGTGGCTGTAAAGACGCTAGTAACACCGTGCTGGGGGCAGTTCAGGCATTCTGCAGCTGTGGGGGACAGCTGCCATACGAGGAGGTGCAGTTGACTTGAGAATGGTCTTAGGGAAGTGGGGAGAAGCCGGAAAAGGCAAAGGAAGCCCTAGGCCCATGTGTATCTCTGGCAAGCACATTCTTAGGAATCTAGTAAACCCTACCTAACATATTGGAATATCCAAGGAGAAACATTCAAGTGGTTCATATATGTCACACCGGTTGGCTTACGTTAACTTAGATATGCTGTCATCAGAGCCAAGGAAAATCCCTTCACTTTTTAGAAAACACAAATTGACATAGATCATCCCAATATTTCCCTGGTTGTTTGCTGACAATGCAAATTTGGGGAGTACTCCTGAGTAACATTTGTGCTCTCTCCTGCCAAGGTGCTGATGGCAGTCACCTGGGAGGAACACTGCTTTGGGATGAATGGACATTTGTTGAATGAATGACTAAACAAGGATTCAGAGGCAAAATGTTGTCTACGAATCCTTGCAATGGGACTGCCAGATGGAGGATATAGGCTTGCATTTACTTATTTTACTAAAAGCTCCCTATCTCCCCGACCCTCTTTCTGAATATTGGAAGACAGGTCTGACCTTTTCCTTTCAAATATGACATTTCCTTCTGTGGGAAGAGACGAAACCTAAAGTGAAATTATTTTCGTAGAACTCACTCTTATTTATGGTATTTAAAACCAGATTGTAGCTTTTCTTAGCATCTCGAACTTTTCTAGAATGTGCAATGGGAAGGAGAAAGGGAGAGAACTTCAACTTGGGTTGTCTTCAAAAGGGGTACTGGGAAGTGACGGGAACCGAGGGTCCTGAAACGTGTGCAGGCAGAGCACCCAGAAGCAGAGCTGAGGGTGTTGGCTCAGAAAAGGCTGCTCTGCTTCCCTTTACGAACCAGCCCAGTCCAAACTGTGGAACCTCCCGCAGCACAGTGCCCTCAGTTGCCTCCTGTCCTGATGTATTTAACTGGAACCCCCTAAAGTTTCCTAGAACGTTGAAAACCTCGATACTTTCTCCCTGTTTCCACCCATGCCTCCTACAGAGTTCTTTCCACAGCTTTTACCAATGCAAGCTGCACTGTGGTGTTCTTGCTGTCCAGAACAAGCCCACAGTTCCCCTCTCACATCCACCAGAACCCCAAACTCTAACCATGGCCTATAGTGCCTTATGTGACCAGCCCACGGCCATTTCCCTAACCTCCTTTCTTCCTCCAGCCCCTGCTCACTGGCATGTGCACTGGCCCCTCTGCTCTTCCTTCAGCTGGCTGAGCACATAGCTGCCGTAGGCCTGTGTGCTCACGGAACACCCTTCGTGGGAAGGTCTGCGTGGCCTTCTCCCTGATTTCCTTTATGTCTGTGCCCAAAGCTCTCATTATCAGAGAGGTCTGCCTCCATCACCATTTACCTTGCTTTGTTTTTCTTCACAGCACATATGTCCCCTGATAGACTCATTTATTTATGGTCTGTGTCCTCCCATCAGGAGGTAAGCATCCTACGCATAGGGACTTTGCACCCCCAAGGCCTGCCACAGTGCTTGGCACCCGATAAGAATCTGTTGGATAAATGCTTAATCCTTGCACATACCACCTATTATAGTTTCTTTACAATAAAAAAAGCCATCCAGTAAAATTTTCTACTTTGGTATTTATTTTTATCAAATTAATCCTTAAATGTTACACATTCTTACTCCAAAAGACCAACTTTGGATCTTGATTTTTTTTCTAAGATCAAGAATCTGTTCCTTTTACTAGAATCTTGCCCAGCCTTTGGTTGAAACCTGTAAAAGCCTGGGCCGACTTGTTGGCCTCAGAGATTTCTGAGTCCTGCATGTACTTCCTTTATGCCCATGACCCCTGTCTCACCTGCCAGCTCCCCCTCCAGCTCCATGGTCTGTCACCAAGGGTGATGCCAAGGTGCGTTCTTACAACCTCACTGTTCACTCCTATGGAAGGAAGACTGGGAGTTTTGCCCCCCAGTGGAACTGAATCATTTCCCCTTACAGGGACCTGGGATGAACGAGTGTCCCATTCTCCTGAGCGTTCTCACCCCCGTGTGTGGCCCAGTTTTTCATTTACAACACGGACAATCACGTAAAGCTGAAAGTGACGATGCTCTTTGTACTGTCAGCCAGATGACTATGTCACTCTGCCAGTGCTGAAGAGTTTGAGCCCATGTGAACTCTTCCCTGATCAGCTGCAGTTCTGGCCCAATGATTAGCACAGTGCCCTCAGTTGCTATATGCTAATATTTAAGCATAATGTTTAGCTTGGAAAATCCTAGACAGCAGTAAAGAGGCTGCACGTTCAGGTAGAGATTTCTCTACTTCATTGATATCAAAGGTATAGGGCCATAAGAACGTTTAAAATTGAAGTTAAAATAGTTCTAACTGTAGTATTAACATGTTTTACTTCAGTAGTGTTCATTATAGTCACTTATATATGACATATGAGCTGTGTAAATACATACAGTCTCCACACACCCCGTCGGCTTCCTCATCTGTAACTCCTGTGGACAGAGCAGGATTCATGGAGTTGGCAGTTGGTTGTTTATTTTTTTCTACTGTATTCAAAGGTGGCTTATGCTTTTAAGGGCTTTTAAGTGTATAATCACAATTATTTTAAAGAGTTTCAATTCCATGTGCTAGAGAAGTAATGAGCCAGCCGAGGAATTGAAAGTGAAAATGAAATATTAGTATAAAAGGGAAAAGGGGAGTAGACCCTTGACTTTTAGTGCAAAGAATAAGACAATCTTAGACTCATTTTATACATCACTTTCAACCATTTTTCTTCTGAGGTAGGAATGAATATCTGACACGGAAGTATAGGGCAGAAAGCTTTGCTGTTGTTTTTGGCATTCTGGTTTTCCTCTTTTACTGTGGTCAGAGCAGAGGGCCTCCTTCTTTCTGGTGATCATACATTCCTGATTTGCTTGTCATCTGGAGATGTGCTTTGTCAGTGGCGACTGGGTTAAGAATGAAGTAGAGCAAAATGAAGAAGACAGTGACGAGATAATGGAGCAGGGAGAGAAGGATATGCATGCGCCTTGCTTCACACAGGGCTATCGCCCTAGAAGAATAGAACATTTGTAAGTATAATCATGTCTGAAATGTGATGATGAAGCTTGCTCTCTGAAACAGACCCCACTGAGCTAAAATAAGGACTACTTTCTAAATATCATCTTTAATTTATCATTTTGGTATATTTAGATTTGTTATATCAAGTTGAGTTATATAATTGGTAGACTTTCTGAGGACATTATTTCTAATTTCAGTGACCTATAGGAGTTAAACTTGACCTCTGGTCACACTAAGAGGAGTCAGCCATATGCACAATCAATGGAGGAGTGATAATGACACTTCCATTCAGATAGGGCTGGGAGTCTACAAAGGGATATCCACATATATCACTTTTGATTCTCAATAGCCACAAGAAGTAAGTATGTAGTAGGTAAGTAGATTGGACATCTGTCCCATGTTATGGATAAAGAAACAAAGGCTCTGTGAGACCCCTAAGGTCAGACAGCCATGAGGTTCTAGAACGGGGAATCAAACTTTTGTCCCAAGGTCCTCTCACTTGCACCACAAGGCATGTGTCTCCTTCTATACCCTCTTTATTTTATACTATGGATTTGTGGGCTAGAGCTCCTCTTCTGTTGGTCCTGAAGAGGCACCAAGAGCAAGAACATTATGGAGCAAATGTGGTAAATGTGAAGCATCAGAGAACTGTCCCTTCTTCCCATTCTGTCAGCCTTATTGTACCAGGGAGGTAAATCTCTGCTATGATTTATTTAAGTTTTTGTCTACCTGTTTAAATTAAAAAGAAGTTCTTGCAAATTTAAAAAGTTGTACAGACACTCAATGATATAAAGGTAACATGAATTTATACTTACACAATCAGCTTTTTATGTTACGGTGTTGTGATCATTAATAGAATTTATGGAGTATCCACGGAATGCACAGGACCCTTGGGATCCTGGGGTATAATTTGAACTGTTTCGTTGCCTTTGTTGTGTAGTAGGCATCTCCGATAACGTCTATAGCTGATTCATGACACATTTACATTTTGGGTTCCCAAGGTCACAGTGTCCTTGTAACCTTGGCATGGAGTAAGCTAACTGGAATGATGGTGGATCAGGAACTAACTTCTCTCTTTTTTGACAACATGAACGGGGCTGGCTAGGCACCTCCTGTGTAGCACTTAATATAATCAACCCTCCCAGCTGGTCACAGGCATTTATGGAGAAAAGGGTGCTGGGGAAAGGGTGCTGTGTTTTCTGCTGAGCACAAGCACCCTTACAGTCCTCACAGAACAAGTCAGAGCTTACCTAGATGAGCAACACCAAAGAGTAGGGCTTCAGCACATACTAACATGAGCCAAGTGGCAGCTAGGCCCACCCTGGGCCCCTGCCATTGACTCAGCAAGTATGGCTGTCTTATAGGGTGTCAGGGGGAGGGGGTGGTAGAGATGAAAGAAGCACGTCTGCTCAACAAACTGCTAGATGGCCAGACCCAGATTGATCAAAGTCTGCCATTTTGCCTTATCTATTTGGAACCATAATTCAAGAATGAAATTGCCCTAGGTTTTCTCCTCCCCACCATTAAATTCCATTCAATCATAGTAGGCAGAATGCAGTCACGCTCAAGCAGCCAGATGTTATCATTACAGACCTTTCTTTATAAACCAATGCTGAAACTTGAGTGGTTGATGAGACCAGCTAAGCAGTTGTACCTTTGACCCGACTGCATTAAACTTGCCCTATCAATTTAAGCTTAGTATAAACACCATTTCCCAGGGCCCCTCATGAAGTCAGCGGTGAGAAGAAGCTGACTAAGCCTAAACATTTTTTAACAGCAATCTTGTCTTACAACACCAAGGGGATTTACTGGGTATCTGGGGCTTTATAAAACCATATGGACATGCTGAAAGAATTAAAATCCTTTAAGAATGAAAAATTGATGGTGACAGTCCTTTCTGAAGACCACTTGGTGGAATGGCAGCATAGAAATGGGTAGGAGAGTTGATTTGAAACACTTTTGTATTTTTTTAAGTGACATATTTTTAATAGTTTTTTTTCTTTTTTCTCAAATGTTTACTCTGAGGTGGCCACTCTGATTAAAAAAAAAAAATGTGTCCTACTTATCAGTAACTTAGACATTTTGAGAGAAATTGAACATATTTATTGTCCCAGTTAAGTTTCTTTCTAATACAGAACTGGGACCCTCTCTCCATTCAGACAGCTTGGATCATGCCATCACAAAAGGTAAGGATACATTTATGATTTGTAAATAAACATACTTCAATGTAAGGCTATTTCAAAAGAGAAGACCATCCTTAGAAGTGTTTGTTTAATATATATATATATATATTTTTTTTTTTTTTAATTTTATTATTATTTTTTTTAACTTTGTATAAAAAGAGTATTCGGTTACTTTTTGGCTTAGATTCCAAATAAGTAGGATACTGTCACTTTCTGTTAAAATGCTAAAATAGTACATTGGTAAGCAAATTGCACTATAAGATTTATAAACTCTAATACAAGTTACTTTGAAAAATGTCTTATCAATAAAAATTTTTGAATTATAAATTATAAAAAGTGGGCAGACAATGTAAATATTTTAAGAGGAAAGAAAAAGGAACCCAAACATCAAAACAGAATATTCTCCATTAAGGGAAAAAATACTATTAAGTTAGAAATATTTTTGAAAATCATCTGATTTTTGCCATATCAAACAAGTACCAGGGTATCAGCTCAGGACAACAAAACCAGTTAGTTATCAAGAGGTATTTTCATATAAACCTCACATACACTGGAATTGGTGAAGAGTCACAGATTTAAAGGAAACATACGTGTAACTCAAATCAATAATGTGAAGAAATCAACTAGTAAAGAGAAAAATTCTCTATAAGAATTCTCTATAACCGTGAAATCTAATACTGAGGTCTAAAAAAACTCTGTCAAATATCTTGTTAGCCTGATTAAAAGAATTCTTATATATTTTTCCTTTTCTTCAGAAGGAGGCAACAGAAAAGACATTTATTTCATGGGATAGAGAGAGAAAACACTGAAACAGATCCTTGGAAGATTGTGGTCTAGACTTGGTACTGTCACAGTTTGGGCAATTTCGTGAGCCCAGAATGGCCTGGCCTGTCCCTCTGAAAGCGTGCACTTCAGAGGGGATGGCAGCTCAGCTTCTTTCTGGCTCTACAACTCTTCCAAGGTACACGTTCTCTCTGGGATGCATTTCAGATTCTGTGATCTTTAAGGTTCTTCCCATCTTTCTTTAGGATTCAACAAATGTAGGAAACATTTGTTCAGAGAGAAAAATGCACTTCGTGAATAACACCTTCCTCTGTTACTTCAATAAAAAGAAGTAACATGTATTGCGTGCTTTGCTATTTAAATGGGAGTATTGAAAAATGATGTCATCACATTCCACAGCACTTCACAGTGAGTTTATGAAGCTGACACTTAGAAGTGGAGGTCTGCCATCAAGAGTTGTCACAACCTGTTGGATGATGGCCCAGTGATTGTAAAAACCACAGAAAACCCCCCTCACCCCCGTTCCCCTGAAGGTTTGGTGGGCTTCTCAGGAATATCCACTTGGAATTACAAAGGAGGGGAAAGCTTAAACAGTGTTTTTCAGACCCATCAAGTCTCTAGGAAGGATCAAATGGATGGCATGATTTCAACCCCACTTGACGCGGGGTGAGAATGAGGAAGCCTCGCTGGGTGCTGGGTGGCCTTCTGGGAGTATGGGGCCAGAGGGCAACGGTTTGGAAAGGAGAGGGTGTTACCCGTGGTGAGACAGAGGTGAGAGGGGTGTCTTGTGCATGGGCGTGTTACACAAGGAGCTATACATTCCCTGCTTTGATTTGAAAAAGCTATTTTAGTATGAAGGGTTTCTGTTTGTTTGATTTTTCCACCTAAACTAAAAGTGTGAGGAGAATGCTTTAGGAAAAGTTCTGGTAATTAGACAAACCTTTTCCACTTGATGTAACACACACTGGAATGTGGGATTTGTAAGCTGAGGCATCATGACTGGTAACTGATTTTTAGTTTTTCTTAATTAATCAGCAGCTCAGATATTTAAATGGAATTGGTTTATCCACACTGTGATAGGCCAGAGGAAAAAAGTACACTAATCTGAAAAACTAGGATATTGTCTAAGTTGGTTTATAATTAAAAAGAACATTTAAAATGAAGAAAATTAAATAGACATGCTCTAACATAATCTTCCTAAGGTAAGGCGACACTGGAGAGGTAATCGAGTCCTACTGTCTTCTGACTTCTGCTGTATTTTTAGTTTTCATTCTGCATTCCACGGTTCCAAAAGCTGAAGTCATCTGCAGGTCAAACCATGGCCTGCGGTGACTGCCTAGCACTTCTTAAAAAATGCATTTTAGTTCTGAAAACATGAAAACTCTTGCTCTGAGGCTGGATTCAATGAACCACACCTCTTTACAAGTTGCTCATCTTTCCTCCCTCCCAGGGCGGACTTCTGCTCAGAGTTTTGCTGTCACCACATAGCTGCGGGGCTTTTCGAAATCCTAGACAATGAAGCTCATTTCCAAGTTGCTCACCTCCCAGCAACGGTGAGGGCCTTCAGAAGGCTTGAGTTTATGGATTGGGGGTGAAGATCTGACAGCAGCATTCTGTAAACCACGGTAACCTACCAGCACTTACAACGCTCCAAGGTGTCAGTCAGTTGCACCGCCCTTACCCTTTCTAAGCAACCTGTGACCCACAGAGATGCCAGCCTACCGGAGCCTGGTGGCAGGCTTATCGCTCTCATCTACGACTTTCAGACACATTCATGTTGGTGCATGTGTTTAAAGGCTGCCTTTCACTCTATGCCCTGCTCAGAATAAGCAAGCAAGGGAAGACAGCTTTCATCCTAGGTTGCTCTTCTGTGAAACACCACAGTGATGAGGAAAACGAATGGCAGCCGCTGGGGTCTGGCCAAAAGCAACAGCACCACACCACTGCCAGAGACTATACCTAATACAGGGCATCATTATCTTCTAGGCCTAAAGTCACAGATGTATGTGCATGTAAACCACTAAGTAAATAAACAGGAACACAGAATGAATTACATCCTCTGATGATTTCAGAGGCAAGCATTTTGTGCATTCCTAAAATATGTATAAGATAAATTAAAAATGGGCAAAATCACGAATCCAGGACTACCACAGACTTCCTCATTGTGTTTTGGCCTGCATCAGACAGGGCCTAGTCGTCACACACTACAATCACATTTGGGTCTGTCTTGGAGATGACAGGTGTGGGTAATTTGAGAGGTACCGGTAACCTTGAAGCAATTGCTATGCTATGTTTTCTGAAATGATAAAGGTGGTCTGGTGCCCAAGTCACGATGAATGAATGAGAGAGAAGATGGGGTGACAAGAGAATGGGAAAGAACTGGGGGGCATGGGATGGTGGGTGGTTAGGATAAAAATGGAGTGGAAGAGGGGAGAAGTAATCGGGAACAGGAAGTAGGGTGGCTATGATAGAAAATAGTCTACAAGCAATTGATTAGGTGGTGTGTGTGTGTGTGTGTGTGTGTGTGTGTGTGTGTGTGTGTAAGCAGGCATACATATTAAGAGACCTAGAGTTTTGTGTAATTCTTTCCATACAATTATAATTTTAGAAACAAAAGTATTTCTGAAGTTTCCAGTTTTATATCTAACATTCTTGGGCATTATTTAAGTCTCTAAAATCAGTGTAAAAAGAGGCATTTCACAATGCTTGGTCTCAGTAAGCAAACTCAGATGCTGAGACAGAATTCTGAGATTAGATAAAAGGTCTCCAGAAATGACAGACTGCAGAGGTTTTACATGTGGTGCAAGGAGACCTATTTGGCCACCTGCCTGAGTATCTTCCAGAGGTAAAAGGGACCTCAGGAGAATCCAACCACCTCACCAGGCAATGACACAGTAGTGACGCAAATTTCAGGGTTAATTTCCTTCTGGTTTGTGTGCCCTGTCTCACGCGGTACTCTTCTGACCTTTCTAAGGAGGCTTTCTGAATGCTGCTGGTTAGAAGCTGGAGTCAGCACAGGGCTAGAGTGAACGCTGTTCCCTAGTATCCTTTCTGGGCTGGTCAGAAAAAGCAGCTTATGACTGGGTCTGCACTCCTCACCACGCCCAACCAGACATTTCAGCGGGGATTCGGAGTGTACCAAATAATTCCCAATTCCATATTTTTAAACACAGCATGAAACAAGCCATCGATCAGCCCACAGCAGCTGGCAGAGGATCAAGCAGGCCCACCGTGGCTTGAACTTTTGTGAAAACAAATGAGGGTTAGGATTTCAGAGCCCCTCTCCAGTTTCAGGCGATCACTAATTCCGACTCTATTTTCCCTAACATCTCAGGCTGCCCAGGCTGCTCAGCCCAGCAGACGTGCCGGCTGGCACAGATCCACGGGCTGCTGTGTTCCCAGAAACTATAGGCCCAAGTGATCAGGGCACTGCCACATCCGTGCCGTCCTCCCACCTTTTTGGCAAAGACTCCAAGTTTTTCACTATGACCTCTCTTCAGTTAACTTGTCAAAGGGCCTTTTCTTTTTTTTTTTAATATATAGGACTTTAATTTTTAGAGCAGTTTTCGCTTTACAGAAACATTACACAGAAAATACAGAGTTCCCATATACTCCTTCCTCCCCATTCCTTGCACAATTTCTCCTATTATTAATATCTTGCATTAGAGTGGTATATTTCTTACAACTGATGAACCAATACTGATGCATTAGTAACTAAAGTCCATAGTTCACATTAGGCTTCACTCTTTATATTGTACAATTTTATGCCTTCTGACAAATGTATAATATCATGTATCCCCACCACCACAGTGTTGTACAGAGGAATTTTTCTGCCCTAAAAAAACCCTGTGCTCCATGTCATCATCCCTCCCCACCCCCCCGAACCCCTGCCAACCACCAATCTTTTACTGTCTCCACAGGTTTGCCTCTTCCAGAATGTCATACACTTGGAATCATACTGTACATAGCCTTTTCAGATTGGCTTCTTTCAGTTGGTAATATGCATTTAAATTTCCTGCCTGTCTTTTTGTTGCTTGATAGCTCATTTCTTATTATTGCTGAATAATATTGCCTTGTATGAATGTTCCATAATTTATCCATTCTCCGACTGAAGGATATGCTGCTTGCTTCCAGTTTGTGGAGATTACGAATAAAGTCGCTACAAACATTCCTATGCAGCTTTTATGTACACATAAGTTTTCAACTCCATTGGGTAAATATCTAGCGGTGTGACTGATAGATTGTATCATAAGACTACTTTAAGGCTTTAAGAAAACTGCAATCTTCCCTCCAAAGGGGCCCCCCACTCTGCATTTCCACCAGTGGCAAACAAGAGTTCCTGGGGCTCCAGACATCCCTGCCAATATTGGCATTTGGGATTTTCATTACTCTAATAAATGTGTAGTGCAATTCCCTAATGACATAGGATGTTGTACATTTATTTTTCCATATGCTTATTTGCCATCTGTATATCTTCTTTGGTGATGTGTCTGTTTAGACTTTTTGCCCATTTTTGATTGGGTTGTTCATTTTCCTGTTGAATTTTAGCAGTTCTTTGTCTACTTTGGATACCAGTCTTTATCAGATATTTGTTTTGCAAAGATTTTTCTCCAAGTATGTGGCTTTTCTTTTGTTCTCTTAATTGTGTCTTTCACAGAGCAGAAGTTCTTAATTTTAATAAGGTCTCATTATCTTTTTCTTTCATGGACTGTGCTTTTGGACTAAAAACTCCAAAATCATCTTTGGTGTTATAACTAAAAACTCCAAGGTCACTAGATGATCCAGATTTTCTCCCATATTATCTGCTAGAAGTTTTTTAGTTTTCCACTTTACATTTAGGTCTATGATCCATTTTGAGTTAATTTTTGGGAAGGGTACAAGGTCTGTGTTGAAATTATTTTTATTTATTTATTTTTTTGTATGTGGCTATCCAGTTGTTCCAGTACCATTTGTTGAAAAGACTCTTTTATCCATTGAAATGTCTTTGCTCCTTTGTCAAAGACTAGTTGACCATATTTGTGTGGGTCTATTTCTTGGCTCTGTATTCTGTTCCATTTATCTATTCTTTCACCAATACCATGCTGTCTTGATTATTACAGCTTTATGGTACGTCTTGAAGTCAGGTGGTGTCAATTCTCTAATTGTTCTTTTTCAGTATTGTGTTGGTTATTTTGGGTGTTGTGCCTTTCCATACAAACTTTAGAATTAGTTTGTCAATATCCACAAAACTGTCCTATGTTATGTTCCTTCTTCATGAAGAACTTCTTTTTTTAAATTTATTTTTATTTTATTATTAGTTTCAGGTGTACAAAATAATGCAATAGTTAGACATTTACACCCCTCAAAAAGTGACAACCCCCCTTCCCCCAATCTACCTCCCCTCTGACAGCGCACACAGCTGCCACAGTTCCACTGACCCCATTCCCTGCGCTGTACTCCACATCCCGTGATGAGATATGTATATATATATATATATAAAACCACAGTCGACACCCATCACTATTCAGCTTCAGCTTCAGGTGTACACTGCAGTGGTCAGGCACCTACACCGTGCATGAAGTGGTCTCCCCGATAAGACAAGTGTCCACCAAATACCCTACAAAATCTTTACAACATTACTGATCATATTCCCCAAACTGTCCTTCGTATCCCTGTGGCAATCTTGTGGTTACCGATTGTGCTTTCTAATCCCCTCACCCTCTCCCCCATCCCCAACCCCCTCCCATCTAGCAACCCTCAGTTTTTTTCTCTGTATCTCTGAGACTGTTTCTGATTAGCCTGTTCATTTATTCTATTCTTTAGATTCCACATATAAGTGAGATCGTCTGGTATTTGTCTTTCTCCATCTAACTTATTTATGAAGAACTTCTTTTAACTTCAATTCTTGCAAGATAAGTCTAGTGGCAACAAATTTCCTTAATTTATATTTGTTTGAGAAAATCTATTTCTCCTTAACTTTTGGTGGATAATTTCCCTAAGTACAGAATTCCAGGTTGGTGTTTTTTTCTTTCAATGCTTTAAATATTTCACTTCACCCTCTTCTTATTTGCATGGTTTCTGAAGAGAAGTCTGATATAATGCTTACCTTTTTTCCTCTAAAGATAAGCTGTTTTTCCCTCTGGCCTCTTTTGATATTTTTTCTTTGTCTTTTATTTTCTGCAGTTTGAATATGACATACTTAATTGTAAATTTTTGGCATTTATAGTACTTGGAGTTCTCAGAGCTTCCTGAATCTGTGGTTTGGCATACGCCATTAATTTTGGAGAAATTGCAGCTAGTTTTGCTTTAAATGTTTCTGCTGTTCCTCTTTCTTTCTTCTCATTCTGCTACTCCCATTGTGTGTATGTTACACCTTTTGCAATTGTCCTGCAGTTCTTGGACATTCTGTTCTAGTTCCCCGCCCCCCATTCTTTTTTCTCTTTGCTATTCAGGTTTAGGAATTTCTATTGACATACCTTCAAGCTCACTGATTCTGTCCTTGGCCGTGACCAGTCCACTGATGAGCCCATCAAAGGCTTTCTTCATAGCTGTCTTAATTTAAAGTCTTATAATTCCAAAATCTTTTCTATACCTGATTCTGATGCTTGCTTTGTCTCTTCAGACTATGGTTTTTGCCTTTTAATATGTCTTGTAGCTGAAAGCTGGACTCGATGTAACAGATAAAATGAACAAATGTAGAAGACCTTTCATGTGAGGTTTTATGTTTATCTGGCTAGGAATTAAGCAGTGTTTATCGTTTGCTGTAGCTGTATCAGAGGCTAAAATTTCCTCCAGTGTCCTTGTTTTTGTTTCCTCCTTTGTCTTTGGGTTTCCCTATAGATTCCTTCTTGGAGTCTGAACCTTGCAGTTCTTTCAGCTGTAATACCCATTCATATACAAGAGCCTGGTGACGTGGTGTTAAAGTGTGAAGGAAGGGAAACATTCTTTAATCCTATAATTAGTTCTCATTCTTTTATTGGTCTATGTCCCTGGGCTGTGACCTTTATAAGTGCTTTTCAGCTTTCTTCCTCATCTTCCTAAGTGAGACAAGAGGGCTAGAGGAGGCTGGAGTTGAGTATTTGCCTTCCTTCACATCAGTTAGACTCTGGTAAATAATTTCCCTTGAGGGAAGGCATTTGTTAAGAAGAAGAGAGAGCTTTGAACACACCCTGTTTCCCTGAAAATGAGATCTAGCCGGACAATCAGCTGTAATGCGTCTTTTGGAGCAAAAATGAATATAAGACTCGATAATATATTATATTGGATTAGACCGGGTCTTATAGTATAGTAAAATAAGACTGGGTCTTATATTCATTTTTGCTCCAAAAGATGCATTAGAGCTGATAGTCCGGCTAGGTCTTATTTTCAGGGAAACATGGTATTTCAAAATGGTTACTTTTCTTCTCCCCCCTGAGGTGATTTTTCTTCATTCTTCACCCTGAGACTCCTGGAGGTAAAACTCATGAAAGTGTGGGGTCCCCCTCATGCTGAACCCCCAAGAGTTTTGATCTCTCAAGCTAGTCCACACTCAGCCTCCAGCAATTAGTCAATCACCGTTTGCGTGAAACCATCTGATGTTGGCCCCGTGGAACTTTCTGCTCCTGATAATCTCTGATTCCTTCTATTCACGTCTCTCTCCAAATTTTGGGGCAGTGTTTTGCCCCGTGACCTCAAGGATCTGAAGGATCTAAGAAGAGTTGTTGATTTTCAGCTTGTTTCGCTTTCTACTTGTTGTGAGAATGATGACTTCCCCACCTACTCCTTACGTGTTGGAGTGGAAAATGGAAGTGAGTTCAATGGACTTCTAATTTATTTTTCTCTTCAACTAAATGCAACTCAGATCAAACATGGAAAGGTAGTTCATAAGGCAAGGAAAGTGGTAAAACCAGACAGGTAGAACATTTTAACTTAAGACTCTGTCAGAGGTAAAAGATTAAAATAGATTTTACAATTATTTTCCACATGACACATTTATAAATTCCTGTAAGGAGGGATTTCCCTGTGCCAAAACATGTTTTCAGGCATTTCTTTTAATTATTTAAAGTTACCATAAAAATTACTTAAATATTTTCATTTACACAAGCCCAGTAAGCCTTGCCACTAAACACTACAAAGATTTCATTATTTGTTTAAAACAAGCACCCACCACAGCACATTCTAATTCCTAACCCTAATACTGATAGCAAAGGAACACATTTTCTAAATGAGTGCTGTTTACCAAGATAGCCCTAGACAAAACTGCTTTTCAAATGATTTATATGACCCAATTGCACGCATACACACACACTCTCACTCTCACACACCGTACTCTCTCTCTCACATATACAGGCACATATTGTAAAAACAAGGGAAGACACCATTTTGCTGGTGAATCCTGTGTCAAGTGCAGATAGGTAGTGGCTGTCACATCCTCTCCACTGAGCTGAACCTTTATGAAGACTGCCTTTGGCACTGGATCCAAACCTGAGCAAGAAGCCTTGTGATGCCCTCTTCCACAGAAGCATATGGATTGTTCCAGCCCGTGGGGGTGGGTGGGAAAGAGGTTTAAAATATAAATAGAGACCAGGACAAAGACTACCTTTATTTAGAGGTGACAGCAACATTAAATAATTTAGGTCAGCTGATGCAAGAGCTGAGAAGCTGAACCTTTACAATGACTGACATGGTTCTCTATCTTGCTTACTAGGCCAGGCCAGCGTGGCCTGGTTAAAGCTGACTATTTGTTCAGATATGCTCTTTGCTCCCATACTTGCTGATATCAACCTGTGGGAGTTTAAGGCCCATGAGTGATCCATGGAGTGATGGCGGAACGCTACTGGATATAGGGAAAGTCACTCACACACAACACCTCCAAAAGGGAGTTTGGCCCCTGCAAGTTGCTACAGTTCAGTATGCACCATATTTTGATAGTGTACAGACAGTGTTTTATTGCAGTCAAATAATATCTGGAGCTCTCACAACAGCAAACTGCGGGCACTTCAAAGGGATTCCAGTCCAACTAGAACCATCATTACAAAACAAATTTTAGCTTTATTGTTAGCCAGACCACAAAGGGGTAGAGACTGTGCCAAAGTAAATGCTCTTGAAATCTCCTCTATATATTACCTTTGAACAATTAATTGGTCTCCTGGAGACAAGGAAAAAAAGAGAGGAAAACAAAATAGAAGATTGACAATGGACTATATTGTTCTTGGATGTTGTAGCATGGACAAACCATAGTCATACTGCACAACTACGTGCTCTGAATTGATCATTAATTTTAGCTGGTCTACAATTTTGCACAGTAGGTTAGGTGTCATAAACTGAAATCATACTCACTTTGTAGATTATTTTTTTAGTTGGTTACAGAGAGAAGAGTCTACTGCATCAGAGAATCTATTGTACTTAACATCCAGCTGTTCAATGGACCACTGCCACCAAGCCTCAGAGGTGACCTTCACTCATGAAGCACTTCTCTGTGGCTAACCCAAATTCCTAACACATGGGCCGTTCTCCAACTTGACTTCTTCCAGCATCCTCCAAAGTGACAAGACGTAACTGACTAGCCAGGTTAACGAACAGCACAGGTAGGTTACTACAGTGAATGAATGGGGGACTGATCCATATCAGGAATGAAAGGTTTTGGGGTCCCAATCCCAAATATCAGAATCCCTTTGCTGTAATAGCTATTTGTCTTCTTACACCTCTTATCTTCCAAAGTTCTGTACAACTTAAGGCTCGGATCAGATTTTAGCTCTGATTCACTGTGGTTTGATTTCTCATATTGGGAACAGTGCCTGTCTTCTGGCCTCCCTCCCTTGGGAGCTGTCATGAATATATATTATATTACCTTTTAATGTGACATTTCACATTGATAAGGTCCTTTGAGATCCTCATATTAAGGGGACTTACTAAGGAAAAGTATCACTGATGCCATCCATGTATTCTAGATGCAACATCTGAAATGTAAGAATCACAGAATAATTCCCCTGTAATTACCTTTACTCAGATGTTGCCTAGCAAGCAAACTACAAAAATAAGTCTGCAAAGATGTCTATCCAGAGTGGGTGTGCAAGAGTGCTTGTCCTTTCTGAAATTAATGTAAGTAACCTAACAGGATGCTTTTCATGATAAATCACCTTGGATGATGTTTCCTAAAGAAAAGCCATGTAAGTGGGCCAGAGACAATTTAGCTCTTGGTCTGTTCTCTCTGGCTGTTCACATTTACTGCTGCCTCTTTAGGAGGGAGGCTAAAAAGAAAGCAAAACGCACAGACACCTACACACACCATACACGGACACACACACACACGCACACCCACACACACCATAAACGGACACACACATGCACAGACACCCACATACACCATACACGGACACACACAGACACACACACACATGCACAGACACCCACACACACCATACACAAACACACACACATACACGGACACACACACACGCACAGACACCCACACACACCATACACGGACACATACATGCACAGACACCCACACACACCATACACAGACACACACACACATGCACAGACACCCACACACACCATACACGGACACACACACATACACGGACACACACACACGCACAGACACCCACACACACCATACACAGACACATACAAGCACAGACACCCACACACACCATACACAGACACACACACACATGCACAGACACCCACACACACCATGCACGGACACACATACACGGACATGGACACACACACACACAGACACCCACACACACCATACACGGTCACATACATGCACAGACACCCACACACACCATACATGGACACACACACATGCAGACACCCACACACACCATACACGGACACACACATGCACAGACACACACACACACCAAACACGAGCACATACACACATGCACAGACACACACATACTCCTCTCCGCCCCCAAGGGGTGATGGGCACAGGGCGTGTGTTGACTCAGGGGAAGGAATGTGTCGGCACATTTGCCCCTTGGCAGCGTCCTACCACCTGGACATGTTGGTACTCGTCCAAATGTGACAAAAGCTCCTGCTTGACTGACTGCATGACATCACACTGCAAATTCTGTCACATTGTTGGATAAGTCACTCATTTTTCAGTCGGCTGTGTTCTAGCATGCAGGGTTCTAAAATGGCACAGGAAAAAAGGAGCCCTACGGTGTTCCACACCTGAAGTGAGGAATCACAGAAGGTTCCACGCTCAGGACAACGGGTGCGGCTCTGAGTGCAGACCGGGGCAGACAGACGCACAGCAGGGCTGCCTGACTGACAGGGCTTTCAACACAGGTGCGCTGAGGGCTTCACAGGGACCAGTCAAGTCCCACCAGCCCTTCTGATCTGAACACCACATTGAAGTGCTGGGAGTTGAATATAGAGAATGCTGTGAACCTGACTGTCAAAACACCACTTAGTGTATTCATGTAGAAATTCCTCCTTTTTTTTCCTTTTTTTAAACTTTTATTTATTTTAAGTGTGTTTTTCTAGGACCCATCGGCTCCAAGTCAAGTTTCAATCTAGTTGTGGAGGGCATAGCTCACGGCCCATGTGGGGATCGAACCGGCAACCTTGTCATTAAGAGTACCGCGCTCTAACCAACTGAGCTAACTGGCAGCTCCATTCTCCTTTTCTTAATAGAGAGATATGGGATTTAGATTTAGAAGACCTGGCTCCACATTATGGACCTTTCAAAACTTACAAATCTTCCAGCCTTCTGTATTTGGTATGTTCTGGGTTGATGAAATGCTCTTTTCTTCCAAAATTTTGACACTTTCTGAACACCTACATTTTACCTTGCAAAGTAGATGCAATTGTAAGTAATTTGATGGGATTCATTTATTTTATTTTATAATTTAATCTAAAACAAATACAAAGAAAAAAAGGGAGTTCATGTCCAAAAAAATCTTAGCACACATTTCATAAGCGGTCACAATTTTAGACAGGAAAAAGCCAGCATTGTGTTAGAGCTCCGACAAGTTCTCCTTGGGCTCCACTCCCAAGGTCTCCACCTCCATCAAATTCAGTCAGTGGTAGCCTAACTGTTGGCATTTTGGTCAGGTTCACAGATAGACTCTCCAATGCCAGCAAGGGAACGTGCACCCAGGTCTTCTGATGTCTCAGAAAGATCAATCTGGATTTTTTTGCAAAATCTTCTGATATTTAAATTCAATTAAAGAAAGCACATCCATTGGCCCCGCTGGTCCTAGAGGCTCCTGATTGGACACCTCTGGGTGGGCAATGCAGAGCAGGGAAAGAAAACGTGTGCAAATGCCTGCAAACCTCACTGCTTAGTTCACGAATTTTCTTTGAGATTGGTTCCTATGCCATGTGTTTTACCCCACCCATGGCTCTAGTGTTAAAGTTAACCCAAGAAAATGTGGCTGAAAGGCTGATGTCAGAAGCCCAGGAATCCTGGCTTCAGTGCTGGCTTCTCTTCTATTTGCTCTTCAGCAAATAGGATGTAACCATTTACCTCCACAGGTTTCAAGGAGAGGGGGTGGGTATCATACACAAATGACATGATATGCTGATTTGGGGGAGTAAAAACTTTAGACATAAGAGTGATTTTGATCTCACTTGTATTTTCCCTAAATTTGTTTTTCATTGAGTTAAAAAATTCCTTTGCACACGTTCAACTTTGTATTTACAAGTCATCCGAGGAAGTAGTAGGCTCTTGGCCTTTAATGTGTAACTAATCATATTTCATCTGTCCTAAAATCCTCTGGATTATCAAGACAAGTTTTCCTAACTATAAGTGCAGTGCTTTGTAACATACACAGAGTGGGTATGGGGCATCAATAGACCCACGTCAGTACAGACTGAACCTGCCATCTGTTAGCTACCCTGTTTCACCGAAAATCAGACCTAGCTGGACAATCAGCTCTAATGCGTCTTTTGGAGCAAAAATTAATGTAAGACCCGGTATTATATTATATTATGTTATATTATAAGTCTCAGTCTTATATTATAGTAAAATAGGACCGGGTGACTTATATTAATTTTTGCTCCAAAAGACGTATTAGAGCTGATTGTCCGGCTAGGTCTTATTTTCAGGGTAACACCGTGTGTACATTACACAGTTCACTCATCTCTTTAGGTCTCTGTTCCCCCATTTGTAAAATGGGAATAATAACCATAATACTTAACTTCATAGTGTTGTGAGGATTAACTAAGTAATAAAGATGAAGATGGGAGCAACTGGAACTCTCAGCTATTGCTGGAGGAAAGGCCTAAGGGCAGAGCGAGCTTGGAAAACAGTTTGGCAGTGTCTTACAAAGTTAAAAGTATACTTCCCACAGCAACCCGCAATCCCATTCACAAGTATTTACCCAAGACTAATAAAAACTGAGGTCTACACAAAACGTGTACGTGAATGTTCAGAGCAGCAGCATTCATCCCATCCCAAAAGGAAACAACCCAATGACCTTCAGTTGCTGAGTGGGCCAAAAGGTACGTTCTCATACAATGGGACACTACTTAGCAATACGAAAGAATGACCTAGTGCCGTGTGGAAGAACAGGGGTGAATCTCAGCCATTACGTTAGGTGAAAGAAGTCAAACACAGAAGACCAAAAATGAATCATTCACTTTGTATGACCTTGTAGAAAAGGAAAAGCTATAGTGACAAAAAAAAGTGGGCTGAAGGATTGACTGCAAAGGGGCAGGAGAGGACGTCCTGAGGTAAAGGAATTGTTCTCTGTCTGGGCTGTGTGATGGTTGCTGAATCGTATCCACTGCCCATAGTCATCCAGTTGTACACTGCAAGTGAGTGATTCTTATTTTAAATAAATTATACCTCATTTAGGCTGGGGGCAGGGGAGCCAAGCACGGTACCCAGCACCAAGTAAATACATCAGGTAAAGTGTTAATCCTCTTCCTGTTTAGTTGTCATTTAGAATTATAACCCTGTGCTTAGATGTGCTAATGCTCCTGTCACCAAAGCCACGAGGCCTACGTGTTCATGTTCCCCTTCAAGTCCTTCTGACACTAATCTGCCTCCCGCGCCAATCCCCCCCCCCCTTTTTTTTTTTTACTATTTACCTCAAAAAAGAGAGTTGGAGAGAGAGTGAGAGAGCGAGAGAGAGAGAGAGAGAGAGAGAGAGAGAGAGAGAGAGAGAGAGAGAGAGAGAGATAAGGTAGAGAGACTTAAACAAGCGTTTGTAAAGCACCCTGGGACACTTCCATAAAAGTGATACAGGAGTGCCAGGTATTGTTACTTATTCTTTTTTTTTTTTTTTTATAATAGACATTTATTTAAAGTAATACATTTGCAGCCCAGATAATTCTAAATTGTACATTTCAGAGTTATACAACATCATAAAAATACTTTGAGGATAGCTGCATCCAAACATTTCCATTACATGATTATTTCTTTGCCCATTCTTCTCTCTCTTTTCTTTCCCGAATAACCTCTTTCAGATAGGGTTCAAGGTAGAATTTATCCTCCTCGTATTTTGTCCACTGCTCTTTAGGCAAGATCTGCTGCCTCATGGTCAGGTCCAATGCTCTCTTGATTCGAAACACCCTGTCATTATACAAGTTCTCAGGAAGCCTTCTTATTGCTTCTTTTACATCTTCATCCACATGTATTGTGTCATCGCACATTAACCCCAGTTTATTGAACCCTGCAGCATTGTAATACCATTTTCGAATACCCTCTAGCCACCGGCTTGATGCTGCAACAGCAGGCCTGCTCGCCATTTTGGCCCGTGAACGAAGCGTTGCCTACTGGGTAAGTCTTGTTACTTATTCTTTGTTTCAAGTATACAAATAGTACAATTCTTTGTCTGATAATTGACTTTAGTAATAAAGCAAAAAACCCTTTTTATTCTTAAAGGCAACTAAAGGCCATCTGACAATAAATGCCTCATCTCCAGTCTGCTGACAGATTCCTGATGCTCGTGTTTCCGCCTGGGCCATGGCGCCTAAGTTCTGACAGCTGAGATCCCCCCGGTGCTCCCCTCTCCTTCTCCCAGAGGTCAAGTCCCACCAGGCATGGGGCAGGTACATGGGCATGAACGCTCAACAGAAGAATGGAGTGAAGACAAAAAAAAGAACCAGAGGGGCACAGAAGAGCATTTTAGGCGCAGGCTGAAGGAAAAATGATGGCTGTTTCACTCAACATTTCTGGGCTTTACTAATTGATAATGTTTTTAAAAGCTAACAATTTATGACAATTTTCTCAATCTTATCAGTAAGCTCTTACATATCACATACAGGAGCCTTCCTTTGGCACATCCCCGAATCTTAATTTCTCTTTCCCATTCTGGGTAATCATGCCGTAAAGCAGAGGATAAAGAGTCACTTTCTGAAACAAAATGTCACTCCACGTTGGGGACTTTTGGGTTGGTCCTTGATGACTATGGGTCTTGTCTGGCGCTATTGGTAGAACAGGAGCCTGTAACTCTAATTAAAGCCCTTCTTGGAGGCACATGCTGTTTAAGGGGAGAGTCGGACCTAAGCGTGTTTCTCAGCCTCTGCACTCTGAAACCCGAGATGACCGGTTCTTTCCCGCACAACAGTGTGGAGCGTGTAGTTGCTGTTATGACTTGTCTGGTTCCCACAGAAAGAGGAATCCTGCCAAATATTTGTAATCTGCACTGAAGTATGCAATCAGGGAAACCACACCCAGAAGCAAGTGCATGGCTGAATAATTAAAATGATCTTGCTTGAAGATCAGATGGAAACACTGGTCAGGAGTGTAAGAAGCTAATGAAGGAGCGGAAATGGCATCTCTAACAGCATTTTGACTACCGTCCTCTGCAAAACATTTTCTCCTCAGACTCTGGTAGACATGCATCTTTCTCTATGCCCCGGATAAATCACAGTGTTTTCCTTTGTGCATGTAGTCATTGAAGACAGTATCTGTATCTATGTAAGGCATCTAGATAAATAGATGCCATCAATTCAGTTTTAATTTATGTCACAAGCCAAAATAGAAGGCACTTATGTGCAAACAATCATCTCCTTTCCTCTAAGTAGGCCTTCTGTCACATTTGTATGACAGCACTGGTAAAAGCGCGCGATATAATCATGCAGGCAGCTTGTGGAATCAAGCTGCTGCATGTTTCAGGGCTGGCTTTACTATACGAAGTGGTTAAAACCATTCACTTTCTGAGGTCTCGGTAAGATACAGGACTAAACAAATTAATGTAGCATTCCAGGATGCAATAAAAATTTTTAATGAGATTATTTAAGTTAGTAAAGCTGAAATTTATATTTCATAGTCAGATAATAGCTACCAGCAGCGCCATCTGTTGAAATATTGCAAAACTTCATTTCCTCCAGCCCAAATAATATTTACTTTAAGTAAAGGAAGATAAAGACATTTGGAATCACAGGTAGAACTAGAACTTTATGGCGTTTTAGTCCATCCCTAGTTTTAGGAAAAATCACAACTCTATTTCCCAAGACAAAGGAAAAGGGCTGTATATGAAGCCCCTACCGGCATCGGTAACCTCCCCAGGATTTACTAAGCATCTCACGGACAGAATTTCTCCTTTAACAGACAACTAAACAGCTCATACTTTGACTTCAGTGTGCTTTCTGAGGGATTACCACCGGGGAAGCTGGGGGTTAACAGCTGAACAACACACACCGTACACAGTCTCACTTATACTTCACAGCATCATTGGGTTTCAGAGCTGGAAGGGGCCCAGGCTTCCATTCTACATGGTCTAGGTCTAAGTCTTGCCCAAGGTCAGACCGGTGGTGAGTACCAAGGTCAGGACCTGAATTCAGGCCCCAGGTGTTCTGAATTTCAGCCCAGAACTCTTTTCATTACATTCCAGATCTCTATCTCTCTGTGACGTGTGGAGGTCAGTACTACCATACCTCATCCACCCAACAGACAGTCGTCGAGCAGCTCGTTCCAGGCACTGTTCTAGGTGTTAGAGAGACAGCAGTGGACACGATGAGCAGAGACTCAGTCTCATGGGACTTACATTCTACCTGGGAGAGAGACACAAGAAGGTGGCAGGGAGGCTGTCACTCTGGCTATTATCTTGAGAGTGAGCTCTAGGGGGCCAAGAATAGAAGCTGTGAGGATGCTACTGGAAAAACCCATGGCAGAGAGGACGGTGCCATAGTCTAAAGAGGTGCTGGGGGAGCTGGTGACATGTGGCTGGATTCTGGATATATATCTCCAAAGGAGAGTACACAGAGTTTGTCGATGGATCGGATATGGGTGCGAGAGAAAGAGAGGGGTCAAAGGTGTCTCTAAAGAGTTCAGAGTTCTGCAAAAATAATCACTACATTTGTTGACTATCTACTATGTGTCAGGCATATTATTTCTACTAGTCTCAGAAACTCTGAAAGGTGGGAATCGCTCCCACTATACAGATGGGAAAAAAAGGCTGAGAAAAATTCATGGCTTGCTAAGGTCACACAGGTGTGAAGTGTTGAATGGAATACAGGTCCCACTCCAGAGCTCTTTCTTTCTCCCACTTGAATCTACTTCCAGCAATGAAGCAATTCCAGTTCCCTCTACTTTCTAAAGTCATGTGTGTGTTTCCACTTTAGCATATGTGCTGCCGAAGCGAGCACGAGTGTTTCCACTTTAAATCTTCTCTGTGACTATTTTCTGAAACCTGTGTATGGTATTCAAGCACATCCTTAGTTGCTGAGTGGCAAATCCACGGCCGCTCTTATAAGGTCTCTATCATAGATACTGGCCCAAATGGGAGAATTTGTCTGGGGACTTTATAGTCCTATGCACAGCTTAGTATTTTTAAAATACTGCTGTAATAGTCTTCATTAGGGACATCTGTATCAAATAAAGTAGCAAGTCTATAAAGACAGCCAACTAACACTTTTGAAGTGTATGCAGATTTTGGGGGTAGTGCTTTTTCCAACTTTTGGCATCTATTCAAGGAACATGAGTTTATAAAAAAAAAAAAGTCAGCTCTACACACATAAGCTTTGGAAGGTAAACAGATGATAAGACTTTAACACCCTGTCATTTGCACTGGACATCACCAAAAACCAACGTTAGAGAATGTGTATTTGCATGGTCATTGCTCTAAAGATTACTTTCTTATAAAATGGTATTGTTATGAAGGTTGCATTGAAAAATGATGCTCTGAAAATACAGTTTTGTACCATCAATTCTAGTAGCCTACTATACTCAGACAACTATTTGGTCTTTTTATCACGCTGAGCTAACTGTGCCAGAGGTATATACCTTTTAACCACTGAAGAGATATAGGAGGAATAGCTTGTATGGGGTCCCATATTTCATACTGGGTTGGATATGACCACAGAAGGTTTTGTCTACCACTTCCCTCTCCTCTTCATTTGATTTTGCTCCACGCCCAATGACTGAAAATATGAACCAAGAGAGCCCATAAAATTACTTAAGTGCAGGCCTTTAAAACTACTTTGCAATGAGTACTTAAAAGCTTTCACTAGCTATTATAAAGTAACTTTTTATTATCTGAATGAACTGTCTCATGACTAATGTCATCCAACAATGTAGCAATCTAGGGCCACTCCTCCTGAGTCATAACTGTGTCGATCTGAATAGAGGTATCATTTAAGAAACTACACCCACATCTTTGAATCAGATACATTTGTGATAGACACTGGATATAGGAGTAAACATGTTTCTGGCAGCCCTGCACAGGTAAATTGTAACTCCAGTGTTGATCCTGTCACTCATTGACACACAAATCTCTTTCCTTTTTCTTCCGTGTACCGTAACTATTTCACATTCCCAGGGTTTTTGTCCAAGTTGCCTTTCCATTGCCTACAAGACTGATTTGAGGGCGGACTTAGACTGCAAGCTACTGGAGCGCAGGATTTATATACCACAGTGCGATGCAAATGGGGACTCCCTGATGCCTTCTGAGAAATTGCAATACAGTTAAAGAAGAGTCATGATTTTCCTAAGTCAAGTGGATCCTACCTGGCCTAATCTTCAAATTGGCTTTCAGAAGCCCACAAATATACAAAACATGACTAAGTAATATGATTGCTTTTGTTAAATAAAATGAAACTGTTGCACATTTACATACACAAATAAACTGAGCATTGTTTCTTCGAAAGAAATCATCCTGGAGTCTAATATTACTTATACCAGCCTTGGTTCAAAATATTTCTGGAGTGTTTCTTTGGGTACTGCCTTAACAGTGAATCTGTAAGTCACATTAGAGAAGCAGTTTTATGGCATAGCTGTAGTATTTTAAATTTATTTTGCTTTAACAGCTTTATTAAGGTTCATAATTAACATAAAATAAGCTGTCATCCTTGTCTTTGTTCCTATGTGTGTCAAGTGTCCTTTAACATTTCTTTTTCTTTGTCACTGGTTTTGTGCAATTTGATTTATGAGGGATCTCAGTGCAATTTTCTTCCTGTTTGGGGTTTGTTGGGCTTCTTGGATCTGTGTGTTTATGGTTTTCACGAAATTTGGAAAATTTTCAGTCACTGTTTCTTCAGGTATTTCTTCTGTTCTCCCCTCTTTTCAGGGACTCCAATTACATGTAGATTAGAGCACTTGAAGTTGTTCTATAAAACTAAAAAGCTACAAAACTATAGTTTCATATACATATTTATATAAATATATTTATATATAAAACTAAAAAACTTTTTTTTAAATGAACAATTCTATTATTTCTGTGTTTCATTTTGGATAGTTCTTTATTGCTATGCCTTCAAGGTCACTAATCTTTCTTTTACAGTGTCTAGTACACCATTAATTTCATCCAATATAATTTTCATGTTGGACAGGATAGATTTCATCTCTACAAGTTCAATTTATATCTCCTTTCTACCTAATTTTTTAAACAGATGAAGTTCTAAAATTTGGTTTAATGTCCCTGCCACTAATTTTAACATCTTTGCCAATTCTAGGTTGGTTTCGGTTCCTTTTCTCTTCATTCTGGGACATATTTTCTTGCTTCTTTGGAAACTTGGTAATTTTTTATTGGATGCCATACATTGTGAACTTTACTTTGTGTAGTGGTAGATATCTTTGTGTCCTTATAAATCCTCGTGAACTTTGTTCTTGGACACAGTGTGGTCTTTTGGGTCTTCCTTTTAATACTTGTGAGGCAGGTCTGGAACAGTACCCAGTATAGGGCTTATAAATCCCTATAACCCAGGCAAGACCCTTCTGCACACTCCAACCAATGCCTGTGGATTTTGAACTTTTCTAGTCTGGCTGATGGGAACAGGAAATATTCCCAGCCCTGCGTAATGCTGGATGCTGTTCCTTTTAATCCTTTTGGGGGGCCCTTCCCCAGCCTTCTTAGACGGTTTCCTCAAACGCCTATGATCATCAGTACCCTCCTCAACACGCCGGGGGCGGGGGTCTCTGCAGCCCTTTGGCACAATCTGCGCAGTTCTCTCCTCTTGGGAACTCTGTCCTGTGTACTCTTGCTGAGCTGTCCTCTCTACTCTCATCTCTGTTCTTTTGACTTAGGGAGTCTACTGGGCTCTGCCTGACCCTTGTCTCCAGCTGTATCTTGGAAACTCTCTCAAGTCAGTTTGTGGGGCACTTAAAGGGCTCACCTCATTTATTTCCTATTTCTCAGGGATCACTGTTGTCTGCTGCCTGATATCTAGTGCACTGAAAACCATTTTGCCACACATTTTGTATTCTTTGTTTTGTCTTGTTCTGGACAGGAGGGTAAATCTGGCCCTTGTCCTTCCATTTTGGTTAGATGTGGATGTCTACCATGCTTAGTTTTTGTTATCACTCAACATGGCCATCAATTTGATAATGGTAGACTTTGGATGACTTGTGCCTACTTCAGAAAAAATCAAATAAAAGTACAAAGGATAAAGCTCTGTCCCTAGCAAGCATGGTTACTATGTTGTTTGCCCTTTTATCATTAACTGAGCTTGTACCATATACCTCACCAGTAAGCTCTGCTTTATGCACATTATCTCATTTAAATCTTTATAACAGATTTTTCAAGTAAATACTATCATCCCCATTTTAAGTATGTGAAAATTGAGACTTGGAGAACCAAGCAACTTGCTCAAAGTTACATAGCTATAGTAGTAAGTGGCAAGACTGAGAGTTGAAACCAAGTTTGTCTGATTCCAAAGCCTGTGTTCTAATCCTCTGCACTTCCTAGTGTAGTAAAGAGAAGATCTGAGGCCAAGATCTTCACTGGAACATATATAGCATTATTAAAACAAAGAATACAATGCCTTCCCTGATGACCTGAAAAAGCATAAGGACAACAATTACTCTGTTTCATTGATTCGAAGATGCCACTGGCAGTTAGAGGAAGCATTATTGTATTTATTCCTGAGAAAGGAAAATCCTGCCCATCAAACTATGACACAATATTTTAAATACCAATAGTTTTAAGATTGTTACAAATTAAATTTAATAAGCACTTAAATTTAAAGACTCAGATTTAGTGTTCTTTAGGATCTCAATGACCGGCACCTACTATGTGCCACTATTGCATTTAATTCAACAACACTAAAAGGCAGGCATTACAGTCTGCATTTTACAGAAGTAGAGCTAAGATTCAGAGAAGTCAATAACAAATTGAAGGTCACACAGCTAGTAATTGGTGATGTTAGGCTTTTGCTATTTCTTATATGCTCATTAAAAAAAAAAATCAGTCTTATTACGTGACATGTTTTACTAATGGCATGTTAATCCCATGTACGTCTGCACATATGTACATTCCTGAGAGCGCCCTGAGAGTTAGATCTGCTATAACAGATGGTGAGAGGTGGAAATAGGATCAGTGAATGTTGGCAGAATGAAATTTCTCATCCGCCCACAATCTATGAATGAACAATGTCATGAATGTTACATAAACATAGAAAAAGCTTAAAGATTATTTACTGTGGCAATAAACCATTTTTAAAATTAGAACATACATCTGTTCAAATGAAAAATATCTATTACTTTTATAGATTCCTACTTAGTTTGAGTGTGTTAAAGACTCAAGGCAAACTCTGCTTAGTGAGTATAATTGTCTGCAGCCCTTAATATTAAGAAATGCCTTTTTACAATACTGTGCGAGGAAGATTCTGCTCCAAGGACAACTTCTTTTTGTTTTCTTGTTAATTCGGTCCCTCTCTTGTGTTAAAAAACAATCAGAGAACAGATTCCTATTTCTTTGTATGAACAAATTTTAAAAAAATTTCCGAAGGTAAAAGTGAGAGGTTGGTCATTTATTGTGATTGATAACTGTAGCCTATAATGAAATATCCAAAGACAGCCAATCTCCATGTCATCACTAGTACAATATGTAATGTGGGGAACACTGGAAAGGTCGTCTACTGTTTAGGGTCCTCATTTCTAATAAGGGCTATAAATCTCAGCAGCGAGTTAATTTCAGAAATAAATGGATTTCTGAGCTTTCTGTGAAAGTGCTGAACCCATGCATGGCTTTGAAATAGAAAGAAGTGTAACTCCCTTTGAAACCTCTCGTCAGCAATACTCTCTAAACAATGATAGGTATGTTAATGTAAAGACTGCTATAATCCTGGCCTTGAAATGTGATATTTTTAATAGGAATGGTTCAATTATGCTTCCTATTTCAGAAAAATAAGGGGTGACACTAATATACAGCGAACAGATTTTTCTAAATGCCAGTTATTGCTGATTACGGAGGGGTCTCTCATGCGGAAGCAGACAGTGTCTAACAGGTCAACCTTCCCTGAAGTCAGGGACACTTGGGTCAGACAAATGGAGTCTGGACATGGCTCCTGTGAGCCGATGTGAGCCTGTGCCTGTAAGGTCCCTGTGCCAGGTACCTGCCCTGTCATGCTGAGATTCTGGCACCTCGTCTGCTCCTCTCCTGCTCACATTCAGTACCTGGAACCCAGGGGCTCAGGCCTGAGAACAACAGTGCTGAGGAAAGCCCATGGCGCCATAAGCAAGCTGAACCCCAAAGACAGACGATCACACACTTTTTATTGTTTTGAATTGAAGCTTTGATAAGAAACACAATGCTGGAGGAAATGACAGGATATGATTTAACTTAGATGAAGAAGCTGCAGGCAGCTGAATGTATGCACACAGAGAAAAGGGAAGAAGAATAGCAAAGGAAGGGAGGCAGAAGCAAACACATTCCTAAAAGGATGATTATAACCCTCTTGGTTCAGCACTCTAGAATTCCTAATGTTTTAAGGAAAAAGAAAACAACAGTAATGAAATGTAAGGAGACCCTTTAACACTGAGGAGGTGACAGCTCAGGCCTGGCCTACTACTGCACACCTGTTGCCTGTGACTTGCAAATGACTGCCTCACCAAGGCAGTGCCTGCTGCCCCGCCCCCGCCCCGCCCATGCCCCGCCCCCGCCCCGCCCCGCCCCGCCCCCGCCCGTGCCCCTGCTCCTTTGCACTGGCCACCACCATTTGCCTGACTGGTTGCTCATGGATGGGCCACATACATTGCTAATCCTTGTAAAACCAGCTGAAGAAACATTTTCCCCCTGAGAATTGTCTTGTGTTCTTTGCTAATAATGGCTACTTTAATTTGCTTTTTTCCTTCTCCACGTTAGCAAACAGTACTCAAGTTGATGTGCCAAATCTCTTTTGGAATAACACATGGCTTAGGAAGTACACACACATTTGTTTAGCACTTTGACAGGTTACCAACAGCTTTACAAACACTATTTCGAGTGCTCTTCAAGACAAGCTAAGGAGGAAGGCAGGGGAGACATTATTATCCCCATTTCACAGAGGAGGAAAGTGAGGCTTAGAGGGGTTAAAAAGGTGACTTGATCCGAGTTATTCAGCTAGCAGCCGAAAGAAATAGGACAAAAGTCCTGATGCTTAGCCCACTGCCCTCTACTCCAGAAAGGGTTTATCTCCAATACAGTAAAAGCATGTGAGTGGTTAGAACACTGATTACTGCAAAAAGACTCAGATTTAATGTCATTAGGGTCATGTAGTCAAAGAACAAGTATTTGACCTGTGCTTTGGCCACTTACAGATCTGTGACCCTCGGTAAATAATAGTCCCTTTAAGCAACCACTACTTCTCAAAAGAAAGAAATAGTGATAATGACTAGGTAGGGCTGCCATGAGAATGAAACAAGCTACTGCATTGAAAATGCGTAAGGGTCTGTCTGTCACATAGTAGGTACACACCAGCACCTGTGTTATTCAAGATTATAACGTTTCATTGTGTGAGCCTAAATGCCACAAGTCAGCATGTTTAAAGTGGCTGTGATTCCTCCACACTCCTCATTAGGTCTAATTAACATCTCTGAAGATCATTGCTGTGCTTTGATGGCAGGTATCACTCAAGTTCAAGTAGTTACCACTTCTACTACTTTGCTTGTGAAACCCAGGGGGGCATATTCACAGTCTTTTGAAGGGGAGGAGGGGCCCTTTGAAAAGGGCCTTTCTGAGTAAGTACCTTAACGGAGCCCGTTGTGGAAAGCATTTTGGGGAGCTGGGTCAATAACTAAGGCAGCCAGTCCCTTCCAGATTGCCCAGTACTTTCCCAGGTTGGGCATCACAAATCATGTGTCCCAAGAACCCCGTCGGTCCTGGGCAACCTGGGATGGCTGGTCACCCGTCAGTCATAGAGGCTAAACTAGTAATAAAACAAAGCAACCTAAAACCAGCTTCTTATAAAATATTCCTAAACAGAAAACAATGCAAGAGCCATGGACCCCTGCAACTCTATGTTCTGAACCAGTGGTTCTCACAGCGTGGCCCGCAGACCAAACAGCGTCAGTGTCACCTGAGAACATGTAAGAGAAAACGAATCTGGGCGCACTCAGCCAGGCCTGATGAGACAGAGACTTCGGGATGAGGCCCAGGCATGTGCCTTTTAACAGCCCCTGGATTATTCTGATATTTGCTCAGATGTGAGAGCACTGGTCTAGACCACAAGTGAGACTCACTGCCAAATAAAATGAAGACAGTGAAAGGCCGCGAGAGAAAACTTGTTTCCTTTGACCATTATCATTTACTTCCATTTCTGAAACTTAAACTGAACCGGGGAAATCCTATGAAAGCACTTCCTACTCCCTTGTCCCACAGTAATCCACTATTACTTAGAGATCATCAAGTGTGAAGTACCTCCAGAAAAGCACACACTGACAGGAGAGGCATCGGGACAAGTCATCCGCGTCGCATCATTTGTGGCCACATGCAAATGCGATTTATGCATGTGTTCTAAAAAGAAAAGGGCGGACAAAGAGATATTCCTCCCAGACTGTGCACACGAGAATCCAGTTTCCTCTCTTCAGCTGGTGCTGCAGGGCCCGATTCCAGCAATAACAGCCTCCTGAGGAGATTAAAGCCCTGGCAAGCACAGTTTATCTTGGTTAATGCACACTTGAGCTTTGTGTATATATGCACATACACACACACTGCAGTATTTATGTGTGATATACATGTGAAATATTACTGGAGATGGGTTTGGAATGGGCAGGCAACACCCAGGAAGCTAGAACTGAGGTGTTTTTCAATGTAATCTCTGTTTTCCCAATTGCCCTCGCCCTTGTGTGGTAAAAACACACACGTGTGCATATCAGGAATAGCACCCCCTCCCTGCAAACAAGTTCAGCAGAGTCTCTCTTCTGTTTCCAGAAAGAGTTGAGTATTTTGTGGTAGCTTCTTTTATCTCTGGGAACTTTGCTTATTAGAAAAATACCTGGAACTTCCATCTCCTTGCCAAGGAAATGTGCAGCTCGGGAGATGAGCTGACTGGCGGCTGCGGCTTCATGGCAAGTGGACCAAGCGGGAATCGAGGTGGAAAACAATCTGGGTAACAGTGCCCAGCACTGTGGAAGGCAAGGCGCTGCTGCCACTGGCCCGGACACGGAAGGGAAGCGTCACAGCAGAGGTGCTGCCCCAGGGCACTGTGCGGCCTGGTCTCCTTTTTTTGTGATAGGGGTGCATGTTTCCTCAGGAAGGAGCAGATAAGTTACTCCTTGGGGCTGTGAATGCTTTCTTCTCACCTGGCCAGAGGGAAATTTCAGAAGTACTCTGAGTAGACAGTGCCACTAGGACTGATGGGCGTACATTCACAATACCAGCCAGCAATCACGGAGTGATACAAACTCCCCTCTCTATTTTCATGTAAAATAAGTGGGAAGCTCAGAGTTGCAACCTTTAAACAATGTTAATCTCATGTGATTTATGGGCTCCATCTAGTCTCTCTTCATCGCTCTCTGTTCAAAAAGCACACGCCCAGACTGTATTAAATGAGAGAGGCTGCCTCAGTGATACAGAAGTGTGACACACTGTGCTGCTCTTCATTTAAGGAACTCGTCAGAGGACAGATGGAAGAAAGAAAAGAAAAACTGCATATCAGACTAGAAAAATGAGCCCTAGGGTTTATGTTTTGAGAATGGAAAGAAATATAAAATGGGAGTAGGGAAAAGGAAAAGAAGCCAGAGGTGAGAGGCTGAGGAGGGACTAAAAGGATGGGGCGGGGGGCGGGCAGCCAGGGAGTTTTTCAGGAAAGGATCCACACTGGGAGGTGTGCTGGAGGGGGCTGGACAGGAAATTCTGGGGTCAGGGAATTCCCACATGCTTCCTCGGGCTGCCTAACAAATTCCCACAGACTTAGGGCCTTAAAACAACGCAGGCTTATCCTATTAGAGTTCTGGGTGTGGGCAGGGCTGGTTCCTCCTAAGAGGCTTCAGGGGTGAGAATTCATCACCCCTGCACGCCTTGGCTCATGGCCCCCTCCTCACGTCACTGTGACCCCTGCTTTTGTCATGACATTTCCTTCTCTGACTCTGGTCCCCCAGCTCCCTCTTATAACAACACTCGTGCATGAAGGGCGTCTCCTGTGTGCCCAGCTGCAGGGGAGCACACACAGCTTCCTTATACCCAGGGGCAGGCTGCCTGATGGATGGGCTTCAGCACCCTCACTTGCACTTACGAGGCCCGGGGGGGCCCAGCAACAGGTCACATGGTCCTAGGCCTCTGTGAAGAACTTTCACAAGTTAGATAGTTTTGCATTCTTTTCTGTAAGGAAGGCCCCAAATGTATAAACTCCCACATAAACGGGATCCACCCCAGTTTAATCTATTTGTCCATCTATTGAAAGACTCTCAGTGGGAAGCTACTGTTTAATTAGAAATACTTTGTATTTAATGATGTGGCAGAAATGCTACAGTGTGAAGATGTGCAGGAAAAGGGATATTTCTTTAAGGAAAAATCTTCATGCTCCTACTAACTTATCTGAGTGTGGAATTTTTGTTTTATTATTTAAGAAAACTCACTTTTACTCTCAACTACTCTTTAAAGGTTTTATTTTTATTCTGAATTCTATTTTTATGCTTGCTGGAAAAAATCTGCAATCATTTAATTTCATTTTCATGTAGTTACAAAAGGAGAAACTCGAAATCTGACAATTTGATGTTCAGGTCAAATGGAGCACCCCAGTACCACTCAAAGCAGGAAGGGGAAGGGAGATCATGGAGTGAGTTTCATAAACACCAAATTATTAGTTTTTGGGGGGAAGAAAAAAAGCACATCTATAGTCTTTTGGCACCTAGTCAGTCTGAACAGAGTCAGAAGCTCCACAGGATGGATTCTATATCACATTTTAAATTCTTATGAACGGACAAAAAAAAATAATTAAAGAGTGCCTGGATATCAGGGCCTTTGATTTGAGGAGTAAGATGGAGACATAGGGCAACAGTATCTGTGTTTGGTATTTTGCAGACGTGAGCTCTCTTGTCTGACGAACGTTCTACATGACAGAGGTGCCAGCACAAACCTCGCTGAGCTTCCCCCACCCCCTCCCCCCCATACAACACCACCTGTGGACAGTGTCCTGCAGGAGTTACTTACTACCTGTCACTGTACTCCAGGCACAGATGTACCCTAGACACAAAAATCCATCCCATGCCCATTCTTGAAACCTGAGACTGTTACTGTACTTTAAAAGATAATTGAGAAATAGAGGCAGGAGTCAAATACAGAGGTCAGGCGTGACTTATCCTATTCATAAATCAGAACAGCAAATACAGAACCCTGGGCAGACTCTCTGATGACCAGGGTACCTGACCATGACGCTTTAAGAGGAGGGCACTTGCAGGGAGGGTACAGCAGAGTACATCATTCTGTTAAAGGAATGAGCTATGTTTACTAAGTTTGGGTTATAGTTAACCAACTGACCCCAATTCTTCGTGTAAATTGTGTTTATTATTCAAAAACACAGGTAACGCTTCTTTCATTGTGAACGTTCAGGTGTTTTCTTCCCATGGAAAATGAAATAAAAATAATTGTCTTTCAATCCCTGCGTTCTTTCCCTACCAGATTAAACACTGTCTGTGGACGGCTTTTCAGGTGTAAGACCCGCATCTACTTTGACTCTCTCAGTTCTCCACAGAACAACTTCATTCTCTAAGGCAATTTTTGAACTTAGAGACAAATCTGTACAATTTAAGAGATAATATATTCAAATTAATGAGAAATTAGTAATATCTACGTTCTCTTGTGTCTTTGTGATGACAAAATAAAAAATAAAACATCCTACTTCCATACATTAGAATCTGAGGTCGCTGATTCTCAAATCTGAGAATCGCTGGGGCAGAAGTCTTATTACTTTTAAATTTTATATCAATATTAATTACAAGTAATCCATTTATTTATACATTTCTTCCTTTTCATACCTCTATAAATGTTTCTTCCATTTCTGTAAACTTAAATTTCTATAAAACAAATTATTTTTGCTTATTGATGGATATGACAATTTTATTTGGAGGAAAACACGTTTTTAATCAAAGAGAACGGTTCTCCCAAAGTGGCTAAAAGCTGATTCACAACACAGGAGTTTGTCTTTTACAGGGAGATATGACGTTATAAAACATCAAATGTCCAAGACTTTTGAGATGGGGGTATTATTGACCTGGAAACTGGAATCCCCCCTTTAATAACAGATATTAAAGAAGTGTCTCAATGCAACATGGTCAGCTCTGTTTTCGCAGCAATGCCAAACTCATGTTTTAACAAGAGTAGCCTGGGTCTGGCTATCTGTAAAAGCAGAGCTTAGCTCAGGCACCACTGGAGAACCTGTGACAGAATTAAAGACATGCAAGCAGTAGGAACTCCTGATCTGGTTCCTCAATTTTATAGATGAGGAGACAAAGGCACAGCAAAGCTAGAAAAATACATACTTCTCTAGTGGCATCGTCAGGACCAAAACATCAAAGTACCTTCCACTCTTTCTCCCAAAATCTTCATTAAAAATACCCTTTGCCCACTCAAGAGGTTAATGTGCTGAATCATTTCCTAAGAACACTGCTCTGGTCATGGTTTGTAGTTTCACTGGGGGGTGGGAGAGGAGTTAGGAGAGTAGCGAAAGGAGCAGTAAGAAGTAGCACTTGATATTATTGAATCACGTTCCCCAGGGAAGAGGACAAAAAGACAAAAACCGCCTCTGAGAGAAGCCGTGATGATGAGAAGAACGTGTGCATCGTTCTCTGTCCTCTTCTGTCTCTCTCTCGATTCCCTAGCCATGGTGGTATTAACAGCATTGTCAGTAAGGGCAGCCTGTGCCTATGGTGAACTTGGGGGAATGATGGCTTTAAGAGCTTCCAGGGGGAGGTTTCTGGAGGTTTCCAGGCTGATGCCCCTAAGTCATGAGCACTTAGGATGTTACAGCTCAAGAACACTGAACTGCAGACAGACACACAGCCTCACTGCCCTTCTGTTGACCTTGGGGGAAATCATTTCCCCATGAAAGATTATTTCGTCTCTGTGACAGCTCCGTCCCAGTCCACACTAAGAAGAGAGACAATCAATTGTGCTGACTTATGACTGCTGGTTTTCGTGTTCCAGATTGCTGAGCATGGAGGATTTCTTAATGCAGCTGGACCAGAGCCCAATACGCAGGGACGAACTGAAGTATTAAAACACAACGTATGCCCTTTTACAGCTGCAGCAGTACCTTTTGGTTGAGAGAGCTGACATATTTCCTAAGCATAATAAGAATAATGTATGTGTAGTGTAGGAGTTCCTTCTCTGATAACTACTCTGGAACGACTGAGCTGGTGTCTCAGCAGGGCAGGGTCGGGAAACTGCAAGCAGGTAGAGTCGTGTTTACTTCTGTCTCTCTCTCTCTCTCTCTCGTTCTCTCACTCATTCTCTTCCTCCCTCCCACCTCTTTCCCCCTCTCCCTCCCTCCCTCCTCTTCCTCGGGGAGAACAGATGTTTTCACTGATAGTTTGTAAATATTCTTAAGGCAGGCAGTTGCTACCTGAATTCACCTTTCTTATCTCCAGTTCTACCCTAAAGTGATAATGTAACATATCCAAACATGTCTTGTCATACCAAAAAGGAGCCTGTAGCTCAAGTATTTACTTTCATTCAAAAAAGTTTTTAAAGGTTGTTATTGTATATGACTTTTTCTGTCCATTAAAAACTATTTTGTATACATATAGAAATACAACCCTCTTCGTCACACCCAGTAACGCAGTGGGCTGCATGCTGGCCCTTGTCCTTGGGAGTTGGGAGTGTCCGTCGGAGCCTCTGTTGCCATGTTCTGCCCTAGCAGCAAGGAGACGTTTGTGTGTGTGTGTGTGTGTGGACACAAGCTCCTCTTGAGCATCACACTGCCATTGAAGTGGCCCAGGACAGAACTCCATTTTTAAGCATCACATACACTCTCTTGGTTCATATGGAGCTTACAGATAGCTACAATGCCAAGGCTTTTTTTCACACGTGATGCTGTTAGGTTGTGTCTCGTCCTTAATGTGAGTTTTAGATTTTGGCTTAGGACTTGAAGTCATCACATTTCTCTTCTCTTTTTCTTTTACCTTTGATGTTCCCTTGTCCTTTAACGTTTTCTTTTACCTTGTAAAAATGAGTGTAAGGAGGTGGTACTCTCATGTGAGAGAGATGTTTCTGAACATCAGTGCACCCCGACTTCCTAAGGCCCCATCAATCATAGTATTAATCACCTCTCATTTGCCTGTCATAGTGACAGGCACCATGGAAGATACAACAGCGAGACAAGACATGATTCTCAACTCTAACAAGTTAACATTTTGCTAAGGGGTCTGAGATGTAATCAGCCAACAACAAAAGGTTGTCTACAAGGGTTACATTTGCACTGCTGGCTCGGAGTACAGTAGGGCCATCAAACAGAGAATGAGCATTCCAGGGGGTAGGGTCAGTCAGAGAAAAGGTACAGAAGATTCAAGGAGGGTAACTGTGGGGGTGAAGGAACAGCCCTGCCTGGTACACAGGTAATATGTATTAACAGGGAAATCAGATTCTGGAGAGCTCTGAAAGCTGGGCAGAGTCGTGTGGGCTACATGGGGTAGGTGACTGGGAATCACTGCAGGAAACTGGGCAAGAATGTGCCTGTGAAGAAGGAAGGTGAATGTATTCAAACTATTCAAGATGGTTTGCTGAAAAAAGAGGACTGAGGCAGTGAAACCAGCTAGAAAGAAACTCAGGAAACCAAAGGCATACTCCAGAAAGGAGGATAAAAATGTCTGCCTTGGGATATTATTGAAAAGAGTCAAGGAGGATTTTCTGGTCAAGATGGCAGGGTAGGTAAATGCTCTGCTTGCATCCACTCACAACCACAAGTAAACTACAGGACAACCATCATTGAGAATCGCCTGACATCTAGTTGAACAGAAGTCCTACAACTAAGGACATACAGAAGAAGCCACGTGGAGACTGGTAGAAAGGATGATGACCTAGAACAAGCTGGTCCCACACCCAATTGGGAGGGATATCACAGCTGCAGAGGTCCCCCTTGAGGGATGAGGGGTCCAAGCCCCACACCACGCTTCCCAGCCCAGGGTTCCAGTGTCAGAAAGAGAAGTCCCCATAACTTCTGGCTGTGAAAACCAGTGGCGATTTTGGCTGAGTGAGACAGAGGGCTGCTGGAGTCCCAGCCACTCCTCTTAATGGGCCCGTGCACAGACTTACTTGCTGGACTCACTTGCTCTGAGCTCTAGTGCTAGGGCAGCAGCTTGAAAAGTGCCAGAAACATAGGGCGAGGAGTTGAATTGTCTGGCTTCAGGGCAAGGGCTGTAGGGGCAGCTTTCTTCCAGACAGAAGTGCTTGCAGAATCCATTGTTTCTTTGTTGAGCCCTCCCCCACCCAGTGTGCAGATGCAGGTGGCCTCCATGTGTGAGTCTTCATCAACCTGACTAACACTGTTCACCCAGCCCTCCCTGGTAATTCCCTGAGGGAGGCCTCACCCCACAAAATTTGTGGGCCCACCCAAGATGCTTTCAGTGGCATTTCCATACAAATGGCCTCTCTTGGCTGATGCTGAGGATTTTCCTAAAATCTTTCAAAGGTTCACAAATGCCAACCAAGCAGCATCTGGCCTTCATGTGCCCCACACCTTTCGCTAAGCAGCTCTAAGCCTGGCACTAGCGGCAGCCAGCCTTGGTTTGCAGCTTAACCTCTCCCAGGCACCTCTAAGCCCTGTGCAGGTGGAAGACGTCTGAAGATCACTTTGTGGCTCATGCCAGGTGGCCCCGGGCAGGGAACAAGTGGAGGCTGAACTTGGCCTTCAGCGGGGCCCCTCCCAGGAACACCACCAGGCTACCTCCACAGATGACACAACCAAAGGGCAGACTGGGCAGGCACCAGAGCCCTGCTAAAACAAATCCTGCTCCATAGGGTCAGCCCCTGCACAACAGCTGCTCCACTGCTGTCATGACCAGTCTTCACAGCCAGTTGGACTGAGGGTCAATCCCCTCCATTGATGTGAAAACAGCAATCAAGGCTCAACTACAAGAGGAGGGTAGACACAGCCCACACAAGGGACACACCTACAGTACCCAGCTCAGGTGATCAGGGAGATTGGACTACTGGGCTCCACAGCACACCTACTACATAAGGCCACTCTACTAAGACTGGAAGACATAGCAGCCCTACCTAATGCATAAAAACAAACACAGGGAGGCAGCCAAAATGGGAAGACAAAGAAACATCCCAAATGAAAGAACAGAACAAAGCTCAAGAAAAGGAACTAAACAAAATGGAAACAAGCAATCTACCAGATATACAGAGTTCCAAACACTGGTTATAACGATGCTCAATGACCTCAGTGAGAACTTCAACAATGAGATAGAAAACATAAAAATGGAGACACAAAATATAAAAAAGAACCAGTCAGAAATGAAGAACACAATAACTGAAATAAAGAATACATTAGAGGGAATCAACAGTAGATTACCGTGTTTCCCCCAAAATAAGACCTCGCTGGACAATCAACTCTAATGCATCTATTGGAGCAAAAATTAATATAACACCCAGTCTTATTTTACTATAATATAAAACCCGGTCATATGATATAATATAATATAATATAATATAATATAAAATAAAATAAAATACTGGGTCTTATATTAATTTTTGCTCCAAAAGACGCATTATAGTTGATTGTCTGGCTACGTCTTATTTTCGCAGAAAAATGGTAGATGAAGCAGAGGTTCGAATCAGCAATTTAGAAGATAAGGTAGCAGAAAACACCCAATCAGAACATCAAAAAGAAAAAAAAAATCCAAAAAACTGAGGACAACATCAAGCATATCAATATTCGCATCATTGAGATACTAGAAGGAGAAAGAGAGAGCAAGGAATTGAAAACCTATTTGAAGAAATAGTGATGGAAAACTTCCCAAATTTGGCAAAGGAAATAATAATACAAGCCCAGGAAACACAGAGAGTTCCAAACAAGATGAACCCAAAGAGGCCAACACCAAGACACATCATAATTAAAATGCCAAAGGTTAAAGACAAAGAGAGAATCTTCAGAGCAGAAAGAGAAAAGGGGATAGTTATCTACAAGGGAACTCCTGTAAGACTGTCAGCTGATTTCTCAACAGAAACTTTGCAGGCAAGAAGGGTGTGGCAGGAAATATTACAAGTGATGAAAAGTGAGGAAATACAACTAAGATTACTCTATCCAACAAAGCTATCATTTAGAATCTAAGGACAAATAAGAAGCTTCCCGGACACAAAAAAGGCTACAGAAGTTCATCATTACCAAACCAGTATTACAGGAAATGTTAAAGGGACTTCTTTAAGAAGAAGAAAATTAAAAATGGGAATAATAAAATAGCAATAGCTACATGTCTGTCAATAATTACTTTAAATGTGAATGGATTAAATGCTCCAATTAAAAAACATAGGATGGCTGAATGGATAAGAAAACAAACCCTACATACGCTGCCTACAAGAAACTCACTTCAGATTGAAAGACACACACAGACTGAAAGTAAAGAAATGGACAAATATTTTTCATGAAAATGGGAACAAACAAATAAACAAAAATCTAGAGTAACAATACTTATACCAGACAAAATGGACTTTAAAACAAAGGCTATTACAAGAGACAAAGAATAACTCAGTAATCCTAAAGCACTACTTTGAAAGGATATGTACATCTGTATGTTCATTGCATCATTGTTTACAATGGCCAAGATATGGAGGCAGCCTGGGTGTCCATCAATGGATGAATGGATAAAGAAGAAGTGGTACATACATACAATGGAATATTACTCAGCCACGAAAAGAATGAAATCTTGCCACCTGTAACAACCTAGCGGGTACTATGCTGAGTGGAGTAGGTCAGACCGAGAAGGACAAATGCCATATGATTTTACTGACACGAGGAATCTACAGAACAAAATAAATGAGCAAAGTAAACAGAAACAGACTATAGCTACAGAGAACATTGTGATGGTTGCTAGATGGGAGGAATTTGTGGGGATAGGTGAAGAGATGAAGAAGCACAAATTGGTAGGTACAAATTAGTCATGGGGATGTAAAGTATTACATAAAGAATATAGTCAATAATATTGTAATAACTTTGTATGGTGCCAAATGGATACTAGATTTATCAGGGTGATCATTTCGTAAGTTATATAAATGTCTAATCAATATATTGTACACCTGAAACTAATATAATAATGTATGTCAACTGTAAATAAAAATTTTAAAAAATTATTAAAAACACAGTCAATGAGAAAATACAGAAGAAGCACTTAGCATAGTGTCTGGTATGTAATATGTGCCCAGGAAATGCTACCTAATAGAACTATTTTGTTGTTATTATTTCCATGTGTGAGAAGAGAAATAAATCAATAGAAAGTAAATAAATGATATATAGCCCCTGCTTGTGTGGAGGTTGTTTTGTGGATTACTTTTAGGGATATCTGGCCATAAAAGCAGATCTTCTATCATTTGAGGGGGTTGAGTACAAATAGCGTTGGCATTAAAGCATTTAATGATCACACTCACAGTTCAAATGCTGGACAAAGCCCATGCAGAAGTTTTGCACATCAATAGCTCAATGAGTTTTGATAATGAGATGCTAGTTCTACAGACAGTTAATTAGTAGATGCAGACTAAAAAGCAAAGTGATGAATGTTCAAATTCCATTCAACCAATAAATACTGATAGCTTACTATGTGTGTAGCAAGGTAGTGGTGACACAAATGAAACAAAACACCTGTCCTGTACTTAAAGAGCTTAAATACTGGGGCAGAAAGAGACACAGAAACCAGCAATTAAACACAGGTACAGAGTCCCTACGTGAAAACTTTTGGCAGCATTTGGAACTTAGATTGTTTGGCTTCTAGGAGGACAGTGACATGTGTAGTGCACAGAGGAGAACTTCTGTTCTGGTCTGTCTGGGACAGTATCCGTTTATCCCTGTCCTGGCATTGCATCTGGCCAGTGCCCCCTTTACTCTCAAAAGTTGGAGGGTGAATATATGGTTACCCTAACCCCATCTTTCTGGACACCTCCAACAATGTCTGGGCAGTGTCCTGTATCAAACATAATGTTTCTTCAGCAAAATTAAAATTTATTGAGCAAAAAAGCATGAAATCTTGAATATTCACAGGAAATAATACTATAAAGACAGGGTGTAGATAGTCTTGTGTCAGTTCAGGTTAGATTTTGCTGCCAGATGGGTTATGAGAGAAGTTTTGATTTTCCAGAGCTTTCTGGAGTTTGAAATCCAGGGTAAGGGAATGGGGACTGTGCAGAGTGGTAAGTGCAGGAGTTACAGAGAATGGAAGAGGGAACACGTTGGTCCATCTTGGGAAGTTGACGGAGCTTCCCAGAGGAAGTACGAGAAAACATGAGCAAACACGAGACTCGGAGACTAGGGAGGAGAACTTAGCTCCTGGAGAATTCGGGAGCAGGGGCAGTGGAGGGAACGGCTATCTCATCAACTTCCTGGGACGCTCCCAGTCAGGGTCAGACAGGGACAGAGCATGAGGCAGAGGGCCCCTCGCAAGCTATGGGGTGCATGTGGAGGGTGTTAGGCCAGGAGGAACATGGTACGATCTGAGCTTTAAAAAGAGGAGCTCTGGCAGCTTAGCAGCTGATGCCTCCTGAGGAGAGGGCCAGGGACGGGGATACAAGTGGGAGGTGGCACACTGAGAGGTGATGTACTCCAGGGATGTTCCTGAGGTGGTGTCTAGGCTTGGGGATGATTAGAGTGGGGGGGAGTGAGGTAAAGAGTGGAATCCAGGGAAACATCCAGGCTGTTTCCTGTTTATTTGTTCTAATCTGAGGGCCGGTGAAAAATACTTGTCTCTTTTCTCATGCTTTTCTTTGTTTTAACTGATGAGAACAACTCTGAGGTCTATGGCCAAGATGGTTTTTTCCCCTTTTTACATTAAGGTAACATATGCTCATCAGTGAACATCTGGAAAATATAGAACGTTAGGGGAAAGTTCCCGTATAGGCCCATCAACAAAACACAATCCATGCTAACATTTGTGCTGGAATGAGGCCTGGAACACAAGAGACAGCTAAAGACTGTGGCTGAATGATCATTTCCTTCTAACTTTCTCTTACCTGTGTGTAGGTTTTCTTACATGGCTGTGATCATACTGTTTGTACATTTTTAAATGCTGCTTTCCCATCCTTAACACTTTATCTCAAACATTTTCCTGAGTTATTCCATGGTCTGAATAAATGCAGTTTTTAATGGCTTCTTTGCATTGTGTCAATTTGAAGTATCATGTACAATTATCTTTTATGATTGGACATTACACTGTCCAACAGATCTCTAAACCCCAAAAATTAATTTTAAAGGCAAACTCTCATGCCAGTATTTTAGGGAAGGCAAAGAAGCATTTGGCATCTCTTACCAGTTCCTAGCTTAAAACCTTCCAAATTCTCTTGCTGTCAACTGAACTGGGCATGGAAATATTTATAACTGGTGGTTTGTGGATAACAGAGTAGTATTTTAGCAGTTAAGGGCATCTCAAGTTTCAGTACCTCTCAAATGTTGTTTACCCAAAATTTCAATATTATTATTGGTTGGGAATAGAAGGAATTAAAATTACATCTCCACTGTGCCCACCAGAACCACGTCTCTGCTAACCATACTTTTTATATGACTTTACGAAAGCAAAACCAAGTCATAAGGTTTTGAGGTCAAAAAATGGGGTGAATAGACTGTGATTTTAAAAAATATCTGTCTTTCCACCCACCTACCTATCTACTGCTTAAACATATTTCTAGGTCTCATAGGAGGGGGCAGAAAGGCTTTAAGGATAGATTGAGAGAAGTAATGAGAAGACAACTTTCTCTAAGGCTCTGTTTGGGAGCCCTCTTACTTTGCCGAGGGGTGAGGCACTGAATGGAAGTGGCCTTTGTCCCCGAGGGCAGCCCTCCCGCAGGCCAGACCTGACACACAGCTCTGGGTGGAGGACCTCTGCTGAGCTTCCTGTCCTTCCCTCCCACCTCACACTCCTGAAAGACACGTGTTGTTAGCACACAGATTTGGAACTCAGGACATGCGCTTCCATAGAAAAACAATTTTATATATGGTAAATAGGTGTAGTTAAAATATTTTTATTAGTATTTTAGATTCATTAGAGAGGAAAATAGGAATTTGTTGGGCAGGGCTGGGGCCCTAATATCATTTAAAGAAGCTTTAGGAGAGAAAAATGTTTTCAAGTACCAACTCTGTTACTGCACCAAAGACTTCACAAAATAGGCTGAACCCTCCCAACTCACGTGGGTAATGACATTTCCTGAAATAAGGTATAAAAAATGAAATAAGAATAAACCAATACATTGCTTATCCAATTTTAATGGCATAGAGAGGAAACATCCAGAAGTACCAAATGTGGACGGTGCCCATCCACTCCCTCCTAAGGCTTGGAAGGCCATGAAGTGCAAGCCATTTGTTCGCCATCCACAGAGATGTGTGAAACACCACGTGGCGTCTTTACACATCTGACAAGTAGGAAGGGAAACTAGAAGACGGTAACTCTGCAGATGCTGGAAGGTCTCTCCTTGAGAGGCAGCATCCCAGCCAGCTGTGAGGTGTGTTCAGAAAAGAGCAAGACAGACGAAGGCAGAAGGGGGAGCTGAGGAACAGGCCTGCAATGGGAACCCGTCTGGGGACACTGTCAGTAGAATGGCAGTGACCAGGACTAACATGCCACATGGCAGGGGTCCAAATCTGAACTGCTCAGGGATAAATAAACGTGTAATGAAGTCTGATGTTAACGATATTACGGTTTAGGCATGGAGAAGGTATTGGGAAGAAAGTCCCATTACATCAGATAAGTGGTTGATAAAATGGTTTAGATCATGGAAAAAGGAGGTTTGGCTTTCCCCAACCATTCCTATTCCAAACTCTGGTCGAATCGTCCTGTTAAACGAAACTCTAGTGGTCTACTCTGAGATTCCAAGGGCACACTGAAGACAGAACAGTGACACTGGCTAGGCCTCGGGACTTGCTAACACTGCGCTGAGCCCCAGGGAAAGACCACTGTTGCTTGAAAAAGCCACCAGAAGTCACATCTTACTATCCTGCATCTCTCAGTTTATCCTTTAAACATAAACCAGAAACACTGCTCAAGAAGACTTTTTTATGTGGCAAGTAAAATGTGTGCCAATGACACAGTAAAAGGACAAGGAGTCACTGATGATGAGGAGGAGCTCCAGCTAGGCCATAACCCCTCCACTCGTAGATAAATCCTCAGAACCACGGGGGGGAGCTGGGCCGTCGGAATAATTCCCTTTGATGGCCCATGAAGCGTTCACATTGCCTCAACTCTGCAGGTGACAGGACAGGTTTATGTGCTGTGGACAGGGCACGGATGCTGCCCGAGTTTATAGTTTCAGGCCATTAAGTAGGTGCAAAACACCCACTGCACTAAGAAAAGCTGTCCTGAAAAGAGGCCGAGGAAGATCTTCAGAGAATCGAAGTGCGAGCCAGCCTGGTGCCGCAGCGCAGGGAACTTACTGAAATACTGATGCTGGTGTCCCTGGTGGCTCAGGAGCAGCAGGCAAAGTTCTCAGGGGAGCTGGAATTCATGAGCCTGCGGGAAAGACGGAGGCTTGATGGGGAACTACAGCCTGGAACCGGCTGGGCCGGTACCACACTGTGCGTGACCTTAGGCAAGTTACGCGGCCTTTTGATGCCCCAGTTTCCCCATCTGCAATGATGATAATGAGATGATAATGCTCCCAGGGCAGCTGTGCACGGAGACCAGGAGGCTCTGTGCTGGCAAATCAGGTAGATGCAAGGCTAACCTCACACCTTCAAAGTGGCGCAAAGGCCACTACCTCGGCAAGGGCCTTGCTGCCTCACCCCACCCCCGGACTGGGGACAGAGAAACACGTGATGGTTCCAGCCGATCTTCACAGCAGCAGACAGAAATGACTCCTCTCTGTTTCCTAAGGCGAGAACTTGACGATGAGCTGCCCTTGCAACAGCTCTGAGACACTGCGTACTCCAGAGAATAAAGGGAAACAAGGAATTTATCAGGAATTTATGCTGTAACTAGCGTGTAGGGTTGGGACTGTGAGTTATGTTTTCAAACCAGATTATGAAGTTTTGGGAAAGGAAAATGGTCTTTCAGTTCAAAACCTGCCTGGCTCATCTGGGCACAGCACCCAATAATGGAGAGTTTGCACCTCAAGCAACAACTTTTGGCTTGACTGCGGAATTATTTCTGGAAGTAGTCAACAAAAATTGCATATGTATATAAAATGATAACAAAACCCCAACCCATACAAGCTCCTTTAAGGTAAATGACTTCAGATTTTAAAAAACTCATTTTATATTGCCTAAATCCCTGCCGTCTGAGCGCACGTTGTAGCTGGAGGCTTCCTGAGAGTGGCTGCTGGTCACCACCGTGCCTGCTGAAGCCAGGAGGCTCACCTCCACCAGGCCTGTCACGCTGACGTTGCCTCTGCACACTCTGCTTTTACATTCCCAGCCTCCAGCAGACAGAGAAAAGCATTTGTGTATGTACATGTTCCTAAGAAGCTTAACCCTAGTATGGCTGAGAACACAGCAGATATAGTCATCAATTTGGTCAAGAAAACCAAAGTGATTGATCGGATGCCTAAAGCAGCTCACTGATTCCGGAGTTTTCGTGTATACCTGTGGTATTCTTTCAGTCATCAAACACTCAGTGACCATGTGCTCTGTACTCAGCATGGAACACACAGGTCATGGTGTCAGATCTGACAGAGCTCCAGCCTGTCAGAGAACTCTGTAGGGGCAGGGGCAGCATTCAAAACGAGCGGATGCATAGACACATCGAGCTATACCTTGGAAGTTCTACTGGGAGGTAGTTCCCTGGACATGGGGTTGGGGAAACCAAGGCTACCTGCACACAAAATCTTGACTTCTAAATTTCTACCATCATTTCACTTTCATTAGTAAATTATCTTTTGAAGCTGCCAAGTTCAACATGCAGGCCCTAAGAGCTTCCTCCCTTGAGGGGCAAAAGCTCTTCATGTTCTGTTGTGTGGGGGAAGGTGCCAGGCATTTCCAAAGTACCCATGTGAGTTTGTGGAGGGCTTACCCACAGCTCTGTGAAGGGCTGACTACACACCATCAGATGACACAAATAAAAATTTCAATCACTCAAAATGAGCATTTAAAAAGTAAAATAACCTATAAAAAGATACTTGAGCTAAGCTAAAACTTGGGAATAGAGGAGAAAGGAGCCAGTCTTCACACTTCAGTTTTGATTTTTCTCAGCATGGATGACTAGAAAGGAATGATGATTTTCTACAATTGCATTAAAAATACTGTATTCTGAGCATTCCCCCCTGGGAAAAATCAGCTTATATCTGATTTTCAAAGAGGTTAATGAAACCCAAAAATGCTGGGGACGACTAAGCCATCTGCATCCTTCTGACTGCAGACCCCGGTGATCTCACTGTGCTCACTGCCCGGCTCCAGGCTGGCTGTCTCAGTGTGCCTACGGACAATCCTGAACTCCCAGAGACCCCTGCTCAGCTGGTTTGAAGATAAGCCCTGGAAAAATGTATTTTAAACAGCTTTCTGTATGATTATAATGCACCAGGCTTGAGGACCCTGGACTAGCGTGGCCACCCTTAATGAAATATGCCTGTAATTCTGCTTATTGCCTGAGTAGAAATGGGTCTCTGGCCACTTCTCTAAGAACATAGGGAAACTGGCACATCCATACCAGTTCTGACTTTACAGTCAAAATGAAACATTTCAAGTGGGAAATAAATGGAGAAACCCAATTTGCCACTGTTTGCTTTGAACCTGCTGCATACACAGCCTGCAGTTTTGGGGGTATTCCTCTACCATTTTCACACATTAAATCTAGGTATAATTTTTTTACCCACTTTGCTTATCTCTGTGCTGTCAGTCTGTTCTTACCTCTAAGACTCCTGGTCTTCTATGTATCTGTCCCCACCCCGTAAGTGACTTGGGAAACTTTTGGAAAGCCATCTTTTCAGTCACATTCTGTGCAGTATGGACCAAAGTCCCCGTTGGCCATATGGGATGAGTTGGATGGAAGGACTGTTAAAAAGGCATAATAAATGTCACTGTGGACATTAGGGCGGACATGGTATGACGACCAGCAGATGTCTGCTGGGTGGCTTTGCCGAATAGTCACCCACAGAATATGCACTACAAATCTTGTCCAATCCCTCACCTGAGAGTTTACCAATACCTGACACTCTTCCTTTGTTTGTAATTCCATGACCGTGACTTACTCTTTAATCTTCTCCAGCATCTAGAAACAGACTTAGTACCGAGAGAGAAAATTCCAAGAGATCAAAGATTTGGGGCTTCACAGAAGTTCTAGAGGACATTGAGTAATTCAGTCAGTTTAGTCCTAACTTCTTGTTTGAGGAGTTTGAGTTTTCCTCTAAAATAAATTTATACTAACAATAGTATGTTTGATCATAGATCTCAACATGTTTCACAAACATTAATTCAAACTTTTGTGAAGTTTGGCACAATCATCCTTCATTCAGAAGATGGAGAAACTGAGGAGATGTGAGAGATGAAGACGCAGACAGCTAGGTGTAGGACTGTCAAGTGCTGCTTCCTTCTTAAGTCCTGACCACCTGACTGAAGTGTTCCTCCCTGTGGTTTCCTTCGGAGGAAGACACTAATAGCATCACTAATGATGTATCTAAACAGCGATAACTGCAAATACACATTCCTAACCCATTATCTATACTGGGAGCTGGGGCTCAGGATGCCACAGATAGAAGATGCAGAACAAATAAGTCCTCACCACAACTCATGTTTGAAAACAAACACACACTTTACTTTTAAGTCTTTCATGCAGACCACAACGCATAAAGGTATCAGAAATGAAGTTCATCTGCCTTTATAAAGATGGAGGAAAGACAAAAGAAAAGAGGTTGCGTTATTGGAAAAAAAAGAATAATATAATGAAAAGTGCAGAAAAGGAAAGAAGAGCATTTCTAGTAAGCAATAGGTTATTTAGTTTGGATTTTAATAGAGGTTGGTAGCAGAACAACATGAGTGTTACTTAGGTGGGGAAGAGGGCTGAGGAGAAAGCAGGCTAAATCAGAAAGATGGACAGTGGGACAATGGAGCAGGTATATAAAGTTGTTTCTGCTGTAGAAAGCTAGAAAGCAATAAAACTGTAAACACAAGCCTTCTTACCGAGTCATCGATGTAAGGCTAATGAATCAGAAGAAATGTGACCATGGTGGGCGTTCTCAATGGACAAGAAACTGACTTTGTTTTATATTTGCCAGACAAACCCAAATGCAGGAGCCAAGTGCTAGCCTTTTCATAAATGTTAAAGAAAGCCATGATTACAGCCATTCTCTTAGCCACCGTTATCCTTCTGGGACGAGTATCCTGGTTTTGCTGATGGACCCCATTGTGTGTTGAATTATCTTGCCACGTCCTTCTGGGATCAGTTGGTGTTTGCCCAGTCCCACATGTGACTATTGCGCACCAGCCTTGGGGCTCCCGGCACCTACCATCCGCCCACTCCAAGATCAGGTGCTTGGCCATTGTTTGTTCAGTGTCTCCTCCCTTCGTCATATGCCCTCCCACTGCCCTCCCTCACCAACTGAAAGAGGAGACAATGCATCATATTAACAGCCACCCCCACCTTTAGGGCAAGTGGGAGGTGCTGATTCATGAAGAGACTATTTCGTATCCCCAATGGAAAAACAGGCTTTGGATCCACGGACTTTCTTGCCCTTCCCCCCCAACACACGCACTACATTTTATAGATGTTCCAACTGCGTGAAAACGGCTTCTCATCATCTCAATTTGGCAGCACACTGCACAAGGGCCTAAAAGGAAAATTAGCAACTGTTTTGATTTGCATTCCCTCTTTTCTTTTTCATATTCATCTGACCCATGGACACATTAGAATTCTTTCTTCACATCCTCAGTGTAAGTTAATATTTTTAGCAAGACAGCTATACTCAATCAGGACACTTCTCTTCATCTGAGAAGTGTAATGTTAAAGAAAACTATATTTTCTATACTTGTTTTAGAAAGTATATCCAAAGCCTATTCCAGTGCACTGGACTGTATTTTTCACCAAAATAGGTTCACAAAGGCAAAGATATTGCAAGCCTTACTAGGAAAATCTTCTCTGTAAGCCCAATACTTATTTCAGAAATTAAAAAAAAATATTATTCTAAATGACTGTCACTTATCTTACACAATCATATACTTAAATTCCAGTCTGCACTTAACAGAAGAAAAACACTGACAATTCTAAGTGAGGGAAGGAAGTGGTAACATGCCATTAAGTGTCTAGTAGATTTTGGCTCCAAAGTAAAAACATCAGTCATTATAGTGATTCATTGATCTATACTTCTCACTTTTTTAATCACAAAGTTTTGGAACTAGAATAGCAAAGGAACATGTGAAGTGGACGAAGCCAAAGGAACAAGTAAGTGTCTCTATGCTGTATGCTCCACCAATAGTCTCAGAGTAGGTAAAAGAATGATAGTAGCTGCCCAAGGGGGTCTTTCTTATTAGCAGCTCAAAGCTAAAAATACCTCCGACTGGCAGATGTACTTTCCTCAGACCAAGCAACCTAGTATGTACTTAGTACCTGTGATGTTGTTGGTTTAGCCCTTCCAAGACTACAGACTTACACAGTGCAAGCTTTCTCACACGGGGTGGGCACCACAGTGCACACGACGCACCATCATGATGCCTGAAGCACCTCACTCGAGAGTCAGGCTGTAATATCGCCATTACCAGTGCTTCCCATGAAGAGGCACCAGCAAACAACTCTGGTGTGTTGAGCTCATTTAAGATGCTTGGAAGAGATGAGAAAGGAAGTTGCAAGAAGGGAAGGGGGGGAAACAATCAGAACGTACAAAAAAAAAAAAAAAAAGAATTTCAGAAAATGAAGAAAAAAAGGAGGGAACATCAGCAAAAACAGGAGAAGATTAAAAAAGGGGCAGAAAAATGAAAGAACTAGTGAAAAAGGCATATATAAAAAAGGGCTAGATATGGAATATGAATTTTATTTAAAGATTGGATGTACAGGTGTGAACTGTAAACTCAACACTCATCTTGCCATAGAATCTCAAATAGAAAGAAAAACGGGAAAATCTTTATACCTTCTTTGCTATTGAAAATTTAATTACACTTTATTACATTGGTTTGAGCAATTTTGTTTATACCAGAGATGGTAGGAAAGCATGAGAATGACTCACTGATGTGGCATACAGGCATTCATTAATTTATCCCCTACTATGTGCCAGGTGCTATCCAATGTCATTTCTGTTCACAAGGTCCCAGGTGGAAATAACACATCACAATACAATGGGACACGTACTTCAAAAGAGGTGAGTGCTAACTTTGCCTGAGGCAATAGGGGAAGGCTTCGTCAATAGGCTGACATTTATGCAGGGACTTGAAACTAATAATTTATCAGTATTCTTCTATATGCCCATAGAGGTTGGTGGAAAAATATGCATTGCTATGTTACAGTGGAAATCACAGGAAAGCTTAAGAGCTTTAAGAAGATTTGTAAGTTTGAGGCTGGGAGTAAAAAGTCTTGGGACTTATACCTTTTAAATTTATCATGCAAGCCAGTACAACCTATCCAAATTACTACTATACTTTCTTTTAAATTTTAGAATTTCAATAAGGGACTCTCTAATCTTCCAAAAATAAAACTAATCCAGAAACAAATATTTCTCTTCAACATCTTCTTAACTTGCCTTAGAGGAAATACGACACATTCCCAAAAGTTTAACAAGCGGTTTTAGATGATCTCGGTAGGGACATTTTCTCTGATGATCTGTTTTCCAAAAATAATAGAGACAACCTACATGAAAAGGTACAGTGTCCTTCTAATGGCTCTTCTGCACAGCGTTACTCTCATTCTCACCCAAATCCGTGTAAAATAGGGAAACACTTCGTTTAAAGTTGAAGAATGTGTTTTTAACAAAGTGTATTTAGATTGATCTTCTTGGAATGACTGTTAAGGACCCATGTTTATGAGATAAACAAATCTCTTATGAAAGTAAGGTCCTCCCTGTTCCTGACTTTACCTTTTTAATCACTAAAACAGCTGTAAGCTGTTTAAGAATTAGTTTCAAACACAAAGTTGTTAAACTAACTTAATTAAACAGGTGAGGGGACACTTCCAGAACTTGCAAAAGTCAGGGATCAGATGACATGTACCGAAAGAGAGGTTGGTGGTCTCAGGAAGAATAGTGGCTCCATGGAGCGTAAGGAGGACATGTGGCTGGTTTTAAGGCTTATGACAGTGAGAAAAAGGGAAGAGAAGGTAAAAATACAGGGAGAAAAAAGTAGATACAAATAAAGGAGGAAGAGCAGCTGAACTGCTGCACAGACAGGCTAGAGGTGCAGAGGCATGGCGCAGAGGGGCACGGCAACAAGTGGGAGGGCTGGGAAGGAGCTTTGTCTCTGTCTCTCACTGTTCCCCTGCTGAGCCCACTCTCAACACAAGACAGCACCCCTGCCCTATGGCTCTTTCCCAGAGCACCTCCTGCCCCCACCTGGAACGCTTTCTCTCTCTCTCTTTCTCTCTCTCTTTCTTAAACCACACATCTTTCTAAAACCCTGCTCCAAAGCGCCCTTCTTTTAGGAAGGCTTTCTTGTCTTTCTGCCTGGTGTTCCCTCAGACTTAGGGTGGCTTGTCCTCATTCACAGCTGCCCAAGCGCATGTGGATGGTATTTTTTGAGTGTGTACATTATGAAACTTTAAACTGATGATTAACTAGAGTCCTCCACTTTTTCTTTCTCTTCAAAGTGATTAATAATGCGTTTTCCAAACAATAGAAAACACTGTGATCCGGCAACGGTTCAAAGAGATTCCTTCAGTATTCTCGGCCAACAGGCTATCCTACAGTCCAAGGACTCTCCAGGCTCCAGATAGAACACAGCTTGTCAACCCCTCGTGTCAGCCTTCTGACCTCCAGAACTGTAAGATAATAAATTTGTGCAGTTTTATGCTGCTCCGTTTGTGACAATTTGCTACAGCAGCAATAGGAAACCAATACATTTTAGACTGTACGAGTGACATCCGGCTGGCTCTAAGAAGCAAGTGCAAAGATAGATTTTTGCATCAAGATTTCTGAGGGAAGAGACAAGGGTGTGGTTGCCAGTAAATGTCAACACGATGATAGGTGATGTCTTCTCTCTGGTGGCTGCTCTCTAGCCTGTGAGGGATCCTGAGTTCCTGGGCGTAGCCATAGAACTGGCTGGAGGTCAAGGCCTGTTATAGCCATTTGGGACATGCAGTTTACGCAGAATCAGAAGCGAAGGTCACCAGTTCAACTCTCTACCTTTCACCATGATCATCGTTTCTACCACTGGATCCAGAAGTACAGAGCTGGTAGTGCTAATCAGCAGGCTTCTCTGCATGGAGTTGTATAGGCACAAAACAAAAGGAGTATGTAAACAAAAGAAAATCTCAGGAGTTGAAGAGCTCACAGCATCCTTTCAGATGCCTTGTGATAAATAATGATTTCAGAGAAGTGTATAATGATGATGACAATTAATGATGACAGTAGTAAAAATTATAATATGCAGTGCAAAGTACCTTATATTTACATAAGACCTTTGATCTTTAAGAATTCTAAAATGCATTGCAACTTGACTTCTAGGACACATCAATTTGAAATTAAGTCTCTGCTTACCACTGATATTCAGTTTTGCCTGTATTGAGATGTACTGTATTTTGCCGAAAATAAGACCGGGTCGTATATTAATTTTTGCTCCAAAAGACGCATTAGGACATACTTTCAGGGGATGTCTTATTTTTTCATGCACAACAATCTACATTTATTCATGTACAACAACCTACATTTATTCAAATATAGTCATGTCATCTTCTTCTGGAACATCGTCATAACTCTCCAAACCCCGAATTCCGGCTGGAATTTCTTGCAACTCCATTTCCTGTAGAACCATTGGCCCCAATCTCTCATGTCCAGCAATAGAGCTCTCCTTAAATGAGCACTTCTTGTCCATGTAGCCTGCTCGTACTGCATTGGCAACACAGCTGGCAGTGATTTTATCCCATGAATTCTTCACCCAAGTCACGACTTCTTGCAGGCCAGGCTTCACAAAGTTTCCATGCTGATTTCTCTCCATTCTATTTTCAATGTAGTCATTGATTTCCATGTGCAAATGATCCTTGAATGTCTTGTTTATTGCAATATCAAGAGTCTGGAGGTAGGCAGTCATTCTTGCAGGAATCATTTGATCTATTCTTCCTTGCATAGGCAAGGAAGTTCTTCATGTCTTTAGCGTGGTGAGTGCTGGCTGAACCCCAGACTAGCAGACCACTTTGGCCACCTGGCAAAACAAGTGGCGGCATTAAATCGACCCAATTCTTTATGACTGCTTGTGTGCACCAAGCATTTTCGGTTTCAAGAATATAAATGCCTGAAACACGTTCAACCTTATCTTTCTTGCCCTTAGTGATGATAAGAGGTGGGGCTTTCTTTCCATCCAGACGAATTGCCAAAATACAGGTAACACATGCTCTTTCGTAACCAGTGGAGGGAATGTAGATTGAAGAAGCATCCTTCTGATCAATTGTCGTTTGAGATCCTTGGCCTATAAACACTGCAGTTTCATCCACAGCAATCATGTTGGAGAGTTGGCATTTAGAAAAGTCGATGCCATCAACAAAGGACTTGAATGCAAGTGCACATTTAATAACATTAGTATCTCCCAGGTTGAAGAGTGTTGTCGATCTTAGAGACAGTTCATATTGCTGAAGGAAGTCATCCAGCCAGTGTTGTGATGCTTTGAATTCTTCTGGGGATATTTCTAAATGGTGCCTTTGCAAGGGCAAATGCTTGAATATCAGCCCTGCGCACAACAAAGCCTTTGCTCTCCTGTCAGCAATCCATTCCCAGATGATGTCCTCCAGCTCAGGAAAACAATGGTTGCCGACCTGATCCACACTTGTGCTTCTTAGCATTTCCCTCGTCCACCTGTTGACTGAGGTTATTGTACTCTGCTCGCCATTTTCAGACCAATCGGGGATCCATCTTCTTCTCTTTGCAGAAAGCCTAAGATTCTTGCCCCGGGATCCCTCCATGATTCCTTTCTTGTATTCGACGGAATAGCTCTTTCTTTTTGCACTCATGTTGTCTGGGAGTCAAAATATTATTCCCTTTAAATCTACCATTAAATCAAGTGTTAACTGAAGACTTAGGAGACAGGAGTGGCAACAAAAATGATGACAATTAAGAATGATGGTCCACACAAAAGCAATGAAAATTTGCAGGCACCAAAATTCAGAAAACATTTCTTTATTTCACATGAGTGCATTAAGTACATCCATTACAACACCCGATGTATTGAACTATGAAGATTCATATTGGACACAACCACGTCCGTCTGTTCGTTATCAAGTGTGCACGTTATTCGTGCGTTGTGTCTGCACTCCGAGTGGTCATTCGGCAATAAGTCTCCAGTTCATCTGTTTACATAGGCGTTTAGATCTCGTCGAAAGGCGCCCGCTTGGATATTTACAAATCCTGAATTATAATTTATATTATCATTTATTTTAAGTATTATTGTCAATCATATTATTTACTTAGATTTAATTATATATTAATATTATTATTTTATAATTCAATACATCTGTTGTGTGTTGCAACGGATGTACTAAATGCATCTGTCTGGTTGACGATCTTAACTGGGGCTTATTTTTGGGGTAGGGCTTATATTACGAGCATCCTGAAAAACCATGCTAGGGCTTATTTTCTGGTTAGGTCTTATTTTTGGAGAAATACGGTAGTAATCATTTGCCAGTTAATATAAACTCTTTGGTACTTACCCTATAAATCTTTAAGGAACATTGAAGGCACGGAATAATTATCTAGGGTCAGGGGCACCTGAGTCTGGTCCAGGCTCTGGGACACAAATGCTTGATTTGTGAACTCTGAATTCTTAACCCCATTTTTCAAAATGTGTTTCTGAGTCTTACCTCCTGGAATTCACACTTGCCTGCCTGGCTTAGTGACTAGCTCTCTGTTCATGCTCTGCTCTTCTCCCTGCTCCTGACCCCAAATGCTCTCTTTTGGGGTGCTCATCTCAGGTCTTCAACTCTCAAAGCTTACACATCAGCCTCTTTCTTCTACAGGAGGCCTCGGCTCCCTCCTGCTTGATATTGCTACATGGATATCCCCAAGGCACAGGAATGTAACAGACCTCAGCACCTCCCCCTGCAGACGGTGTCCTCTCTTTAGATCTTGGATGTGGGTATGGCATCACTATCTCCCCACAGCCCTCCACTTCAGAGAGTCACCCTCAGTTCCTGCCTATCTTCCACCTGTCACGACCCAATCTGATCCCTAACCCCTGGTGTCCATCTCTGCAGTGTCCTGGTATCTGTCACAGTTTTTCTCCCTCCACTGCCTTGGTTCAGGTAGCTCCTTGTTATACCTGCCTGTGACTGTCCCAGTAGCTTTCCTAGCTGCTCCCCCTTATTTGTCTGAGAGTTACTATCAAACAAGGACCTCATCTCATCCATCTTTATACTTCTCACAGGGCTACTAGGACTTCCTTCCATGGTAGGAATCCAATAAACATTCTTTCTGAATTGAATCTCTAAGACCTAATCCATATAAGAGTATTTTATCTTACATATACTGATATATTTCTGAGAAGCTGAGATAAACAAAAATTATATTTTAAATGTACACAATGAAAGTACTATTTAAAGGATTCCTATAATGATCCTAAAAATTAGAGAATCTTTTGGTACCTAGATACTTGCCCATTTCTTAGCTTAGATAGTCTTACACCAGGTTTTCATGAAGAAGTACACATATCACTTATCCAGGCAACTTGCAAATTTACGCACAAGCTGATTTTGCTATTAAGGACAGCGCCCATTCTGAACGGCAGCTGAAGGGAACTAGGGTTTACTGGCAGGCCGAGCCGTGAAGCATGCAGATCAGAGCTGCCAAATCAGGAAGTAAGACAATCACTGTGGGTCTCCACCTGGAGGTTTCCAACAAAAGCAGTCAAATGGACTGTCCACTTTGCTGGTAGATGTAACAATGAATGAAGAAGCCAGTTTGCCAAGAGCCCAGGGCGTGGGGAGTGTGGTAACAGGGAGCCTCAGAGTGAGATACAGACAGATAGGAGCCCAGGTAGATCTACACAGACTAAATTTTAGTAGAGCCAGAATATTTGGTGTCCATAAGTGAATAACGTGCTAGGAAAAAAATCAAGCCTGGACAAGAATAATTAACCTTATTGGGAAGATAAAGCAGAAGTTGTTGTCCTTTCAGTCTTAGTTGTGGAGGGCGCAGCTCAGCTCCAGGTCCAGTGGTCGTTGCTAGTTGCAGGGGGTGCAGCCCACCATCCCTTGAGGGAGTCTAACTGGCAACCTTGTGGTTGAGAGCCTGCGCTCCAACCAACTGAGCCATTGGGAGGCAGCTCAGCTCAAGGTGCCGTGTTCAATCTTAGTTGCAGGGGACGGAGACCACCATCCCTTGCGGGACTCGAGGAATTGAACTGGCAACCTTGTGGTTGAGAGCCCACTGGCCCATGTGGGAATTGAACCGGCAGCCTTCGGAGTTAGGAGCACGGAGCTCTAACCACCTGAGCCACCAGGCCGGCCCCCATAAAGATTTTTGAATTATAGTTTTTGTAGAAGGTAAACATGGCTTGATAGAACAGAAGAGCATTGTTAAGCTGTTTAAAAAACAAATAGCAAATAGGGATTTGTAAAATTCCAGACTACAGGTCTCATTGGCTAGATTAAAATGAGGAGGGAACAGGTGATCACCTCAGTGATGGATGGGCCTCCCGTACGTAATTCTATACTCTGAGTGACCTGCATAAGAGCTAGTTTAGGTAGAAGCTGAGCTCAAATAGTAATTGCTATTCCTAAGAAAAGTAGCTGCAGAGGCTAAAACAAATTTCCAAAATTTTGGAATTTATTTTGTAGACGTCAAGAGGTCAACACTACAATTATAAACTAGGGTAGTCACTACCTGGACAGCTTCTTTAGAAAAAAGGGACAGATTTCCCTACTGGTGCAAGGAATGAAATCATGGTACATTACGGATACCAAAAAGGTTTTAGGATCAATACAAAAAATATTTTTAAGTAAGAGAATGCATACCCTTATGTATCCTCATAAAGATTTTTGAATCTTTAATGACATCATTCTAATCTGGATTTAATCATAAGGACCTTCAAGGAAAATCAGGAGGAAGTCGGGGGCATTACAGTCACTACACAATGCTATTTCATGATGTAGAGATGGAATGTTCTTGAGGGGACTAGCAACGTTAGGAGAGGTCACAGGCTTTGGGAGGAATGTTACATACCCCTGGGGGTTTCTATGGGACCCCATGAAATATGGAAAACATACAGTGGAATATTTGAGAATCAACGAAAGAGATTGAAACTTAAAGCTCTCTTGGTTAAGTCCAAGGAAGGAAAAGGGCAGGAAAGGCCAATGTGATTAAGGAAGGATATAAAGATTATGAAGAGTATGAAGAGTCTAAGAGGGAGGCTCAAAATATATTAACAGTGATTTAGAGATATCAACTATTTATAAAATATAAGTAGTAAAAACTTCAGAGAACAATTACAGAAGAGGAAGCATTCTGATGAGGCATTAGTGACAGTATTCCACACTGGTGTGCTCTGACAGTTACAAAAGGAGGAATGATAGGATATGAACGTTGGAAGAGACCTTACAGAACAAGTAGTCCAGCCTCTCCTTTTACAGGTCCAGGGACGCAGGAAGAAAGGGACTTGCCCTTAATTTGCTCTCTCTGAATCCTCTTTCCCCCAGCTCTCACCAGTCAAAACAAGGAACAAAGAAAAGTGGGGGGCAGGGGAGGCGGGGATTTGAGCTGTAGAGGTCAGAAGGATCAGGACGGGGAGGTCAGAGCTGGAGAAGATGAAGGGATGGAGTGGAGAGGATCTAATTTCTTGCTACAGGAGGGGAAGTGTGAGAAGGTGGTGAGAACAGGGAGTAAAAGGGGACAGTTTCAAGACCCCCAATACACAAAGATGGAACTGAGGGAAGCTCTAACTGGTATTTATACAAGTCCTCTGATGACAGATCAGATTCCTGAGGTCTGGAAAGTGTTACGTAGCATTATTCTAGAGCTACGGGATAGAGCAAGCAATTATGGGCCATTTAACTTAACCTCATTTACAGAAAAATATTAGGAAAAGTTTGCAAAGGGGACAACTCGACAAGCATGTGGTACTTTTATTAGAATTAGGCCACATGTTTTTACTGAAGGAAGGTGTTGTTTTAACTAGCTTGTTGGACTCCTTTAAAGTTACCGTTTTCTCAATTCTAGATTTGCAGTCATATTTTTTTCTAATATCTATAAAGAATGGGAATAAACATAAAGTATCTAAGCAAATAAAACAAAAACCAATCACAATTGAGGACAGTAGAAATACAAGCAAAAAAAAAGGAATGTTAAAGACAAATAATATAGCAAGAAAAAAATTAGTTCTCATTATCTGGTAGAATTTAAGTCCTTTTTTATGAAAAATACATGATTTCACTTTTGGTCTATGAATGTGTCCCCCATGCCATTTCCTAAAATACTCTGCACAAAAAAAAAAAAAGGATTTTTGTTTGTTTCACTAAAAACATCTTACTTTTTTTTGTGTTTGTTTTAAGTGGCTTGACCATTTGGTGTGGTTAAAATTTTCCAAGTTAAAAATTCCCAAACGAAAAGATGACACCTTTGTGGTTATTTTAAAATATGTAATAGTTCAGTATCAATTTTCTTACATTTACATGACACTTCCATACCACTGAATAACTATTTAATCTTAAGAAAGAGGATCAAAAAGGAGGGAAATTAAGATAAAACAAGAATAAAAACATATGAAGAACATATTGTTTGCTAGTAGTCTTGATTATACCTTATCTACTTTTTATTGGTTAATCTACTACACAGTTCACCAACGATGTCATTCTACTTTTCAAAACTTACTAGACCTAAGTATAGATCTAGACCTCTATATCTACAGTCTCCACAAAGGCAGGGGATGTGTCTGTCTTGTGCATACAAGGGTATTCCCAGGGTCTAACAGAGTGTTTGGTAAATATCTGAATGCATACTAAATATCAATCACAGCATCACTACTGGGTTTTTTACTGTGTGCCAGATACTGTTCTTATAAGCATGTTGTATACTTGACTATTATTCTTCAACAATTCTTTGAAAGAAGTTCTATCATCAATCCCATTTTTAGAGAGGAGGAAACAGAGGCACTGAGAAGTAACTTACCCAAGGTCACACAGCTAGTACTTGACAATTCAGACAGTCTGGCCCTGGGGCCCATACATAAGCACAACCCTACTTCTCTATGAATGAATGCACAATGCAATGAATCTGTGTGTAAACACATGCACATACAGAAAACTACACGCAAAACAGGAGTTTTCAGAGGCAGAGAATTCAAGTGTTAATAGCACCATCACAAAATACTGGAATTCAGGGGCAATGGGAAATTCAAAGTCTAATGTTCAGGATCAAACTCTCCACAGTAGCAAAACTCCTAAATGTTCAAAGGAAGCCCCTAGGTTTATAGGTAGAGAAGCAAAAACTGTGACTTCATTCAGTTCTAACTGGGTGCTGGGGTCCGTAATTCAGAACAAAAACTTTCAAGACTCTTCATGTTGATACAGAAACAGTTAAGGTTTTGCATGGCAATGGGGACAATGATTCTTGGCACATGTGGCAGTATGCTTTGTGTGGACCCATGGTGGCCTCTTTTGGGTTAGAGCTGGCCTATGTGGAGCAAAGAGCCTTTCTGAAGGCTTGTCTGAATCTTATTCAAAAAAAGACACAAATCTCCATGTCCCTTTCATCCTGCTTTAGGATACTGGTGTTCTGAGACTTGGTATGTCCTTATCACTTTTTTATTTTCAAATTTTCTTTATGTTTTTTGCCATCAGGCATTAGGGAACCATCTGACTCTCAGAAGGTCTAATGTAAGCTCTGGCTTTGGAGTGCTCTGTGTGCTGAAGATCTTGGGAAATACACATGATAAAAGCTCATCAGGATAGCAAGCTTTTACAAAATCTGAGCGGAGAGAAGAATGGAGAGAAGCCTCTGGCATGCTGGATGAACTTAGACACGGAGTGGGCAAGGACACAGTTTAGACCAGGGAGAATTCCATGTCTCCCCTATATTAAGTGCTGATAAACCTCAGAGAAGCTTGGTGGTTTTGGGGACTCTCTGGGTGTGTTGGCTATCATGGCCCACACCGAAGTGAAAGCTCGTTTACAAGTCAGTGTTCAGTACTGGTCACCTTTCAACTAGATGAATGCTACTACCCCTGAGGCAATTCAATATAAGGCTGTCAAGCTGATCCAAGTTTGGGGAAAACTCCTTGTTCTAAGGAATGAGGTTAAAAGTTTAGTCTCACTGTACAAGAAAATCTTGCCCAACATAAAATCCAGTTGAAGTGGAGTGAGCAAAATTAATGCAGCCTAGAGGCTTAGAAAGATGAAATGCAGTTAAACATCCAAAATCAAGCAGTAAAAGGATTCTGGGGTGAGAGCTAGATCAGTGAACAAATAAAGCAAGATTATGAAATAAGACACCACTCTTATGTTCAAACAACTTTAGCGCAGATGGGGTTGCAGAACAGGTATGATAATGACATTTGAATGAACTAAAGAAATGACGAGGGATGCAGTATCAGGACAGGAAAAGGGCTGATAGGGAGCGACTTCAAGAACTGTCTGTTAGTCCAAGGGTCCTTTTCCTGTTCAGCAAATCCTTTTGTTCTGTGCTCTTATCAATCCCACACCTTGCCTAAGTGAGAATGACAGACAAGCCATTCTTAATGACTTCCTAGCTTTAGAAACTATTCGGTCTCCAGAAAGAGAAAGAACCGTGTTTAAATTGTTATAAGGATTGAGGTTTCTGTTGGCTCAGTAAATTTTCCACTCTGAGATCACAATTTTTGTTAGCACAGAAACAAATTTGCCTCTTTATGTGATCTGTGTGACATTCCAGCAAAGTGACACGCTGCGGCACCTCGAGGACAGGGAAACAAATGCAGCCTGGCTGGGGGCTCCACAGACAGGCCTTGTTGCTGTGTCAGCAAGACTGTGCCGTATCTTCCTCCCCCAGAGACACAGCACATCCTCTCCTTGGCACACCCACGAGCCATTAGCACAGGGAGCCATTGTTCCCTGTGTGTCCCAGACCCAGCCACGCCCTGTGCCAGGGCAGTGCCGAGACACTGCAGCCTGTCTCTAAACACTGCTTATTTCCTTTCCTTTTTATTTCCTCCTGTGTGTAAGAGTGCATGAAATGAAGTTTTTCTTTGTTTGAAACAAGACATTTTAAAGGGTGGTTACTGATGACATATGCACTTTCAATCCCTCTTCGCTGGGGTTTTCCTAATCTCTGAAAGCTTGTACAACACATGGGAATTTGGTTCAAAACACAGGTAAAACAGGTTCAAAGGATTCTATATTCACAGTTAATGTACATTTCATTAGGTAGCCATCATATTTGAACATTTGTCTCGGAAGAGTCTGCTTTCTGTTATGTTTAGGTATATAACCTGGTGAGTTTTGTCACCAGAGTGAACGTGGACCACATTAAAGTGACACCACCAAGCTGAAAGGTTGTATAAATTTAGGAAAGGCAGATGTTATGTCCTAACAATCTATAGGTCATTTCTTAACACAGGAACCTCTGTATTTATAAATCCATTCATTTATCCATCCATCTACCTATTAATCAATATTCATTAAGCACCTACTTTGTTATATTCGAAGATATTAAAAAAAAGCTCCTTATCCTAGAAGAGTTCACGGTTTGGTAAAAGGAGAAAGACATGTAAACAAACGAGTATAATAAATTATAATAGGTGTTATAATTATCTACAGTGTATAATGGAGATACAAAGGAAGGAGTAGAAATTTCAGTGCTAGTGGTATTTTGTCCAGGAAAGGATTCACTTGAGCTGAGTGTTAACAAATGTGTAAGGAGACCATTTATGACTTACGTTTGTGTATGCGTGTGAGTATGTGTGTGTGCGTGCATGTGAGTGCATGTTTGTGTGAGTGTGTGTGCACTGGAGACGTAGGTAAACACTCCAGATCTCGAGATCCTGCAGGTTGTGGAGGGCCTTGTAAGTCAAAGATACCCTGTAGGTATTGGGGCCCAGCAGTCAAAGCAGAAGACTAACACATTGAGGCTCATTGATTTGAGTCTCCATTTCTGAAACCAACTATTTCCTTGGGTGTATTTTACCCTTGTTTTCCTTTTTAAAGCAATCGATTTTGTGGTGAGAATAACATCTCAAATTCAACGCACTGTACTCTGGTTTGGGAAGTGCCCGCTGAAGGATGCCAGCGAGCCCAGTGGAAAGCTCTGAAGGTTGGCTTTGGGCATTCAGTGACAGTATTTTCCCAGCCAGCTGGCCAAATGCAGCCATATGCTGGGTGGCCAGGACTCCTTACCACTTCAGTTGGTCTGTAGTATTTGAGATCCACAGTCACGTGAACTTTGCCGGTCTCTTTACATCTGCCCACTTCGTTTTCATTCTTTCCTTCCCACCTGTAAAGAAGATAAACACTTAATCAGCCTTTAATTGCTTGAGAGCATTTGGCCAAGCTGTAGTCCCTCAGGATGGCTCAGCCTTTTCCCTGCAGGAGCGTGGAAGCTCATTAACTGCAGGAACACAGGCTGAAGTTGAACTGTTATTAGGGAAACAGTGACGTTCAAAGCCTTTCCAGATCGTTTGGAAAGAGCAGGGGTATTTTTTGTTTTTCGTTTTTTCTTTTCTTTCTAAGAAAATCATGATGGATTCAGAAATGAGACTTCAGGAATCAACAGATTATTGAGAATAAGTAATTGGGCAACTTTCAGGAATTTTAAATTTTGCACTTTAGACTATTCTTGGTAAAGTTAATTATTATGAATTAATTAATTTCTTCTGAATCTCCTTTCCTTATATTTTAAAATTTTTGTAGGGATAGTTGTTATTAATTCAATGCATTTCAGTTTGAGTACTTTCATACCCTAATTAATCATCTATTTCATTGCTGTATTACATATAAATTTCCTTACTCTACCAAGTCAGCAGTGGGCCTCATTAATAAATCTCAGATGATTAAATCTCCAAAAAGTGAACAATTAATTGGTTTACTTCCTGCAAAGAGAAGGTATATTAGCATCTCTCTACTTCCTTTGGTTCAGCTACAATGTTATCATTATTTTTTAAAATATATTTTTTTTAATTTTTCAATTACAGTTGACATACAATATTATATTAGTTTCAGGTGTACAGCACAGTGGGTAGACATTTATATGATTTACAAAGTGATTACCCTCTTCCCCCGATCAGTCTAGTACCCACCTGGCACCATGCATAGTTGTTTCAATATTATCAACTATATTCCCTATGCTGTACATTACTTCCCCATGACTACTTTGTAACAACCAATTTGTACTTCTTAACCCCTTCACTTTTCTTCACCTATCCCCTCAACCCCTCTCCCATCTGGCAACCCCCAAATGTTCTCTCTATCTATGAGTTTGTTTTGTTTATTTTGTTCTTTAGATTCCCCATATAAGTGAAATCACATGGCATTTATCTTTCTCTGCCTGACTTACTCCACTCAGCACAATACCCTTTAGATACATCCATGTTGTTGCAGATGGCAATACTTCATTCTTTTCATGGCTGAGTAATGTTTCATTGTATATATATATATGTACCACATCTTTTTTATCCATTCATTCATTGATGCATACGCAGGTTGCCTCTATATCTTGGCTATTGTAAACAATGGTTGGGTATTGTAAACACATGCATCCATATGTTTACCATTGTACACAATGCTGCATCCATATGTTTACATATGTAGTTTACATCCATATGTAAACATATGGATGAAGCATAAATATCCCACCTCTGGATATTTATCCAAAGAAACCCAAAACAAAAGTAGTGTTTTGGGTTTCTTTGGATAAATATCCAGAGGTGGGATTACTAGATCCTTTTTTGTCTCGTTATAGCCTTTGATTTAAAGTCTATTTTGTCTGGTATAAGTATTGCTACCTCAGATTTTTTTTTCTTTTTGTTTCCATTTTCATGAAATATCTTTTTATATCCCTTTAATTTCAGTCTGTGTGTATCTTTCAATCTGAAATGAGTCTCATGTAGGCAGCATATGTAAGGGTCTTGTTTTCTTATCTATTCAGTCATGCTATGTCTTTTCACTGAAGCATTTAACCCATTTACATTGAAAGTAATTGTTGATATATACCGAGTTCTGACAATGAAGTCCGAGATCTTGTTGCAACGATGTTGCTAACCTTTGTTAACATCAGACGGATTATTAATTATGAATTTGTTTCAACTGGACAAACAGTTAACCAAGTTTACTATTTGGAAATGCTAAAAAGGCTGTGTGAAAAAGTTAGATGACCTGAACTTTTCGCCAACAATTCCTGGCTCCTGCATCACAACAATGTACCAACTCACATGGCACTGTCTGTGAGGGAGTTTTTAGCCAGTAAACAAATAACTGGCTAAAAGTATTGGAACACCCTCCCTACTCACCTGATCTGGCCCCCAATGACTTCTTTCTTTACCCAAAGATAAAAGAAATATTGAAAGGAAGACATTTTGATGACATTCAGGACATCAAGAGTAATACGATGACAGCTCTGATGGCCATTGCAGAAAAAGAGTGCCAAAACTGCTTTGAAGGGTGCACTAGGCACTGGTGTTGGTCCATAGTTTCCTAAGGGGAGTACTTTGAAGATGACTGTAGTGACATTCAGCAATGAGTTACGTAGCATTTTTTTTTTTACGATGAGTTTGCAAACTTAATTGTTGGACCTCATATGTAATTAGTGCCATTTTATAATTCATATTTTTTTAATCTTTCTTCTCCTCCTTCTCCTCCCTTTTCTCCTTCTCCTCCTCCTCCTCCTCCTCCTCCTCCTCCTCCTCCTCCTCCTCTTTCTCTTTCAAGAAGTCCCTTTAACATTCCTGTAATACTGGTTTGGTGGTGAGGAACTCCATTAGCATTTCTTGTCTAGGAAGCTCTTTACCGCTCCTTCAGTTTTAAACGATAGCCTTGCTGGGTAGAGTAATCTTGGTTGTAGTTCCCTGCTCTTCATCACTTTGTCTATTTTGTGCCAATCCCTTCTGGCCTGAAAAGTTTCTGTTGAGAAATCAGATGACAGTCTTATGGGAGTCCCCTTGCAGGTAACTAACTGCTTTTCTCTTGCTGCTTTTAAGATTATCTTTTTGTCTTTAACCTTTGACATATTAATTATGATGTGTCTTGGTGTCAGCGTCTTTGGGTTCATCTTGTTTGGGACTCTGTGTTTCCTGGGCTTGTATGTCTATTTACTTCAACAAGTTAGGGAAGTTTTCAGTCATTATTTCTTCAAATAGGTTTTCAATTTCTTGCTTTCTTTCTTCTACTTCCGGTACTCCCATGATGCAAATGTTGGTATGCCTGATGTTATCCCAGAAATCCCTTAAACTACCCAGTGTTTTTTGGATTTTTCTTTTCTTTTTGCTGTTCTATTGGTGTTTTCTGCTACCTTATCTTCTAAATTGCTGATTCGAACCTCTGCTTCATCTAATATACTGCTGATTCCCTCTAATGTATTCTTTATTTCAGTTATTGTAGTCTTTATTTCTGACTGGTTCTTTTTTATGTTTTTTTAATCTCCATTTTTATGTTTCCTATCTCTTTGTTGAAGTTTCAATGAGATCACTGAACATCCTTATAACCAGAGTTTGGAACTCTGCATCTGGCAGATTGCTTCCATTTCGTTTAGTTCTTTTTCTTAAGCTTTGTTCTGTTCTTTCATTTGGGACATATTTCTTTGTCTCCCCATTTTGGCTGCCTCCATGTGTTTGTTTCTATGTATTAGGTAGAGCTGCTATGTTTTCTGGTCTTAGTAGAGTGGCCTTATGTAGTAGGTGTCCTGTGGGGCCCGGTGGTGCAGTGTCCCTTGTCACCAGAGCTGGGTGCTGCAGGTGTGTCCCTTATGTGGGTTGTGTGTGCTCTCCTGCTGTAGTTGAGCTTTAATTGCTGTTTGCACATCAGTGGAAGGGATTGACCTTCAGGCTGATTGGTTCTGAGGACTGGCCATGACGACTGTTGTGCAGGGGCTGATCCTATGGAGCAGATTTGCTTTAGCAGGGCTCTGGTGCCTGTCCAGTCTGCCCTTTGGGTGTGTCATCTATGGAGGCTGTTGAGGGTCCAAAGCAGGTTGCCAAGTGCGCCGGCCCTCCTGAGAGGGGCCCTGCTACAGACCAAGTTCATCCTCTGCTTGAGCCCTGCCCAGAGCCACCTGGAGCAAGCCACAAAGAAATCCACATATAGATGCCACCCATGCTTGGCATGGAGGTGCCTGGGAGGCGCTAAGCTGGGAACTGAGGCCGACTGCCACCATTGCCAGGCTTGGGGCTGCTTAGCAAGAAGGATGGGGCACATTGAGGCCAGATCCAGCTTCTTTGCGTTTTGTGAACCTTGGAGAGATTTTAGGAAAGTCCGCAGCATGAGCCAAGACAGGCTGTTTGTACAGAAAAGCCACGGGAAGCAGCTTGGGTGGGCCTGAAATTTGGGTGGGGCGGGGTCTTAGGGAATCACCAGGGTGGGGTGAACAGTGTTAGCCAGGTTGATGGAAACTCAGATTTAGAGGCTGCCTGTGTCTGCCTACTGGGTGGAGAGAAGGCTCAGCAAAGAAACTACGGCCCCCACCAGCACTTCTGTCTGGAATAAAGCTGCCTCTCCAGTCCTTGCTTTAAAGCCAGACAATTGAATTCCTCCCTGTATGTCCCTGCCACCTTTTTTTTTTTTTAAAGATTTTATTGGGGAAGGGGAACAGGACTTTATTGGGGAACAATGTGTACTTCCAGGACTTTTTTCCAAGTCAAGTTGTTGTCCTTTCAGTCTTAATTGTGGAGGGCGCAGCTCAGCTCCAGTTGCCGTTGCTAGTTGCAGGGGGCGCAGCCCACCATCCCTTGCGGAACTCGAGGAATTGAACTGGCAACCTTGTGGTTGAGAGCCCACTGGCCCATGTGGGAATCGAACCAGCAGCCTTGGGAGTTAGGAGCATGGAGCTCTAACCTCCTGAGCCACCGGGCTGGCCCTCCCTGCCACCTGTTGAGGTGCTGCCCCAGTTCAGAGAGAGTAAGTCCATCATCGAGTAAGTCCATGTGTGAGCCCTTTAAGAGAAGCATCTGGGACAGCAATTGCCCTTGTCTCTCACTCAGTGCCAATCTCTGTTGATTTTCAAAACCAGAAGTTATGGGGATTTCTCTCCCTGGCATTGGAACCCTGAGCTGGGGAAGGAATCTGGTGTGGGATCCCTTACTCTTCATGGGGGTCTCTGCAGCTGAGATATCCCTCCAGATTTTTACAGTCATATGTGGGTGTGGGGACAGCCTTTTCCACATCTCTACACCTCCTATCAGTCTCGTGATGGCTTCTTCTGTATTTCTTTAGTTGTAAGACTTCTGTTCAGCTAGACTTCAGGTGATTTTCAATGATGGTTGTTCTGTAGTTTAGTTATAATTTTGATGTGGTTGAGAGAGGAGGCAAGCACAGTGTTTACCTACCCTGCCATCTTGACTGGAAATTAGCTATTTTATTGTTATTTGGACTCAAGTTTTGCTTCCTTAAACATCTATAATTGACAACAATTAAGGATCCCAATAATGGCCCCCTGAAGTCCACCTCATGCACCACACAGGCTAGGCTCAGGAGCTTCAAGGTCAGCTTTTTGCTGGAATTCCATTTTATGTTCTCATTTTATAAAGAAATAAAGCCACTGGCTTAATGTTGACCTCTGGATTTCTACAATCCAATGTCCAAACAACAGAAAATACTATATAATTTGAATTATTTTTAGAAATGAACCTTTTGGGCCAAGGAAGAAAAGAAATTAGAAAGTAACGTTTGACTTCAATGTTTATCCTCAGAACTGGTTTGCTTTATCAGCTGGAGATGAATCCTATGACAACAGGATAATTCGATGTGCTCCTGGATCTGAGTCACAGTGGGGATTAAAGGGAAGAATAGACCATTAAATTAGTTACTCAACTATGTGATTTACAAGTGCTATTGAAGATGAACATTAAATGTTGATCATGGTTATATTTTGGACATAGGTTGGGTATTAGAGACATAAACTGATCTCACAAGCTTTATTTTAAGCAATGATCTGAATGTTTCATTCTCAATTCACTTTTTGATAACATAGGGATAATATTTCATCATTGGAGGAATAATCAATTTATAAGTATGCTAAATTTGCCGGTGGACTCAAGGCAAATATGAAAAACATCCCACAACAGAGAGAATCATATTACATTATAGAATAATTTGTTGAACAATATGAAACTGTACCACTGGCATTTTCCAAGACTTTCATATTAATTGACTCAAAAAGGAATGTTTGATAATTTCCTTGTTTGGTTTAATTTCTTACTGTCAATTAGACTGATTTGGCAGGATCAGAGCTAAGTTTTTGGAAAATTCATCTATAAATGGTTTGAGGATGTTCTAGGGTATGCAGACTATAAAAATTGTGTATAATGAGAAAACCTAAAGTGATGCTGAACTCTGTACATCTTTTATTTATAACAATCAAATTTTGGCTAATATCCATAGTAAGGGAGAATAATTGGTAAAGCTTTAATTTAAAAAAATTACCTAATTCTAAAGTTAATTATTTAAGTGAAACCTTTCTTTGATTAGGCTTTCAGTAAACAAAAAGATATTTGTATGGTAAAAGCATGTTTTAATTTTATTTTTGTTCACATTTTATACTCTCAAAGAGAAACAAGTTCAACATATATATACCTTTCTGACAGTATCTCCAACTAAGCCAAAGGGTTTACAAAAGTACTATTCATAATTTTGGTGTTTTTTTCCAGTTGTAGCTGGGTATGTAATCTATGACGGGTCATGCTGACTTATGTACACACATACATATGACACTGCCCTTTATATTGGTAAATCTGTTTAGACGTCACAAACTTGAGAAATGATGTTTCCATATATAGAATCTATATCATTAAACTTTTTTTGAAACCACACACAAACACACATACATGTTTAAGTTGCTAAAGCCTTGAGGAACACTTGGAGAACTTTCCCTGACTGGGGAAGGAGCATGTAGGACAGGAAAGGAATGAGACTAAGCCAGTGGTGGCTAGACTAGGGCCTGGCAAACTGTTTCTGTAAAAAGCTAGAAAGTACATATTTTAGGCTTTACAGATGACATACAGCCTCTGCTACATTTTCCCCCTTCTCCTTCTGCTTTCTTTTCTTCCTCCTCCTCTTTCTCTTCTTCGTCAACATCATCTTTGTTGTTGTTGTTGTAGAACGTTGTTGTTTGGTGTAAGAAATTAAACCAAACAAGGAAATTATCAAACATTCCTTTTTGAGTCAATTAATATGAAAGTCTTGGAAAATGCCAGTGGTACAGTTTCATATTGTTGTAGAATGGTGAAAATCTCCTTAGAGGATGGGTAAAAACAGGCCTCAGGTGGGCTTTGGTCTGTAGGTCATAGGTTGCCGCTCCTTGCTTTAGGGGATGAGTTAATTGTATATCCTCACCCTCAATTAAAGGCAAGCATTTAATTTCTGTTCACACCAATAGGTTGCATTGCTGGATCAGCTGTAATTTTCCTGTCTACTATTGATTCTGTTTGATTGCTCTGCAGTCATATACTAACATTTGGCATTTGTACAGTAGCTGAAATGGGAAAAGATTGCATCTGTCTGAATATTGTCTGCTAGGCTGCTATTTTGCAAATGCTGTTTACTGTCCAAACCATCTCTAATGGCATGACATTGCCCCTACGATTGATATAGCTGCACTGAATAATCAACCGTAACCAGGAAATGGCTCAAAGCAGAACTGAGTTGGCAAAAACCACTTTCTAATTTGCACTAGGTCTACATGAGGGCAGTAAACAAAAGTTTCGGCCAAGGGCCAAAAACATTCAGTTACAACAATACATGAAACACTTGTATTAACAAGTAAAAGGTAACAGCTAACTTGTCTTAACAAGTAATGTTATTACTCAAAGCAGAGATGCTGTGATCATGAAATGACAGCACCTTCACAGAGAGTAGAGGATTTAGCTAATTAACAGGAATTGCTACCCACTATTTTTAGATCAACAGCTCACTGAACTGCGATCCTGTATAACTCAATTTTTAAAATAAATTGTTGGCTCCTAATAAGCATTACAAAGCAATAGAAAGCATCGAAGAATAACAGAATGAAGCACAATAAAGCAAGATGAGGTGCTATTAAAATCTCAGCTAGGAATCCCTTTAAGGAACAACAAAAGCAAAGTCAACTGTGTAAGTTAAGTTTAAGTGACACAGATAAAGTAGGGGAGGGGGCGAAGCACTCCTTGTAGCAACCTGAATATCACAAAAGCTCTCAGGGATTATTTTAAGAAATACTACTTCATTAGGAGGTTGTCTGAGGCTAAAATTTAGTAAATGACATAAAGTAGTCCCGGAAGAATTATTAGGTTCTGGACAAAAACAGTAGTTTTGTACACACGTTTGCTTCTTGCCAAGACCCCTTTCAAAAAAGGAACTAACTCACAAGGACTGAAAGAACAGGAAAGAGAAACCAAATTCTGGAAGCTGGAAAGCAGATGGATGAATGTTAAAGGACTTAGCATGAGCCCTAGGAAACAGATTCCTAAGCCAGAGTGGGGAAGCTGAGAATGAACCTAATATAACTTGCAGGAGCCCACAAATGCTCAGGATGTGTGGACTGATTACAGTTCTCCTTGAGAAGAAGTCTGATGCCTAATCCCCTCTGGGATTCTACAGCACTTGGCAACTGCCTCAATCTTTCTGGAGAAGAAGGTCCCAGGATTGAAGATCACTGGGCCGAGTGAAAAATGGAGTCACCATGCTGAAAAGAAGGAAAAAGTAAGTGAATGCTGAGTGCTGAGACACCCCAGCCAGCCCCAGCGTGCTGGCCATCAGACTTATCTCTTTCTAGGGAGCAGACTGGGGCCTCTTCTCTGGGCATCAGAGTCTCTCTGATTAAACGGCCCTTGTCATGTCACCCTGCAATGACACATTCAACACGCTCTGACTGTGTTCTCAGAAACTCCCAATTAGCTTTTTAAGCCCTACTTTTAAACATGAGCACAAAACAAGGATTCCCAGACAGACACGTGCGGAAAACACCATATGTGAAACACAGAAATCACAACAAACAAATTAAAAAACAGTTACTTGGAGGAAATAGAACAAACAGGGAAGATAATTAACAAAACAAAATATAAAGTCATATGCTCCACCATTAATATCTTCAGAGACACAAGGAAAGATATCAAAGAAACAAAAACAAGACACTATATAACAACGAATAATTAAAAAAGAGTTTAGAAATTGAAAACAATTCAGAAATTAAAAATTCAAGAGAAGATTTTGAAAATAAAGTTGAAAAAGTCTCCCAGAAAGTAGAGCAAAAAGATTAGATATGAAAAACCAGAAGGATAAAGAATGAAATCTTACCATTTGCAATGGTATAGATGGACCTAGAAAACATTATGCTAAGTGAAATAAGTCAGACAGAGAAAGACAAATACCATATGATCTCACTTATATGTGGAATCTAAAAAACAGAATAAATGAGTAAACTAATCAGAAACAGTCTCAGAGATATAGAGGAGAAACTGAGGGTTGCTAGATGGGAGGCGGGGTGGGGATGAGAGAGAAGGTGAGGGGATTAGAAAATAAAATCGGTAACCACAAGATTGCCATGGGGATATGAAAGACAGTTTGGGGAATATAATCAATAATGTTGTAAAGATTTTGTAGGGTATCCGATGGACACTTGTCTTATTAGGAAGACCACCTCAGGGACGGTGTAGATGCCTGATCACTGCGCTGCCCACCTGAAGCTGAATAATAATGAATGTCAACTATAATTTTATACACACATACACACACACACACACACACATATGTGTGTGTATATATATATATATATAGTGGAGTACAGCATAAGGAATTAGAGACAGTGGAAATATAATGATTATGTGCGATGCCAGAGGGGCAGTAGATTGGGTGAGGGGGATTATCACTTTGTGAGAGGTATAAATGTCTATTACATTGTTTTGTACACCTGAAACTAATAATGATAAATAATTAAAAAACAAAACAAAAAGAACGCACAAAAAAACAGGAGGATTAAAAAAAAGCAGAAGATGGCCTCAAGAGGTCAGTATAATAGGATTTCCAGAGAGCACAGAAAAAATGGAACAGAGCAAATAATTATCTTAAAATAAATCAAGAAATTGATCAGAGCAAAAGAAGACACATTTCCAGACAGAAAGAGCCCAAAAGAGTGCTCCAAATAATGGATGGGACTAGACCCACGTCACATGAAATTTCCGAATACTGGGACAAAGAGAAGGTCTGACGACTTCCCGAGAGAACACACAGGGACTCGGAGTCAGAGTGGTTCTGAATGTCCCACAGCAGTACTGCAAATTAAAAGGCAATGGAGCAATGCCTTCAAAATTCTGAAGAAAAATTATTTCCAAACTAGAAATGTATATATCAGCTATCTTATTAATTTTGAAGATAGAATAAAGATATTTTCAGATATACAGTAGGTCCTCAAATAATGTTGTTTTGTCATAATGTTGATGAGAAAAAAAACAATTGATTCTTGGCTGGCGCTGCTTTCGGTTTGGGTTTGCACAGTCTCCCCATGTCTGCGAGGATTTTCTCTGGGTATACTGGTTTCCTCCCACGTCCCAAAGATGTGCACATGTCTACACTGAGCGAGTGTGGGTGTGTGTGAGTGAGTGGCCCTGCGATGGAAGGTGTTCTGTCCAGGGTGGGGCCTGCATCCTGAGCTGCAGGGATGGGCTCTGGCCAACCGGGGTCCTGCACTGGAATAAGTGGGATGGAAAAGAATGATATTACTTGTTTTTAGTAACCTTTCTTAAATGTATGTATAGCTGACAGTTATTTCAGTGCTTCATATTAGAAGTGTTTTGGGTCTTTACGTAGAAGTTTGGTGATGTTTTTGTGACCAGAAATATGCTGTGGGAAGTTAACTCTTGTTTATATCAATTAGCCTGTGGTCAATTGGTTTTGTTATACGTTGTTTCACTTAAAGTCGTAGTTTCCAAGACCCCATGGATGACATTAAGTGAGGATTTACTGTACTTTGTCAAAAAATATTTACTTTCCATGTACCATTCTCAGGAAATGAATTGAGATTTGCTTTACCAAACCAAGGAGTGTTTTAAAAAAATGCCAGGAAACAGGGGATCCAAACCAGGAGAGCGGCTAAGAGAACCCTTCAGATGAACAGGAAGGTAGATCACGGAATGCCAACCCTCCACCAGTCCAGATAGGATCAGGTCAGAAGGTTCTAGAGGGCCTGCTATAGGATGACATGGCTGATAGAATAACCAATGCGCTGATTCAAAGCCGATTTAGATAGCTGGGGCAAAGTTTGGGGTAGTTAGTGATAAATATATAGAAAATAAGGCAAATGGACAAAGACAGTAATTATTAGCTTCATGGTAAACAAATGACAATTGTATAGAAAAGAAAAAGTAATTGTGGTTTACTGATGTGAATAGCATTGATCAGTCATGATAATGTAACACTAAATATGAAGCTAACTTAAAATTAAAATATAATAATAGCATATTAAGAGAATGGAAGGATGGGGCAAGGGAAGGAAAAGAGAACAAAACACTTGTTTTGAATAAAAGGAGGACAAGAGATAATGTCTAGAAGGGAAAAAAAATCAAGAGGCAGCAATAAAAATACGTTATTTAGAAACTCGGGGGTAAATGACAAAATAATCAGCTAAAATAGTATAAGACAGTACAATGGTATTTCCAGAGAGAGAAGAGAGACATAGAGCAGAACAAATACTTAATCTTGAGGTAAATCAATACAATTTACCAGAGCAGAAGCGCATGTATATTGAGACCCAAAGGTCCTGCAGACTGTCCCAAAGAGCAGACAGAACTAACTGTGAAATGGAGGGGGTGGGGATAGTGGGGGGTGGGAAATTGCTGGGGTTTCTGACAATTCCTGTGGAATGATTGGAGTTTAAATTAGGAGCTGGAGTAACTAGGGAAAAAACAAACAACGCAATACTGAAGGAAATAAAATCATGACAAAAACGAGCTTTATAAACCATACACTGACCAACCAAGGCCCACCCCAGTGGCTCTCTCTTTAGTACCTGCCAGGGTTCCACCCTGACCCAGCCAGAGCTCTGCCCTAGGGTTTCTGCTCTGCCCATCTCCCCTAAAAACCCATTAGATCCCCCTAGATCTCCTCCTCCCACTCTGTCTTCTGGACAACAGAAGAGATTATGTTTTTTGGAGCCACTGACACTCCGGCTGCCATATCCTTCAGAGGAAGCCACCCACAGAGCGGGCAGATCAAGTCTGCAAAACCTGAGGTGGACATGTCTGGGAAGCAGCAGGCAAACTGCAAATGGCTGGACCTCAGAAAATGAGGGAAGAGGTGTGTGTGCAAGGCAGGGAGGGGATATTAGCATTGCCGATGCTGGGGACATGTTACAGAGGACTAGAGACTGGAAGCAGGCCCATCGAGTTTAGTGCCGTGTAGGTCCCTGGGGATGTTAGAAAGAGCCCCTGTGAGGGAGCCGATGGGGTAGACTAGTGTGAGGTGAAGAGGGCAGGAAGTAAGGCAAGGGGGAGGGTGAGGAGAGGTAACTCTTTGGTACTGTCTGGCAGGGCAGGGAAATGAGAGGAAGGGCAGAGCCTGGAGGGAAGGAGTGTTTGTGTGTGGGGGGGACATTAAACAGAAGATGGTTGGATCTGCAAATGTCAAGATGTTGATGGGAAAGAGCCGTGAAGGAGGGCTGAAGAAGAGGCGCAGGGGTAACTGATAGTCTCCTGAGAAGGCAGGAGGTCTGTTTCCAGAAAGGAGTGAGGGGTGACCTGCTAGTAGAACGAAGCAAGGAGGACAGGTCATAATTTTTAGGTTCAGGGACCACTGTTTTAATCCCAAAACCTACTCTAATTTCTAAAAGATGACTAAAGGTTGTACTGTGTCTGTATGAGAGCTAAAGTTGTGCCCAGGTCTTTCAGATTGCTACTGAAATGGAAACCCTTCTTCTCCATCCATGCTCAATCTTTCTCCATTTTATTTATACTAATGATGATAATTGTCACGAAGTGAGGGCTTTCCAGCTCTTCCATTGTAGTTAATAAATAATCAACAACAAAAAAGTAAAATTTAAATCCATCATACACTGTTCATGTAGAAGGCTGTTCATGTCACCTGTTAGAGTAACAGCTACCTTTCTTCTGCGCTTCCCCAGTGATGGGCCCTTGGAAATGTCAGTACATGAATCCCCACACCAGGAGTCAGGCAGGTAGGACAAGCAGTAGTTTCCGTGTGGGGAAAGGAGTTCAAGGGGCTGAACGACGTCTGAAGGCCTCATGGGCAAGGGCTTGGGTGCCCTCTTACAAGGACACTGTCATTTTTATGGGGAAGCCTCCCAAAAATGTTTCTGTAAGAGTTATTGATTGGTCAATATTTCCCTTGCTTCTTCTTTTCATCAGTATCACAGAAAAACTATTAAACTGAGAGGCTCTACTTTCAAATTGTCTTTTCTTATGCTTTATCTTTAGGAAACTGGATTGTTATGATTAAGTCAACGGTAAAAGCCTTGTATGGTCTTGTCTAATGAGGGTGGCTCAAGAGATCAAATAAGAAAAAACAAGAGGTTGCTCTTCCCAGCTGTAAAAATGGCAGTGAAAGGAAATTCAAATGCACAGCTAGCTTCCAAATGAGCCCAGTGTTTCCATGCTATCTCTACATGGATTGCTGACTGTGCTCTATCCACCTGCTTTATTTTAATTTAACTCAGCTGGGGGCCCATTCCCAAAGATTGTAGATGGCGTTTGTCCTGCTTTACAGGATAAGTAAAATGTGTGGAGGTTTTACTAAGGGGCCACCTAAGGACTAGTACTCAGGTTGTGCATGAGAGTCCTAGCCATAGTTCAGAACCTTCTCTCATCTGTACCTCCTCCATTTGGCCATCCTTATCTATGCACCTCTCACAGATATTCACTGAGTCCCTACTTCAGGTGCCAAGGACGCAGGCATGAGTGAGCAAGACATGGTCTTTGTCCTTTTAAGGGGCTAGAAGTCCAATGGCCACAACAATATAGTGCGTCAATGATGGTAGAAGTCAGAGAGTACTGTTAGAGGACCAGTGCTGTTAGAGGCACTGGCGAGACATGGTTGAAGGTATGGCATTGGCCATAGGGAGAACACCTAAGCTAAGACCTAGAGAATGAGTGCGGGGGAGCAGAGGGAACAGGAGGTGTGGGTATCTCTTGATATGCCCCAAAGTGGTGAGGCTGGTCCAACCCAGGTAATCTGTTTGCTGATCGCCCACATGGAGCTTCCTGAGTCCTGCCTCCATGTCTTTTCTCATACCGTTCCACCCACCTGGAATCTTTCCTTCTTCTCAACTGACGTTCTGATCTCCCACTTTGGCTAAGGACCCGTTTAAATCTACGTTTCTGCGGACAGCACTCCAGTCAGGATCATATCTCATTACTTCAGTACTGAGATAATGAATTCACAAACACCATCATCTATTTGTGTATATTTGTAAATAATGTGCTCTTACTGTCACCCAATTAGAGCCTATACTTCTCACGCACAAGAAAATGCCTTTTAATTCTCTTAGATGAGTTTGGCTTTCAGAAAAAAATGAAGTGGGAGGAAAGCACATTTATGGTATGTCTTAGGTACTGTGCTGGCTGTTTAGTTAGGTAACATATAGAGGCAGCAGCTATTTTGAGGATCTAATGGATCCTTAGTTAAAGAATTTACACTGACCTGCTACCCAGTGAATTGCATCAGCTGTGTGTGAAATGGAACGAGGGTGCCTTAGCCTCCAGGGCACAGCATGACATCAGGACTCAAATGAGATCTTCTACATACTAATAATTCAACATCCTGCTGCTTCGGCGATGGCTCACATCACTTATGCTGTTATATATTGTTTTTCATGGGCTAAAGCCCCAAGCATATTAGAAGTTAAAATGATGGTAGGGCTTAAATTCCAGAAAGACAGCGGAAGGGACAAAGACAAAGAACACAGAAAGAAGGGGATGGGGTTCTCTTTCAATGGTACCGTAGTTCCCCGAAAATAAGACCTAACCGAAAAATAAGCCCTAGCATGGGTTTTCAGGATGCTGATAAGCCCCACCCCCAAAATAAGCCCCAGTTAAGATCGTCAGCCAGACAGACGCATTTAGTACAACCATTGCAACACACGACGGATGTATTGAATTATAAAAGAATAATATTAATACATAATTAAACATAAATAAATAATATGATTGACATTAATACTTAAAATAAATGATGATATAAATTATAATTCAGGGTTTGTAAATACCCAAGCGGGCGCCTTTGGACAAGAGCTAAACGCCTATGTAAACAGATGAACTCGAGACTTACTGCCGAATGACTAATCGGAGTACAGACACAACGCACGAATAACATGGGCACTTGATAACAAATGGACATCGTTGCGTCTAATATGAATCTTCATAATTCAATACATCGTGTGTTGTAATGGATGTACTTAATGCACTCATGTGAAATAAAGTAACATTTTCTGAATTTTGGTGCCTGCAATTTTTCGTCCCTTTTGTGGACCATCATTCTTAACTATCATCATTTTTATTGCCATTCTTGTCTCACAGTCTTCAATTAACACTTGATTTAATGGTAGATTTAAAGGGAACGGTATTTTGACTCCCAGACAAGATGAGTGCAAAAAGAAAGAGCTATTCCGTCGAGTACAAGAAAGGAATCATGGAGGACTCCCGGGGCAAGAATCTTACGGCTTTCTGCAAAGAGAAGTTGGATCTCTGAATGGTCCGAAAATGGCGAGCAGAGTACAATAACCTCAGTCAACAGGTGGAAGAGGGAAATGCTAAGAAGCACAAGTGTGGATCAGGTCGGCAACCATTGTTTTCCTGAGCTGGAAGACATCATCTGTGAATGGATTGCTGACAGGAGCGCAAAGGCTTTGTTGTGCGCAAGGATGATATTCAAGCATTTGCCCTTGCAATGGTACCACAGTTAGAAATATGCCCAGAAGAATTCAAAGCATCACAACACTGGCTGGATGGCTTCCTTCAGCGATGTGAACTGTCGCTAAGAAGATCGACAACACTCTTCAAGCTGGAAGATACTCAAGTTATTAAATGTGCACTTGCATTCAAGCCCTTTGTTGATGGCATCGACTTTTCTAAATACCAACTCTCCAACATGATTGCTGTGGATGAAACTGCAGTGTTTATGGGCCAAGGATCTCGAACGACAATTGATCAGAAGGGTGCCTCCTCAATCTACATTCCCTCCACTGGTTACGAAAGAGCATGTGTTACCTATATTTTGGCAATTCGTCTGGATGGAAAGAAAGCCCCACCTCTTATCATCACTAAGGGCAAGAAAGATAAGGTTGAACGTGTTTCAGGCATTTATGTTCTTGAAACCGAAAAAGCCTGGTGCACACAAGCAGTTATAAGGAAGTGGGTTGATTTAATGCCGCCACTTGTTTTGCGAGGTGGTCAAAGAGGTCTGCTAGTCTGGGATTCAGCCAGCACTCACCACACTAAAGACATGAAGATCTGCCTTGCAGAGAGAAGAATAGATCAAATAACGATTCCCGTAGGAATGACTGCCTATCTCCAGACTCTTGATATTGCAATAAACAAGCCATTCAAGGACCATTTGCACATGGAAATCAATGGCTACACTGAAAATAGAATGGAGAGAAACCAGTGTGGAAACTTTGTGAAGCCTAGCCTGCAAGAGGTCGTGACTTGGGTGAAGAATTCATGGGATAAAATCACTGACAGCTGTGTTGCCAATGTACTACGAGCAGGCTACATGGACAAGAAGTGCTCATTTAAGGAGAGCTCTGTTGCTGGACATGAGAGATTGGGGCCAATGGTTCTACAGGAAATGGAGTCGCAAGAAATTCAAGCCGGAATTCGGGGTTTGGAGAGTTATGACGATGTTCCAGAAGAAGATGACATGACTATATTTGAATAAATGTAGGTTGTTGTACATGAATAAATGTAGATTATTGTGCATGAAAAAATAAGACATCCCCTGAAAATAAGCTCTAATGCGTTTTTTGGAGCAAAAATTAATATATGACCTGGTCTTATTTTCGGGGAAATATGGTAAGTTGAAGCTTCTATGGAAAGTCCAACTCTCTTTATTATGTATGACCAAATGTTCTGTATGGTCATAACTTCTGAAGGCTTGGATCTGTGTAGAGGATCTCCAGGAAGTCCCCACAGTATGTACCTTCAGAAACAGGCTTCTATGCAGGTTCTCACAGTGACTGATTTTCTAGCTCTAATGGCAGATTCTAAGGGTGATGACTGGATGTGAGTCACATTTTCATCACTCAGTTGCACAGATGTCGCTTTTCTCGGTAGGGACATCAAAGAAACACTTAGCAAGCGTTAAGGTAGGGGTTAGAGCTGTTGGGCGGCTCAGAGGTAGATGGTTTGAAAACAGATGCCACAACGCTGTCAGGAACGGGATGCTTAGTCACCTATGCACACTTAATGGCATGGGTCTTCCCAGAGGAGAAAGTGCACAGCCCAGTGATTTTCCTTCTCCCGACTTTCCCCCCTTAAGGATCCTCTGAAGTGTGCCATGGGAAAATCTGTTCATCAAACATGACTGATAGGAAGGAAGTGTTTTCCCTATAATGTAGTCAAACACAGTCACAGGCTCAGGCACAGGGATTCAGCATTTGCAGCCTGGAGGTTCCTTTTTGTATAGTCCTGCTCATGCGTGTCCTTAAGGGCCAGGGGCCAGGAATCCCACCCACCAGGAAACAATTCCCAATTAGGGAACGAATTTGCATGAACGTCTCATGTCAGCCAGGAGGATTTTAGAAATGAGTGTCTTTTTAAATATATAATAATTGTTGTCCTTATTGTTTATACTGAAAATGTAGATACACTACCACAAACTATGATCCATATTTCCATTGGCTGAAACATCTCCCCACAGTCCCAAGCAGTACGTGGTGGTTCTCACATGGTTACGGGCTACTCTCTTCTCAAAATTTAACAAGATTAATGACAGAAAATTAGTCAAGACAAGTATTTGCTACTGTTTGGTTTATGCTACTATCACTTTAATTGTAGGAGAAAAGTGCTTCCTTTTCAAATTACTGAGTAATTCGTTGATGAGAAAGTGAAAGGCAAAACCTAACACTAAAAAAAAGAAAACAAAAAAACCAACCACCAATGCAACCTCCTCTGAATAAACAAACACACAGCCTGAAATGTTCTTAGAAGAAAACATTGTTGTCATAAGGGTGCCTTCTCAATACTAAAGACTGACTGAGCATGAATTGCCAAACCACCTTAAATTTCATCAGGACGGTACGTGGTGCTGATCTGCTGCCCTGAGTATCTTCCACTGACCCAAACTCAAATGAATGTGTTATTTTCTGATAACACAAAGTACAAATCACTCAAATGACATCAAAGATTTCAAGAGCAAACATTTTTGTAAATATTAAATATATAGACGGCAATACATTTTTCAAGCTTTTTCAAAGAAAATTACAACAGATATTTTCAAAAAAAGCAGAAATGGGAAGTGACAACAGATCTTACAGGCAAGGTGAGAATGTTCCAGATATTGATTGATGTGTCCAACATGAAAGGCATGTAATATAAGGTTAAAGAGAAAGTTCAGAAGTTTAAAGAAAATATCTCTTCCTTTCAGTACATAAAACACAGCAGGTAAAAAGGATGGGAGGGAAAAAAGTTTTCTGCCTTACTTGATGGCGCCACTAATCAAGTTCTCCTTCACCCTCTGTAACCAACTGTTCACTGAATCCTATTGATTCTGTTTTCCTTGGGTCAGTGTGTCCTCTCCATCTCTATGCCCTTTTGTAAATTCAGGTCCTTATCATCCATTCTTAGTAGCTTCCTGGGGGAGAAAGCATGATGGCTTTTCTATAGCTGTCACCACCATGTGAGGAATTACGCTGAAGGAGTTCCTGATCACCTAACTTGGGGACATCAAGGTGACAATGGGCACTCTTGGAAGGACTTCCTGGACATGCTGGTTTTTGGACATCCATTTGGGTTCAGTTGGATAGGTACCACAGAGCACCTATGGCAGGCCAGCTGCTGTGAGCACTGAGGACACACTGGTGAATGTGACGGGTATCAGTCTTATCTCCTTCCCTTACAGATACAGATCCTAAAGGACAGGAGGTGCTCAAGGAACCAGGAGGGTGCTACAGGTTGGGGTGGAGGTGGGGCTATGCTTCTAGTGCCAGACCAAAATTGCATATAGTGAAAATTATCCTTAAAAGATCCTTCAGATCTTGCTTTTTTCATCAGAACTTGGGCTCCTGAATGCTCAAAAGCCGAGATTTAGCTTCTTTTACTCTCTTTGCATTATGGCTGGGGCTTTTCTTTCCCAGAGGCATGCAGGCCTCAGCCTAACTTGGTAAGTTATGATGTGACTCTGCTGTTTGCATGCAACCATCACATCACCAAGTTTTCTTTGAAGGATATCAATAAAAAGGATGAATAGTGCAATATAAAGGGCCGTTTGATTCAGAAATACTCAGTTTAGATTCTGGCTCTACCACACACACCAGCTGAGAACCTTTGGAGGGTCACTGTGCCTCACTTTCCTTCTCAGTGAAACAGCACCCACAGCCCTGAAATCATATTTTGGGCTACGGTGAACACGTTGTTTTTGTGTACTTAGCATCATGTTTTGCCTTTTTTTTTTTTTTTTTTTTTTTTTTAGCTATGACATTCCACTGCTGGTGGAGGATACTGCTCTTCTCCCACTCAAACCATAGATTTCTGCGGGGCTGCCAAGCATAGACTTCTCTCTCCCTGACAACAGGACAAGGCCCAGGAGCCTGCTCCACACTCTGGCTTCCGTGATAGGTCTAGAGATGATCACGGGACCAATGGGGCCAGCCAGAATCCTCCTGCAGGGTTTCTCGAAGAGGATAGCTATCAAGAAGGTTCTAGTCCTCTTTGACTATGTTAGGCTGTCTCCCCAGAAATGCTATCAGTGATGTCCTCAGTCATAGGGGCAAACTGAAGGAACGACGGTGGCATTCCAAGAGCAGTCGGCCAAAAAGCAGAGAGCACTAACAGAGCTCCGGATTCTGGACCCAAGTGTTCCTGAGGCTACTCTGAGTTCAGTTTCAGTCCCTTAAAAATAAAAGAACTCTGACTAGTAAAAATACTCATTCACTTTTCTCTCCCTAATATAAAGACTTTCATTATATGCAAGGCTTTGTTTTATTAGCATGGATACTTCATACATTAAAAAAATAAGAATTTATATATATTATTCTTCACAGTTTTTGGAGCTTAACAGAGAACATCCCTAATAATAAAATGCTGTGCTTGATTCCTTAAGAAAACACAAACAAAAGATGCACCTATTTTTAGAAAATACGGTGTTAAGTTGCCTCTACTATTGAGTGGAGGATATTCATTTATTCTAAAATATACATTTCAATAAAAACTTTGGAAGGTTATTTAAAAGCAATATGAATTCTGTATTAAAACACACACAAAAAACCCCTCAATCCCAACATAAGCAATCCACAAAACATTTTTAAGCCCACAAAAGAATATGGATAATTTCTTCGAAATGTGAAATACCTTCTTTAAAAAATGAAATAGAGGGCATAAAGATAATCTAGATGACTAAATTGCATTGCAAAGATTATTTAATATACTACTTTTTATTTTTATTCAATATTTCAACTCTCAGCATTGTTTTTAAAATAAAACTATTACAAACAAAGATACTGGTTATGGGTTTATGGACTTTAACTTATTGTTCGGATTTAAGCAATGTCAAATATTTTAAAATGCAAAATGATTTAGGAAATCATGTTACATGTTTCCAAAGAGATAAGCTCTTGGGCATTCTCCAATTTCCAAGGTTATTTTGATGGAATGATATTTAAATGTTTGAAGTAAGCAAACTACTTTATAAATTGTTAGTTCATTTGAAAGAAACCGAGTAATCCAGAACTGGTGGGTTTGGGTAGGTGATGATGGCTGGAGAAACCACCGTGGTCCTTAGGCTCTGACGTGACTTGCATTCCTGCTCGTTAATCTGCGAAGCATAGTCTCTCAGATTAAAGAGCAGTTTGGTCCAGGTTGGACCAGAAGCAATTTCCAGAAACTTTGGCTTTATACTTTGGAGATCCTAGTCTTCCTTTGGTCTATTTCCTTCAATCATATGAAAAAAAAAAAGGTAGAAATGACTCTTGCTTTTCAGATCTCTTCATCTCATCTGAGGGCATTCCTGAACTTATTAATGGCAGAAATGGAAAAGTCCAGAGAGATCTGTTCATCTCAGTTAATCAGATGATGAACTGAATCCAATTGCAATGACCTTATGAATAGTGGAGATGTGAGGAATAGAAGGAAAAATGAGGAACTTACTGATTTGTTCCCATGGGAAACCCTGGAATTTTTAAGTCTTTACATTTTTAAGAAATTACTCCCCTTGCAATACCTCCCAATCAAATTCCCCAACTTCCAAAATTCTTCTTTGCATTACTGATTCATTAAAATATCAATTTCTTTACCAAATGTCTGACTGTGCTGGGCAGAATGAAAGGTACAGGTAGGAACAGGAACCAGATTCCACCCTTAAGGAAATGACTGTCTCGTCTACCAGGGAAGGTGAGAGTCACAGATGACTAAAACAAGGTCGAAAGTGATAAGGAATTGGACGTGGCAATTGTCAAATTTCATTCAAACGTGAGGTTCTATCGTTCTCTCAGTCTTTGTACTCATGGACCAGCAGCACTGGCGTCACCTGATATCTTCTTAGAAATTCAGAATCTCAGGCCCCACCCACACTTACTAATTCCAAATCTGCATTTTGACAAGATCCCCAAGTGATTCACAGAAAATTAAGTTTGAGAACCACAGTTCTACAGGAGACAGATTTAGGCAAAAGGTGTTATAATTCTGATACATGGCCAATTACTTTTCAGAAGGGGTCAGATGTCAGAGACAAAGACATGTCTAACTCCAACTGAGCAAGCTGGTTCTTCCTCCTACAAGGACCTTTCTCTGCTAACTGTCTTTGTTAAATTTCGTCTGGTCATACAAGCATAAAACATTAGTATAACCTTCTTTACTTTTTCTTGTCCCCAAACACATAATCAGGTGCCCAATCTGACAGTTTCTACATTTTATTTATCCCTTGTATTCACTGTTGACAAATGTAAAGTTCAATCAAGTAACTATTTCATTAACAGCAAACGCTTATATAGAGCTTAGGATGTATCAGGCACTGTTTTAGGTGCTGCACCTATATTAACCCATTTAATCTTCACACCACTCCTGGGAGCTAGGTACTCTTAATAACCCCATTTTACAGTTGGGAAAATGGATACAGAGAGGATAAATAAGGCCCCTAGGAAGTTGCAGAGCTGGGATTCCATCCCGGGGAATGTGGCATGGGGACTATGTTTTTATGGCACACAATATTATCCCACACTGTGTACACATTAGGACAGATATCTTAGGAATGGAGCTGACCACGTCATGAAATAAAAAAATTAAGACAGCATAATTGAGAGAAGGAGGCATGCACTCCGAAAGGTCTAGAAAAACGTTTCTTCAAATATTACTAGTAATAAAACTATGAATTACTAAAGTACAATACTATGCTTGGCCTTCTAAGCTTTGTTCAGATCCCACTGTGTTTTCTTTGCTCATTTCTGCCTGGTTTCCAACTGTGTGCACACTGTTCCCAAGAAGGACTCGCTAGGCTTGTGGAAAGCTCACAGACAGACGCAGTGGGGATTCTGAAGCGCAAGGAGCAGCCATGGCCCTGGCACATGGAGTTGTCTGTGGCTTCCCTGCTTTTCTTCCAGCTGAGATCAATATGCCGATACATGGAACAAATAGAAGACCCAGAGGAAGGAAATTGCAAAAAACCGAACAACAGAACATAACGTACAGACAGCATGCACAAAGCCATCATGATTTTATTATCTGGCCCTGAGAAGGAATTTTCTATTTTCAGACAAACTATGAAGAATATGCATTGTAAACATTCTTTTCCCACCACTCCAATGATATGACACAGAAAGACTTGAAAAAGGTACTGGGCACACAGGTGGCAACTGCCGCCAGTGAGATATGCCGCCACTCGGAAGGTTTACTAAAGGCAAGGTCTTTAGCTCATTTGGAATAGTCGTCACCTCACATCCATCTCTCTTTTCTGGAAGAATTTGGACAAAGTTTGATTTCACTAAAATTTTATATACCAGGCAAAGGTAATTTTTAATATACCACTAAAAGCTTGATTTGTGGTTTAGTCTGTCAATTGAAACAAAATGAGGGTCATTGCCTGAAATTTGAAATAAATTTTAGTAAAACCGACTCGACTGCTTTACTGGGCCTTCCGTACAGAGGGAGAAACTACCAATGACAAGTATCACCTTAGGAAATGACAGACAAACATTTCCCAGTGGGTGATTCACAGAACTGTTGTTTGTGTAGGATTTTAATATAAAATTTTAAATTAAGCTTGGAAAATGCTGGGTTAAACAAAGTTAAACACTTTCTTTAAACTGTTGATTTAAATCAGTTTCTTTAAATCTGGTGATTCTCCAAGAAGGGTTGTAATATTCAATATTTTTTAAAGGAGCTAGACATGGAATGCTTTTTTAGAAATCTCCTGGAATAGCATCCTAGTTTGTGACAGACTGCGCTAGGTCAAAAAAATAGGTATTTATCCCATGTGAATACAGGACAGAAGGGTGACTTGGTGACCGAAAACAGAACATTATCTCCAAGACAGGAGAATGGCCAACTTGCATATACTTCCAAAAAAGTCTTATTTGAGGATTCATTTGCAAGACTACCCCTAATTTTGAAAAATTATGTATAAGATGATTCCTTACTACAAAAGCATATAAGTTCATTATAGAAAATTTGGATATAGAGAAATGCATACAGCAGAATACTAAAAGTCACCCATAAATCTCCCATGTAGAAACTGACATTTATTAAATTTTTGGTGTGTTTTCTTCTAATCTTTTGTAGGCATAATTTTAGAGAATTTAGATCTAGTTAAACTGTATCCTGTTTTTTTGTCATCTAACATTGTCATAATGATATTTCATGTTATTCAGATTTCTCTTTAACATTATTGTTAATAATTGTATAACAGTTGATCAAATTCACTTAAACATTCCTTGACGATGGCCACTTAAGTTCCTTGTTTTCTATTCTTTTTATTAAAAAAGTCAACTATATTGAGGTATAACTTACAAACAATAAAATGTGTAACAAGTGAATAGTTAGATAAGTTTTGAAAATGCAGGCATTCAAATAACCCCTATCACAATCAAGATATAAAACATTTCTACCACCCTAAAAGATTCCCTGTCCTTTTTCCTCGTCACTTCACCTGACATAGCCCCAATCATGCTCATACAACCACTGATTGGATTCTATAAGCACAAATTATTCTTTCCTGGAATACCATATAAATAGAATTGTACAGTATGTACTCTTTTGTGGTTGACTTCTTTCACTAAATTGTAATGATCTTAAGATTCATCCATGTTGTTGTGTGTATCGGGAGTTTACTCCTTTTCATTATTGAATAGTATTTTGTTGTATGGACACTCCACATTTGTTTATTCATTCACTAGTTGATTAGACACTGGGGGAAGTAATGCTTTTTTAGGAATAAAGCTGTAATTCATATTCATGTATAAGTCTCTATGTAGACACATATTTTCATTTCTCTTTGGTAAACGTCTAGGAAAATTGCTGGTTATATGGTACATACGATTTGATTTTAAAAGAAAGCCCAATGAATTTTCAAAGTGGTTGTACCATTTATACTTTCATCAGTAATGTAAGAGAGTTTTAGTTGTTCCCACATCCTCATTAGTATTGTCGATCTTTCTCATTTTGGCCATTCTAAAGGGAGTGTAGTGGTAGTACATTGTGGTAAAAATATGCATCTCCCAGATGACTAGTCCCGTTGAGCATTGTTTCGTATCCTAAATGGCCATTTGTGTATTTTCTTGTGTGAAGTATCTGTTCAGATATTTGGCCCATTTTTAAAATAGTAAAATTGAGTTGGTTGTCTCCTTATTTTTAAGTTATGGGAGATCTTTTATTTTCTAGTTTCAAGGACTTGTATTTTCTAGTTACAAGTCCTTTGTCAGATATAAGTATTACACTTATTTTTTTTGCAGACCATAGCTTGCTTTTTATTTTCTTAATGGTCACTTTCTTTTCTTAAAAAATTAAAATATTTTTTCAATTACAGTTGACATTCAATATTATATTAGTTTCAGGTGTACAGCATAGTGCTTAGACATTTATATAACTTATGAAGTGATCCCCCAATTAGTCTTATACCCACCTGGCACTATACATAGTTAAAACAATATTATTGACTCTATTCCCTATGCTGTACTTTATATTCCAATGATTATTTTGTAATTGCTAATTTGTACTTCTTAATCCCTCCACCTTTTTCACCCACTCCTCAACCTCCTCCCACCTGGCAACCATTAGTTTGTTCTGTCTCTATGAGCTTGCTTCTGTCTTGCTTGTTCATTTATTTTGTTTTTTAGATACACATATAAGTGAAATCATATGGTATTTGTCTTTCTCTGTCTGACTTATTTCCCTTAGCATAATACCTTCTAGGTCCATCCATGTTGTCACAAATGGTAAGACGTCATTCTTTTTTATGGCCAAATAATATTCTATTGCATATATCTATGTACCACTTCTTCTTTATCCACTCATCTTTTGACTGGAGCATTTGATCCATTTACATTTAATTATTGATAGGTATGAAGTTACTGCCATTTTATTAATTGTTTTCTGACTATTTTTGTATTTCTCTGTTCCTTTCTTCCTTTCTCTTTATTTCTCATAGATTTTTGGTTTGTGGTTACCATGTGCTTCTTCTCTTTTTCTTTTTAAGATTTTCTTTTTGTCTTTGACCTTTTGCATTTTAATTATAATGTGTCTTGGTGTGGGCCTCTTTGCGTTCATCTTGTTTGGGACTCTCTGCACATCTTGGACTTGCATGCCTGTTTCCTTCATCAGGTTAGGGAAGTTTTCAGTCATTTCTTCAAATTTGTTTTCAATCCCTAGCTCTCTCTCTTCTTCTAACAAGAATCAGTGTGGAACCAGTTTGTTTCTAGTCTCCACACCTCCTATCAGTCGTGTCATGATTTCTTCTTTATATCCTTAGTTATAGGAGTTCTGTTCAGCTTGTCTTCAGGTGATTCTCAAGGGTGATTGTTCTATAATTTAGCTGTAATTTTGATGTGACTGTGGGAGGAGGTGAACACAATGTTTACCTACTCCTCTGTTTTGATCGAAAGTCCTTAATGGTCACTTTCAAAGAGTAGAAACTTTTAATTGTAGTATTCTTTTAGTAATTTTTTTTGTTTTATGGTTCTTGCTTTTAATGTCCTAAGAGATCCTTGTCTTTGCCCCAAACTGATCTAAAAATTCAACGCAAACATACACACAAAACAAAAAGCCATAAAGAATGATAAACTGAACTACATAAAAAAGTAAAACTTTTTGCTATTTGAAAAGCACTCTTAAGAAACTGAAAATGCAAGTCACGGATAGAAAGACCAGATGTTCAAGACATAAAACCTCACGTAACTCAATAATTGGAAAACCACCTAAGAAATCTTGGCCTACCCCTGGGGTTACAAAGGTTTTCTATTTTGTTTTCATCTAATAGTTTTTTAGTTTTAGCTCTTACATTTAGATCTACAACCCATTTCAATTAATTTTTTGTGCTATTTTTTTGTTTGTTTTTCTTTGTTTTAGTAGTTTCTCTAAAGTATGCACTTTAACTTATTGCAGTCTATCTTCAAATAATTTTGTATGAATTCATATCTAGTGTAAGAACCTTACAAACAATATAATGATGAAATGCTTCCATCCTGTCCCCATACTTTCTCCTTTCGTTGTCATACAATTTATATATACATGTATTGGAAACTTCACAATATATTGCTATTATTTTTACTTTCAATAATTAATTATTTTTAAAGAAATTTTAAAATGAGGAGGAAAACATTTATATTTTCCCACATATTTACTCTTTTTCTTACTCTTCCTTTCTTCATATGGATCCAAGCTTCAAACTAGTATGATTTTCCTGTATAAATGTTTTCTGGCAATGAACTATCTCAGTTTTTGTCTGTCTGAATAAAGTCTTTAATTCACTGCCATTTTTGAAATAGTTTCACTAGGTACAGAATTCTAGGTTGTATGTGTCTCTCAGCAGTTTAAAGATGTTGCTCCATTGTCTTCTGCCTTGCATAGTTTTTGATAACAAAACATCCTTATAATTGTTCTTCTGTAAATAATTCTCTTTTTTCTGGGTACTTTTAAGATTTTCAGTAATTTGATTATCATGTATCCTAGTGGGATTTTCTTTGTGTTTATCATGCTGGGATTTATTAACTCTCTTGAGGACCTGTGACCTTATTTTCATATGTATTTAATTTTTTATGTATTGCTGAATTTGGTTTGCTAATATTTTGTTGAGGATTTTCGCATCTATATAGTCATTAGGGATATTGGTCTACAGTTTTCTCTTTTTTTGTAATGTCTTTGTCTGGTTTTGGAATCAGGGTAATGGTGGCCTTGTAAAATGAGCTTGGATGCCTTCCCTTCTCTTGAATTTTCTGGAATAGTTTGAGAAGACTAGGTGTTAATTTTCTTTTTTTTGAATGTTTGGTAAAATTCGCCTGTGCAGCTATCTGGTCCAGGACTTTTGTTTGTTGATTACTGATTTGATTTCATTAGTAGTAATGGGTCTGTTCAGATTTTCTATTTCTTCTTGATTCAGCCTTGGAAGATTGTATGCTTCTAAGAATTTATCCATTTCTTCCAGATTGTCCAATTTGTTGATGAATTTTCTCGTAGTATTTTCTTGAAATTTTTTGTATTTCTGTGGTGTCGTCACTTCTCCACTTTCACTTCTGATTTTATTTCAGTCCTCTTTCTTTTTTTTTCAATGAGTCTGGTTAAAGGTTTCTCAATTATTTACCTTTTTAAAAAACCAGCTTTTGGTTTCATTGACATTTTGTATTTTTTTAAAGCCTCCATTTCATTTCTGCTCTGATCTTTATTATTTACCATAACCAAAGGTTGGAAGCAACAAACAAAACATACAATGAATTATTATTCAGTCTCAAAAAGGAATGAAATGCTGATAGAAGCAACAACGTAGATGACTCTTGAGGACATTAAGCTCTGTGAAATAAGCCAAACACAAAGGACAACTACTGCATTATTGCACTTATATGAAGTACCTTGAGGCAAATTTATAGAGACAGAAAGTAGAATGGTGGTTGCCAGGGGTAGGGGGAGAATGAAATGAGGAATTATTGTTTAATAGGTACAGAGTTTCGGTTTAGAAATATTAGAAAGTTCTGAAGATGGATGGTGGTGATGGTTGCATAACATTATGAATTTACTTAACAACACCGAATTGTGTAAAAAAAAAGTGATTAAAACGAGGGCTTCTGGTCATAATGCGGAGTAGACAAATGTTGTGCTCACCTGTTTCCACCCTACATCAAAATTACTACCAAATGATAAAGCAGCCACTCTTAAGAATCATCTGAAGACCAGATGAACAGAATTCCTATAACTAAGGATATAAAGTAGAAGCCATGTTGAGAGCAGTAGGAGGGGCGGAAACACAAAACTGACAGATCCCACACCCACATGTGATGGCTAAGAATCGGGAGGGATACATGTGCTGTGGCAGTCCTTTCAGAGAAGCAAGGAATTCCTGCCCTACACCAGGCTCCCCAGCCCAGAGCACCAGTGCTGGGAAAAGAAGTCCCCACATCTGACCGTGAAAAGCAGCAAGGACTCCGACAGGGTGAACCTGAGGGCTCTTGTAGACCCAGATGTCCTCTTGGGTTAAGTTGTGCTTAACCCAAGCACAACTCACTTGCTCACAAACACTTGCCCTAAACTCCAGTGAAGGGACAGCAGCTTGAAAAGAACCAGAGACATATGGTGAAGAAATGAATCGTCTGAATTCAAGATGAGAGCTGGATGAGCAGTTCCCTCTCAGACAGAAGTGCTGGAAGGTGCCATTGTTCCTTTATTGAGCCCTTCCCCCACAGAACTGGCAGGTGCAGGTGGAAGTGCTGGCAGGTACCATTGTTCTTTTGTTGAGCCCTCCTCTCCTCCCACACAGCCTGCAGGCACAGAGAAGTGCCAAATCTGAGTCTCCATTCACCTGTTTAACACTACTTGTCCCAATTTGGTAATTCATATAGACCCTGCCGCAACTAGCTCACCGACCTGAAACTTTCAGTGTTTTTACATACAAGTGGTCAACCTCAGCCTATGCTGTGGACTGTCCTAAGATCTCAATTCCATAAACCCCAAAAAGCAGTGCTTGCCCTTAGAGTGTCATGTACCTTTTGCTAAGCAGCCCCAAGCATGGTGCTAGTGGCAGCTGGCCTTAGTTTGAAGCACAGCCTCTCCCTTCAAGCCCAGCCCCGGCTTCTACCAACCAGAGACACTTTGTAGGTCTTACCAATTGGCCCTGGGCCAGGCACAGCCAAGGCACAACTGACAAGGGCCTGCATTGAAGCCCCTCCCAAAAAGCTCCAAAACAAACAAATATGGTGGCCGGCTTTAGACCATACAAAAGCACCACTCAGTTAGTGCCATAAACAGAACAACGAAAGGGTGGACTCAGCAGGCACCAGAGCCCTCCAAATGTGAATCCTGATCCATGGGGTCAGTCCCCACACAATAGCTTGTCTGCTATAGTTATGGCATCCTCATATCCAGTTAGCCTGAGGGCCAATACCACCCACTGATGTGCCAATAGCAATCAAGGCTCAAATAAAATAGGAAGACACACACAACCCACACAAGGAACACGTCTGGAACACCCGGCTCAGGTGACCAGGGAGACTGTGTCACTGGGTCCCACAGGACACGTGCTACATAAGGCCACTGTGCCAAGACTGGGAGACATAGCAGATCTACCTGATACATAGAAACAAACACAGGGAGGCAGCCAAAATGAGGAGACAAAGAAACATGTCCCAACTGAAAGAATAGGACAAAACTTCAGAAAAACAACTAAACAAAATGGAGACAAGCAATCTACCAGATACAGAGTTCAAACACTGATTATAAGGATGCTCAATGAACATAGGACAAGAACAGATGATCTCAGTGAGAACTTCAACAAAGAGATAACAACCACAGAAACAAAACAAAACAAAACAAACAGAAACAGAAATAAAGAATACATTAAATGGAATCAACAAAAGATTAGATGAAACAGAGGATCAAATCAGCAATCTGGCATTGAAGGTTGCAGAAAACACCCAATCAGAACAGCAAAAAGGAAAAAAGAATTCAAAAAAATGAGGATAGTTTAAGGGATCTCTGGGACAACATTAAGCATAACAACATTCTCATCATAAGAGTAGCAGAAGGAGAAAAGACAGAGCAGCAATTCAAAACCTATTAGAAGAAATATGACTGAAAATCCCTAACCTGGTGAAGAAAACAGACATATAAGTCCAGGAAATGCAGAGAGTCCACAACAATATAAACCCAAAGAGGCCCACACCAAGATGCATCATAATTAAAATACAAAAGGTTAAAGATTAAAAAGAGAATCTTTAAAGTAGCAAGAGAAAAGTGCTCAGTTACCTACAAGGGAGCTTCTATAAGACTGTCAGCTGATTTCTCAACAGAAACTTTGCAGGCCAGAAGGGATTGGCAGGAAATATTCAAGTGATGAAAAGCAAGGACCTACAACCAAGATTACTCTACCCAGCAAAGCTATCATTTAGAATCAAAGGAGAGATAAACTGCTTTCCAGACAAGGAAAAGTTAAAGGAGTTGATGACCACCATACCAGTATTACAAGAAATATTAAAAGGAATTCTTTAAGAAGAAAAAAATATATGAATAATAAAATGAGAATAACTACACACCTATCAATAATCACTTTAAATGTAAATGGATTAAATGCAAAGTCAAAAGACATAGGATGGCTGAATGGATAAGAAAACAAGACCCATTCATATGCTGCCTACAAGAGACCCACTTCTCTTGTATGACACACATAGAGTGAAAGTAAAAGGATGAAAAAAGATATTTCATGCAAATGGAAAGAAAAGAATTCTGGGATAGCAGTAGTTATATCAGACACAATAGACTTTAAAACAAATTCTATAAGAGGACACAAAGAAGGACATTTATTAATGATAAAGGGATCTATTCAATAAGAGATTATAATCCTTGTAAACATTTATACACCCAATTAGGAACACCTAAGTATAGAAAGCAAATATTGACAGATATAATACGAGAGAGTCACAGTAATACAGTAATAGTAGGGGACTTAAGTACGCCATTGAAATCAATAGATAGATAGTCTACACTGAAAATCAACAAGGAAACAGCGACCTTAATTAACACACTAAAGCAGATGGATTTAAATGATATTTTTAGAACATTTCACTTCAAAGCAGCAGAATATACATCCTTTTCACAAGTGAACATGGAATGTTTTCCAGGATAGACCACATGTTAGGCCACAAAACAAGTGGCAATAAATTTAAGAAGACTGAAATCACATCAAGCTTCTTCTCTGACCACAGTGGTATGAAACTAGAAATCAATTGCAAGACAAAAAACTGAGAAACACACAAACACATGGAGGCCAAATAACATGCTACTAAACAATGAATGAGTCAACCAAAAAATCAAGGAAGAAATCAAACGATATCTTGAGACAAATGAAAATAAAAACACAATCTTTGTGTTTTTTTGTGTGTCCCAAAATCTATGGGACACAGCAAAAGCAGTCCTAACAGGGAAATTCATAGCAATACAGACCTCAAGAAAGAAGAAAAATCTGAAATCAACAATGTAACCTTACACTTGAAAGGACTACCATGTTTCCCCGAAAATAAGACCAGGTCTTACATTAATTTTTGCTCTGAAAGACTCATTAGGCCTTATGTTCAGGGGATGTCATCCTGAAAAATCATGCTAGGGCTTATTTTCTGGTTAGGTCTTATTTTCAGGGAAACATGGTAGCAAAGAACAGCAAACAAAGGCCAGAGTGAGCAGGAGGAAGGAAATAAAGATCAGAGTGGAAATAAACTAAAGAGTCTATAAAAACAATACAAAAGATCAATGAAACCAAGATCTTATTCTTTGAAATGATAAACAAATGTGATAAATGTTTAACCAGACTCATCAAGAAATAAAGAGAGAGGACCAAAAATAAATAAAATCAGAAATGAAAGAAGAGAATTGAGAAGTGACATCACAGAAATACAAATGATGATGAAAAAAATACTATGAACAATAATTATATGCAAACAAATTGGACAGCCTGGAAGAAACAGATAACTTCCTAGAAACATACAATCTTCTAACACTGAATCAAGAAGAAAGAGAAAATCTGAACAGATCAATAACTACTGATGAAATCAAATCAGTAAGAACAACAGCAACAACAAAACAAAAACAAAAAAAACCCAACATTACTAAAGTCCTGGACCAGAGGGATTCAGAGCTGAATTTACCTAACATTCAAAGAAAGAACACCTATCCTTCTCAAACCATTTATAATAAAAACTCTTAGCAAAGTGGGAAGAGGGACATACCTCAATATCATAAAGGCCACTGAAAGAAGAGCCACAGCTAACATACTCCACGTTGAAAAGCTAAAAGCATTCTCCTTAAGATCAGGAACAAGACAAGGATGTCCACTTTCAGTACTTTCATTCATCATAGTACTGGAAGTCTTAGCCACAGCAATCAGGCAAGGGAAAAAAAAAGAGAGAGAGAAAAGAAAAGAAAAGGCATCCAAATTGAAAACAAAGAAATAAAACTGTCATTATTTGCAGATACTACATAGAGAGAACCCTAAAGATGCCACCAAAAAACTATTAGAACTGATAAATGAGTTCAGTGAAGTAGTAGAATATAAATTTAATATTCAGAAATCAGTTGTATTTTTATATCAGTAATGTACTATCAGAAAGAGAAATTAATAAAACAATTCCATTTACAATTGTATCCAAAAAATACCTACCAATGAATTTAAATAAGGAGGTAAACAAGCTGTACTCAGAAAATTATGTCATTGAAGAAAGAAATTGAAGGAGATACAAATAAATGGAAGGATATACCATGCTCATGGATAGGAAGGATTAATATAGTTAAAATGTCCATAGTACCCAAAGCAATCTATAGGTTCAATACAATCCCAATGGCATTTTTCACAGAACTAGAACAACTAATCCTAAAATTTATATGGAACCATAAAAGATCCTGAATAGCCAAAACAATCTTGAGAAAGAAGAACAAAGTTGGAGGTATTATGCTATCTGATATAAAAGGCTAGATACTACAAGGCTAGAGTAAACAAAACAGCATGGCACTGGCATAAAAACAGATAAATAGATCAGTGGATCAGAATAGAGAGCTCAGAAATAACCCCCCACCAATATGGCAATTAATCTATGACAAAAGATGCAAGATATACAATGGGGCAAAGACATCTCTTCAATAGATTGTGTTGAAAATACTGGACAGATATGTGTAAAAAAATAAAACTGGACCACGTTCTGACACCATATGCAAGAATAAACTCACAATAGATTAAAGACTTAAATGTAATACCTGAAACCATGAAACTCCTAGAAAAAATATAGGCAGTAAACTGTCTGATATTGCTCTTAGCAATATGTTTTTGGATATGTCTCCTTGGGCAAGGGAAACAAAAGAAAATACAAACAAATGGGAATACATCAAAATAAAAAGTTTTTGCACAGCAAATGAAACCAAAAGAAAAATATAATATACTGAATGGGCGTAGGTATTCATCAACAATTTATCCAATAAAGGGTTAATATACAAGATACATAAATAACTCATACAACTTAACACAAAAAACAAACATTCCAATTAAAATTCACAGAGGAACTGAGCAGGCATTTCTCTAAAAGGGACATGGAGATAGACAATAGACATGAAAAGATGCTCAAAGTCACTAATCCTCAGAGAAATGGAAATTAAAACAATAATGAGATATCACCGTACACCTGTCAGAAGGACTATCATCAATAAATCAACAAATAACAAGTATTGGTGAGGTTGTGAAAAATAGGGAACCCTCATGCACTGTGGGTGGGATTGCAAATTGGTGTAGCCCTTATGAAAACAGTACAGAGGTTTCTCAAAAAATTAAAAATAGAACTACCACATAACCCAGCAATTCCACTTCTGGGTATTTATCTGAAGATATCTAAAACACTAATCTGAAAAGATATGTGCACCTCTATGTTCACTGCAGCATTATTTACAATAGCCAAGATATGGAAGTAATCTAAGTATCCATCAATAGATGACTGTATAAAGAATAGGTGTTACACATATACAAGGGAATATTATTCGGCTATATAAAAAAAAGAAATCTTACCATTTGTGACAACATGGATGCACCTAGAGGGTGTTGTGCTAAGTGAAATAAGTGAAAGACAAATACCATATGATTTCACTTATACGTGGAATCTAAAAAAAAAGTAAACAAACAAAAGAGCAACAAACGCACAGCTACAGAGAACAAACTGATGGTTGCCAGTTGGAAGAGGGTATAGGGCAGGGTGAAAAGGTGAAGGGATTAAGGAGTACAAATTGTCAGTTACAAAATAGTCATGGGGATGTAAACTACAGCTTGGGAAATACAGTTAATAATAGTGTAGTAACTATATGTGGTGTCAGGTAGGTGCAAGACTTATCAGGGGGGAATCACTTTGTAAGTTATATAAATGTCTAACCAGTATGCTGTACACCTGAAACTAATATAATATTGAATGTCAAGTGTAATTGAAAAATAAAATATATTAAAAAATAATAGTGATTAAAATGGTAAATTTTGTTATGTACCAGGGGTGCCAAAAAAATGTATACAAGTGGACACTTTGGTCAATGTTGTTCAAGCAGTAGTTCGCTGTAATCAGAAGTGTCTGGACGCTGATGGCAACCACTTTGAGCACCTCTTGTAATTGCAGAAGTCAAATGTGACTTGTATTCATCTTTTGTTATCAGTATATATTGACTATTACAATTTTAATACAGTTTCCTTTTCTTAAAATGTGTATACATGTTTTTGGTACCCTCTATGTATTTTTTTACCACATTAAAAAAAATTGGGAAAAAAGGAAGAATCTTCCAGTCTTCCATGTGTAATGAAGGATTTCCCACAAAGCTTTCAAATATTGCAATAAAAATCTGACTTCAAAATGTGTATAATGCAGCAAGTAAATGTAATGCATGATTATAAGCTGGATCATTTTGATATAAAGGATAGCATTCAACTTACTGGCAATGATCAAATCAGATCTGATGAGTAGACAATAGCAATTTATCTATGGTGAATTTCCTGATTTTGATGTTTGTATTGCGTTCATGTGCGATAATTGCATTGTTTATAGGAAATACACACAAAAGTCCTGGGTGATGGATGTTAGGCTTGTAACATACTCTCAGTGGTTCAAAGAAGATTGCTTGTAATGTGTTTGAAACTTCTCTGTACTTTTTTAATGGTTTCAAAATTTTAAAACATAAAGTGAAAGCATTAAAAACGATTGTGTAATGTTATTGTATTGATCTGGTAAGAGTAGATTTAGCTACAGTAACATTATAGTAAGCCATATACAGTGTAAACCATAATAAAACATTTATAATTAAAAATAATTTAGAATGTTTTAAAAATGAAAAATATTAAAAAATAAAACAGATAATAGAATTTTTCAAAAGATTGTTTAGATGCTGACAGACATTTCACATGGAATAACTGTGGGTGGAAGCCATGAAATACCAAGACCCTGCTCCATACTGAAACTGCAGATACTGCTTTACAAGAGAGTGAAAAGGGAAAAAGACCAAACCAAGACAGAACAGCAAGCACATATACAAATCTGCCAGCAAATGTCTGATGAATGCAGAAATGCACTCTCAGTTATACTTACACAATGGTTTTTCCAATGTGCAAAAACGATTTCTCTACAAATTCCCGGACACTATGGACTTCCCCAGTGGCGATGACAAAATCCTCTGGCTGATCATTCTGCAACATGAGCCACATTGCCTAGAGAGAGAGGAAAATCCAGGTTAAAGTTGCACCCAGCTGCCACTGGGAAATGAAATGTTATCATACTCACATAATTGGCTATGGACATTGTTAAAAGGTAAACTGAGGCAGATTCAATTTTTTAAGAGTTTATTTGATCCCACGTCTACCTGAATAGTGCAGCGCTAAAGCCAAGGTGGTTAGGAATGCTTCGCCACGGGCCAGGGGCACGGTTTTCATAGAGCAGACGCTGAAGCAAAGCCAGTAAGTTACTATAGCATATGCAGCTGCTTTATCTGGGACTCAAGTTAGCTGTTTGTGATTAGGTGTTCTTAAGTTTCATTTGCTTGATTTTGAGTGAATTGACTCTGGCTTAATGTCTCTACCAAGACATTAAGCACCTGAGGTCAGTGTAATGGTCCCCATGTTGAAATACTTTAAAATGACTATGAATTTAATACAGTATTCTGACCACTATAGTGGTGGTTCTGAAACTTTAATGTGCCTCAGAGCCACGTGGGGAGCATCTCAGTATGGATGCTTGGGACACCGGCACAGACGTTTGGACTCAGTAGAGAAAATGCTTTAGGCATTTTTATCTTTAACATCAGTTGTTTCTCATGCAACTGGTCCTTCGGGTAAAATTTAGAGGACCAAAATGTTAAAGACTATCTGTGGCAAAGAACTTTCCCATAATACACTTAAGAAAAGACGAGTTTAAAAAGCCTTATCTAATATACTCTCATATCATGGATGGAAGGTAAGGAAACGTCATTTGAAGACAGATGTTTGTCCCCCCAAATATAAACAAATTTAACAGTAAAGTTAAAAATTTTACCAATGTGTTGACATTAAAAAGAAAAATAATCAAGAATCATTAATGGAAAAACAATCCTATAATGAATAGTCCTAGCACTAGAAAAGTTATCTGAGAGGCAATGAAAACGTGTGGAGTTAAGGATTTCCTCAGGCAGAATTTCAAGGTCAGGTGCTCTCAGCCAGAGCATCATACAGGTGCTCTTTTCAATAGGAAGGAGAAATCTAATTGGCCCACAGTGCAGCCTCAGGGCTAAGACACAAACTGTGGTAACGCCACAGCCCGGCTCTACTCAGTCACATCAGCTTTTGTCAACACACACAGACCTGTAGTTTCTGTAGCTTGGAACTGCACATTAATTTTAAAGGTTTTGTTTACACAGATAGACAATGCAGATTTAAAACAAGTATACTTAGTATCTAAAAACATGTCTAAGAAAAATCCAAGGGAAAAAAAAAATCAAAGTTTTTTATCACTCCGACGCACTTTTCAAAATATAATAGGTCAAAATAATAGGCACTTCATTATAACACAGTCTGCAATATCATGTGAATTAAACTCTTGTTCTAACATTTAAAGAAAACTGTTTTGGTTGGTGTCTCCCTAGCTGCTATTGAATAAACTGAAAAGTAGGTTGTTGAAATCAACGGGCAGCTTATTTTGTCTTAGAACATGAAATCAAACAAGTTAAATTCCTCTTTATTTATTTGAATTTGTGGCAGCCTTCTAAAAATTAAAAAAAAAAAAAAGGTAAATATTTCTCCTTTACTTGAAGTTACTTCTTGTGAATATTGTATTTTTGGCCTATTACAAGATTGTTTTAAATCACATTTTTGTTCTATGGAAGATAAACCTTTGGGCAATTTCATAGGCCTTGGAGATGTGGCACCCTGGGTGGCGCAGTGGCAAAAGACTCAGGTCAGTGATCTACTGAAAAATAACTGATACAATTTTCTTGGCTAGGAGAGACTTTTGTTCACATTAATAAAATATCTGCAGCTTCATTTTGCATTAAGAGATCATCGATGGCGAATTTAGTCACAATACTTTTTAAATTTTACATTGATTCTATTATTAATAATAAAGTTTGATCAGTTTTTTAAGGGCACAGAATATGAGATGTTCTCCTTATTGGGACAGTCCGTGCAGTGCAGGGTCTGCAAAAGCTTTGCAGCTCCGTTAGCTCATGGCTGCCCATACTGTTGTGAGCTCCATCCAGGCCGAGAGGAGGGTTGTGGGCTGAAGTGCAGCCCGGCTCTGCTGGCCAAGCCCTGAGCCCAGACCCCTTTGTTACAAAGCTCCTCGGAGAAGTGCTTCTTGGTCATGGCTCTAGCCCCTGGGGCTAGACTGGCTTTAGCTGGGGCCCGGTGGGGCTGCTTTTCACGCTGTGCCTTGCACGGGGCAGTTCCCCCGTCTGTGTGTGAACTCGGACCTCTCCTCCTAGATCACGTACAGGAGCCCCAAGTGTCGTCATCGCAGTGAATTGCTGTTATCTCCGTGGGTTTCCCTGTGATGGACAGCACACAGCCTGGTTGGGTTCCCTGGGACGGAGCCTGACCTTTGGCCATCCTTCTTTCCCCAGTTGTTGAGCTGACCCTCCCACCTCCACCAGTGCACGGGGGCGCGTGCGTGCGTGCGTGCGTGCGTGCGTGTGTGTGTGTGTAGACAAACACACACACACACACACACACACACACACAGATTTGTTTGGGCTTTCTTCAGAATACTTTCAAAGTTTTTAGGAAAAATTAAATTATGCTTCTGGCTAGAGTTTCTATTTGAACATTTTTCTGAGGGATTAGTATATACACTTAAATGTGTTTTACTCAAATTTCTCTTCTAAAAATAACATTTCAAATAGGTCTTTCAGGACTGCTCAGCTTATTTCATTTCTTTCAAAACACTATGTTGTGCTAGAATGGTTTTGAAAAAAATCATATTTTTAGTCATGAGAAAGAAAGCAAGGGCTCGCTAAAAATAAAAGGAGAAAATCTGATTACCAGTTAATGGTAGATTACTTTAAACACTGGCACAAGTTCTCTGGTGCTTGTTTTGTTCCTCAACAGGAATCTGGGGATCAGTCAGAGCCTCTCACTTTCACTAGCGTGAGTGCCAAGAATCTGCTCTTTTCTTTTCCATAAGACTATCTGCAGCCTTTGACCTATCAATTTCTAGGCATTTCCTCTTAACTTCATATTGTACCAGACTCCAGTCTGAGGGTGGGAAGGGAAAGGATATACAACTCCAGATTTATTTGTTATTACTGAATAGTTTACTGGTTTTAACAGGGGGAAAGGGCTTTGTTTAAATTTCCACTGAGCATAATTAATGGTTATTGACTGGTAAATGAAGAACAGGTGACACTCTGGATTAGAAGATAAACGATCATGTGTTCTGGTGTGATAATGGGTTAGTAATTTGCCACAAACCGTGGGCCCAGTGCATCCCATCGTAATGCTCGGTCATGTCCAGAACACAAAGGCCCCTGTGTGAGAAGCACTCTGCCGTTCACCTCCTTATACAGCTGCACACGTTGATTTGGTCTATTTATTCTCTGATGGATGGCACAACTGAGGCAAAAGTTCACCACTTCTCACCTTCCTGTTCACATGCTGAGCATATGACCCATGACACCGCCAGGGTACAATCTGTGATCAAATTGCCACCCAGCTTTGGCTTCTGACTATAGAAAGGATTTTGAGGTTACATATTTTAGACGACAATTCTCTTTGTCTCTCAAGAAATGAAGGAAGAAAAAGACAGTCTTCCCACATTCTTTCAGGGCCCTTTAAGGATGTGGCTGACTTAATCCACTTTCTCAGATACTTATTTACTTTCAGCCCTGACCTGATCACCAGTGGTAACAAAAAACAAATTTCCTGCTTTTTAATCCATCTCACAGGGAAGAAAGACAATCAGGTAAGGAATGTTCAACATAAAAATGTCCTTTAATGTCAAATGAACAGTACAGTTTTCAAATCATGTGTCACATTCATTTTGCTTTTAAGGTACATGAAGTTTAGGGGAAATCTGACTCCATACCTCTGACATATGAAGGCCAAGTTAGATGGTTATAAATATTAGTTAAGTTTGGACATGTGCTCTCTTGTAACTTGTAACTATATAATGAACTGATCTGTTCTACAGGTCTAATTTAGAGAAGACAAAATAAAACTTAATTTTAAAAATTTCAAATAAAAATACTCCTCTCCCACAAGCTATTATTTGGCCATTGAAGTCACGAATGCGGAAGTGGGCAGCGAAGGGTCATTTCTCTTTCCTTGATTTGGTAGCTCTGGAGGCTGTTCACAGCTGGACCAGTGAAGGAGAACACCCGAAGTACATCACCACAGCCCAGTGACTACACCTGATTCCATGCATGCCTTTTGGGTGGGATGGATGTTTGTCTTAAAAATCTGGATTCTACAATGGCTTCCACCTCACCATTAACTCCAGTTCAGGATCCAAGCCACAAATACTTATTAACTGAGCTGGCATCCATGAATAACAAGATTTGTTAACCAAGGTTATGTTTAACTATGCTATTTGACTGCTGGTTTTTCAGCCCTGTGCTTTTGTGCTTTATGTGCTACTGTTGTAAAAAGAATGTTAGAACGATACACACACACACACACACACACACACACACACACACACACACATATAGTTCAGAGGAGAGAATCTATGAAATAATTCTAACAAAAATCGAAGGAATTTGAACAAATGGAAATTAAAATTCCCAATAAAGCATGCCAATTGTGGATCCATTCACATACATTTGGTCTTTAAGCTTTGTTCAGTAGCTGTTTTCATGATGGCAGCCTGGTATTTACAGTTTGGGTGAGGACTTCCAGTAGTCCTGTTCTAGCCAGAACTTAAGTTTTGTGGGATCCACATCAGTGGGGCTGAGGGTTAGCCTGGGAGAGCACCCCCTACTCTAACATAATTAGGAAACAGGTACCAAATGACTAACAAATAAAACTACATCAAGACAATCATCTATATAAAACCAAAGGATGGCCTGAAGTCCCTCTCAATCTGTTAATTTTCTTCATGGGCAAAACCTACTATGGTTTGTGGGTTCCTTTGATTAAGGACTCTTCAGACATTTTAAAGATACAAAGTTACTGAACAAGAAAAATCATTATATAATAAATTAATAAAACCACCAAAAATGATGAACCAGTTTAAAGCTACACAGCTCTTGCTTCTTATATTTGCTGTTAACATATCATCTCCATTGATAGCACATACACTGAAAGAAAGGGGCTATGTCAAAGTCTGCCTTGCTCTGGATCCTTTTGTTCTAGCCAGGCACACCAATCTGCAGATGCAAAGGTTGGGACTAGTTTTCCTCATCCCTGGAAACAACACAAAACCTAAAAGCTCTTACTCTTGTGGTAATAAGTCCGAGTCAGCTTTTCTGGGATACCATCTGTTCTTGTGATGCAAATTCAAGTTATATATTTATTTTGTCCATTAATCTTTGAGTAATTTCATCTTTTCTACTTGTTCCATTTCTTTTTCAGGAACACCAATTACGCACATGTTGTATCTCTTTCCTTCTATTCTCTATGTATATTTTATCCTATCTAATCATTTTTATGTTTGCTCTTTTCCATATTGTTTTATGTGATTTCCTCCTGTTGTTCACCTAATTGTTTTTAGTAACATTTAAGTTTCATTGCTAATGTAGCTTCAATTTCTGGAATGATTTTCTTTTTCTCTTCAATATCTTTCCTGCTTACTTCCAGCTTAACTTTTCCATTTATTTTCTTTCAGCCAGGGCTCAGCAAACTTTTTCTTAAAGGGCCAGATAGTAAATATTTTAGGCTCATGAGCCATATGGTGTTTAACACAATTACTCAACTCTGCTGTTGTAGCAAATACACGGCCATAGACAATATAGAAACAAGTGGGCATGGCTGTGTTCCCAGGAAACATTACTTATAAAAACAGGCAATTGGCCCATGGCCTGTAATTTGCCCACCTTCACTTTTAGCAAACTGAACAAAAACATGTTGCCTGTATTTCTTTGACTCTGTGGAGAAAATTATCTGAGCTCCAGCTACATATTTTTTCTTTGAATAATTCTTCTTATAATATGTGCTATTTGTCTGTTTTATGAATATTCCTCTTCTTCTCCTTGCAACCCTTTTCCCCACTCCCATTTCAGGTACAGATCATGGGGTAGTGCCTTTTCAATTACTATTACTATTTGAACAAGGCTGGATATTTGCTGAAGAATGGTATGAGGAGGAGCAGGAAAGTGCTCCGAGGGCAGCCTGCAGCTTCCATTCAAACTTCTCTCAAAAGCGTCCCACCAAACTCACTGCATTCTCTGCCCCAGGACATGGCTGCCCTCATTTTTCAGCACTTAGTTAGTGTGGCTCCCAGAGTATCCATAAGTCCCAGGGTCACTCTGATGCTATTTGGCCATTACTGCTTCCTCTGTGACGTCATCCCAGATCACATCCTGCACTGCCACTCAGCTAGGAGGCTGAGTCACAGGCAGTAAAATTGGTTTCTCCTACAGCAACATCTTCCTGCCATCATGAAGTATAAAAGTGGTCATCTGTAAGGATATTCTCCATTCCTAGGTAGTATCATTTTGTGGGTCTCTTGAACTTAAAATTAATTTGAGCAAAATCTGCAGCCTGTACATGTATGTACGCTCAGTATAATATATTCTGAGTGAGTGCATATAGATCTATTTTGAGCAATTATATGTATCCTAAAGTATGTGACCATGTAAATAATAAAAAGAACCTAAATGAAAAATGCACATACAAATAAAGGATGTTTCACTCATTAATGCTGCTAACAAGCCATCCTAAAACTTAGTGGCTTAAACCTTTTTATTGCTCAGGATTCTGTGAGTTAGGAATTCAGGAGTGCTCGGCAGAGGTGCTGTCGGCAGAGGTGATTTGACCAGGGCTGGCCTCCCTCACAGGTCTGGGTCCTTGGTGCCGGACATACCTGAGTTCTCCACATGCCTCCGCCCCCGTGGTCTCTCATTCGTGTGTCTAGCTCAAGGTTCTTTATACAACAGAAGCTACAAGGCCTCATAAGGCATCAGCCTGACAGTGACCTGGTGTCACTTCCTCTGCATACTACTGATTATAGGGTCAGCCCAAATTCAAAAAAGGGTGTCCCCCTTTATGAAAAGAGTGGTAAAGTTACACTACAAAAGGGCGTGCAGGATGGGAGGGATTATTGCAGCCATCTCTGGAAAAAATCTACTATCTTGTGATGACTATATCAGCTGATTGTTTCAAGAGAGTAATGAATATTTATGCCTTTAATTCCAACATTGCTTCAGTTTGTGGTTTCCATGTAAGGCTCTATGTATCTTTAACATTATTCAGTGATAGTTAGGTTTACATGAGGGCAACAACAATTCACAGACTAACACCTGGAATGTGGAAACTCACTTTCAGTCACTATAATTTAATAAATGCTCTGACTTGGCCCTAACATCATTACTGTCACAACATACTTCTCAGAAGTAGTTGTTTCCTGGAGCGCGCCCAGCCACCCATCTCAACCAGGTGTTTCCAATTACCTGCTCCCACTCGCATACCTGGGTAAGCCATTCTAGAATTAGTTCCTGGCTCAACAGGAACAGTATAACACTCTGGGTATGCGGCAGGAAGTCCCTCTGCACTCACAGCCACCTGATCGTCCATCTCCCTGCCCAGGGTCCCCGGCCATGCTGCCCAAACATGCTCTTGGGAAGCTCTGACTTCTTCTCTCTGACCTGACCCTCAAGCACGTCCTGACCGTCTGGTTTTACCTCTCAGTCTGACTCCGACCTTTGGAATCCAACTTCGGGGCTGGTTCTGGGCTCCCTGAATAACAGGCCCTAGCCTTGCCATAGATCTCTCAATTCCAGTGTTGATAATCATCATCAGCAATAAAGAAAAACTATACATACATCCTATTGCACGTATTAGGTAGAAGACGATAGGCCATTACACGCTTAGTCTAAAACATGCCGTCCAACAGAAATATAGTGCAAGCCACAGGTGTAATAGAAAATTTTTAATTTTTTATTAGCCACATTAAAAGAGTAAAAGAAAATACGAAGTTAAATTTGATGTTTTCTTTTTTTTTAAGGAGGGCGCAGCTCAGTGGCCCATTCGGGGATAGAACCCACAACCTTGGTGCTATCAGCACCATGCTGTAACCAACTGAGCTAACCGGCCGCCCCCAAATTTAATGTGTTCTTTAACTCAATATATACAGCATATTATCATTTCAACATAAAATACTGTAAAGGTGTTTTACATTATTTTCCCATGTATTAAGTCTTTGGCGTCCAGTGTGTAGGTTGTGTTTACAGCACATCTCAGTTCAGACTGGGCGCACTCTTCGGGTGCTCAGGAACCACATGCAGCTGGTGGACACTGCATAGGACAGGGCAAGGCCAGCACTAGAGAGGAAGGAGAGTCTGGACCTACTATGTGATGCACTGCCCTAATCCTGTGTGCTCAATCTGTCAAGGTTTGCTGGGGCTTCCGGGAGGAGGCTGCCTCATCTCGGTAGCACAGCTGGCTGAATAAAACCATTCTCCTCCCTCCTTTGTGATTATCTCTGCCTCCTGACTTTTCCTGTAGTGATGTCATCACTGATGCCAACCAGGGGAGAGAGAACTTGAAAAGCAGTATAACTAGCTCCTAATTTACGATACCTCACGTGAATGCTTGCATCGTTCATGTGTAAATGGGCAGTGATACCATACCCCCAACTCCCAACTGGAATACCGGGGAGCAAATACCTAGATAACCTCTTATGGGTATGCTGAAATGCAGTGCTGAAGAGAGGAGGCAGGGACTTTCAAATTTTATTGTGCATTACAATCATCTGAAAGGTTAAAACACATTGCTGGCCTCTGCTAGCCCCAGAGCTTCTGATTCAGTGGGTTTGGGGTAGGGCCTGGAAATGTGCATTTCTAGCAAGTTCCTGAGTGAAGCCGATGCAGGTGTCCGGGCACCACACTGAGAGCGACTCTTGTGGTTGGAGCTCAGACTCGGAATCAGACCACCAGTGTTTAAACCGTAGTGCCAGGATTTTTCTCGGCAACTTCCGGCAAGTTCCTTAATCTTCCAGTGCCTCAGTGAAACGAGAACAGTAACAGTACCTACCTCATAGGGTTATTTTTAGGATTAAATTAATTAATATATGTAAAGTGCCTGGACCGGTGCCTGACACACAGTAAGTGCTCAAGGACTGTTACTTATCATGACGATGATGACAGTGATGGTTATGTGGCTTGCGAGGGTTCCTGGTACCCGAGGATCTAGTTCATCTTCACGACCAAACTCTTGTACCTATATATGGCACGAGGAGGGAAGACTGAAAGGGTGGAGTAAATTTAATCCTCATTCTGTGAGAGCCACAGAATTTTATAGCTGGAGGGTGCCTCAGCGATGTCCTCATTCAACTCATTTTAAAGACAAAGCAGCAGAAACCAGAGAGGTTACCTGACTCACCTGAAGTCACACACCTGCTTAGTGCTAGAGCCGGAACTAGAACCTTGATTTCCCTTTTATATTCTTTTCACTGCATTACACTAAAATGCATTTTTCCTAATGGCTATGCCTAGGAATGCATTTTCCTGTAGGAAGGCTGTTATAAGTGATTGTTAGGAATAGCTGCATGAACTTCTGTGGGCTAACCTGGGACCTGACCAATCAGTATCTATGGAATGCCTGCTAGGTGCCAAACACTGTGCTAGAGTCTGAGATACGCCAGGTGGGAATAAACAAGGTAAATGCTGCGCTTCCTTGGGTTATGGACTCCCAACATTTATACAGGAAAAGAATTTTAAAAGTCCAACATTTGATATAAGAACTTCTGAGACAAACTGTAGGTAGTATCTAGAAGAAATTGCATGGAAGCCTTTTGAAACCTTCCTTCCAAGCAACACTAGCCCCACACACAGCTCTTGCTGAAGGAGTGAATCAAGGCAGCTATATTTAAGCCAGGTGACCTGTGCCTGGGCCTTCCCTCCCTCCTGACTCCCTTAGGATGGATGGAGACCTGACATATTCTGGGACTGTCAGTCTCGAAAAAGTCTGGAGTAAGAGAACCAAAGACTGAATGAGTAGGACAGCACTGAGCATTGGAGCTATATGGCTGTCACCTAGGGTCAGCTGGCCCTGCTGCAGCCAAGAGGAGAGCAGAAGTGCGGCTGCAGAGTGAGTAGGAGAAGACCTATCTGGGCAGAGGAGTAGGAAAAGGGAGACAACAAAGCTCGAGTGGGCGTGAGAGAAGACATGCACACACATGGGATAGCAGATTTCACTTCCCAGTTCCTGTGAAGCGTCCCTACGTGCTTTATATAAATCCCTTCTTACTTGGATTTCTTTGAGTTGGTTTCTGCTCCTTGTGCCAACAAGCTCAGGTGAAGATAGCTGGAGACCAAACAAGGCTCCCAGGACTTTGCAGTCTGAGTGCATGGACCCATCATGCATCAGGATCTGGCCTCAGAGCTGAGAAGGCAGTTGTTTCCAAGGGGGTAAGAAACCACCTAGGACTGCAAAACCGACCGGAAGACTGCCATGTGCCCAGCCAGCAACTAAAATAACGTATGGCCAATGGGATAAATGCTAGCAGGAAAGGGAGTGTGGAAGCACCAGGAGGAGACAATTAACACACACCAGAGGAGCAGGAGAGCTTCGAGAATTCTTATCACTCTGTTTTTTAATCCCAAAGAGCACTGATGACTGCCTATTCTTCAGCTCCTCTTTAGACTGCAGACTAGGACACTCGCACCACCTTTGTAACGAGGAATGAGTGTCCCATTCAACTTATTTCAAATGTGTTTCACCACAATATCCTCACTCACAAAAATCAGGATTTCAATTTAAAAGTGACTCTCCCACTCAATACTCTTAAAACTGTGCTTGAATAGATTTAGATTTAATCATGCTGTCCTTAATTTTTGGTTGCTAAATATAAAATTACCCCAATGTAAACAGTACATAAGCTTTGTTCTTCTGGGAGGTCAAATTGCTCTTATTGACTTGGTCTCATCCATGAGCGTAATGTTTCTGTTATCATAATTATGTCCTAGATGCTGACTCTGTAATGTCCTTGATTGAAAGAGATGAAAAGGGAAGCCAGTTATACTTAAGAAAACATCTATTATAACAGTAATATTTGAGTCTAGTGATACAGGAGGAAAGAAATTCCACTTTATATAAAAAAATAATAACTTGGAGACAGCTTCACCTCCAGTGAGGGCCCCTCCACACTACTGGAAATTAAACAAAGAACTTCTTTATGCTCACCAAATTAAACAAAAAAAATCAAGAGAGCTCCTAAAAGTTCAATTATTTTAAAAATACATAGATATTTTTTTTTCATGTCTGTATAACTCTAGATGAAATCTAGAAAAACAAACCTCTGATAAATTGAATTAACATTTTCAAAACATTTAACAATATCTAGTATTCTAAAATTCTAAAATGTCCAAAAAGTATTTTAAAAGAATTTTAGAAAAGCTTAATGGAAATTATCAGATTCTGGAGAATAAACATTTATTTTTCAGTGACTGAAATTTTCAGTAGTCTGACAAGTATCAATGACTGCTCAAGATCCATTATTAACAATAAACAATTGTCTATTACTACACAACACCGTAAGTAATGTCATCTAGCAAACGCTAAAGGTCGAGAATGAGGAGCAATCTTTTCTGTTACTATAACAACATTTTTTGCATTCATTTCATATGAATGAACAATGTCTTCATTGTTATCCTGAACACTAATTTAGTGTTGTATTTTTTTGCTTGTGTCAATGAGTGTCAAAATATTGTTCTTTTAGTACATGGAAGTATTTGCATAGAGCTTTATTACTGATCTTTAGATGTTGGCCAGAGGCAAAATAAAACAGAGACGCTCCAGTTGGGAAATCTCACTAGCAATGAAAAGCAAGAGTCTTTAACATATTCTGCTTTTCTGCCAATTTTTTCCCCAAGTACACAATGGTTTATTTACCCCACAATTGGTGAAATTAAAAGCAACGTCGGACACCACAAAACAATACTTCAACTGTAAGACACAAGGATTCCATTTCCCTAAAAATGAAACAGAAAGTTTGCAAGGAGGACTAGAAAAACTCTAACAGGAAATTCTAAGATCCTAACATGAATTAAAATACAATACCATATAAACCAATTATGGAAAAGCCAAGAAACACAGTGTGTTTCAACAATGAGCTGAGAAACATATGGGCAATTTTTATTGTTATGCCTTCCTGCATCATTTCATCACTAAATGCTCAATTGCCTATAATTGTTTGCATGTATCCCAGTTATTAAGAAAAATAAAGCCACCACATTTTCTGTCTCTTCCAAGTTGAAGAGTCCACACCAGGTATCTGATGTGGTTTTCAATCTTGTTTTTTTCCTCCTGGACACTAATTATCTTGCCACGGTCGTATGGCTCGAAAAGACAAAATGCCCTTTCACAGAGGAGTAGGCTTCTACTGATGGGTTACTCACTACGAAACTGAGGGCTGTACCCAACTGGTTGCAGTGGGGAAAGAGCAGTCCCAGAGCTGGGTGCCAGGACTAGCTAGGAAAGGCCATGCTCACACCACGAGAAACCAGACCAGCCTTTCAAGTCAAGTGTTGGCTTGTAGACATATAAGTTAATCAGCTATGAAATAACCACCACAATGTTCTTATTGATCACAAAGGACTTATGACGCAACTCTTGGCCAGGAGAGGATCTGTGCTTCATTCGTTCAGCCTCCAGCTTTCAGAGAAAGAGAGCAGCAGCACATTGAGAGTGGTTTTTACAAACTTCATATATTAACTTCATGATTTACACCTTCCTAGGAAGATGCAGTGTGCCGGGTCTTCCCAATGCAGTGGACTGAACCCATCACATTCACATACCTGCTTGTTTTCTCAAGGAACACGATAGTGTCCCCTAAATTTTTTTCTTCACTGAGACACTAGGTAATGTTGATAGTTTTGTTTTTAAATCAGTATTGTTGATTCAAAGAATAACTATTGAACATTTGCTCCAAAAGTCATAAATTAATTTAAGAGGCTGGTAATTTTAAAGTGTGTAGGTAGACTATTTAGTATGCCTTTACTGCCCTTGAAAATGAGCCAGTGGGATAATCACACTTTCTGCTCAACCTATACCAAATCTTTAGTTCCCATGTCTACTAAATTCTTTCCCAAAGCACAGAGAGAAAAACAAAAGTAGGTGAGGGCGACTTGTGCTGTTGGAGCTTTAGGATATATTCCTAAGATATCCTAAAGATGTTGCTAAATGTGGGCAATTGGGTCACCCACAGATGTGACGATAATCTAACGAGTTCTCTTGCACTACTAGGCAGCTCCATTATTCAGAAGTGTCGGCTAGAATGAATCCTCTTAAGCAAAAGTGAAAAAGAACAAATTCAGTACAGAGTCTGGCGAGAGAACTATGCTAGGAAGCTGAAGAATCAGTGAATTAAGTCTTTAAGAGAAACAGTCAGTCAAGCAATTCTCCAAGGGCATGGAGACAAAATCCTGGTGGCTCCCCAGGAGTGAACTGGCTGCCAAGTGATGAGTCCTCTACTTCCGGTGCGTCATCCCCACTATCTGGACAGGCCTCCAGATGCACATGGCCACAGCCATGGAAAGAGCTCGGTCAGTGAGAAAAGGAGCACACTTGGCTGACATGACAGTTACATAATTGTTCCTGCTTTTCTTTTTTTCTTTAATATAGATTGCCTGTGTGTGACTGACTCCCGGGAAGACTGATGGACAAAAATCAAGTATTGTATTTCTAATAGTGACAAGGTTTGCTCTGGGGGGAACAACAGGGTATCCCGGGCTTCGTGGTGGCATGACGATCTACAAAGCTTGTTTCTCAGTTTCTCAGATTCCCTTTGGTCTCCAGCTCTGTGTTAGATTAGTTTACAATTTTGCTAGGATCACTGAGGGAAAGAACAAGTATCAGCCATTTGCTCCTATGGGTGAACAGTGACCCCCAGCTGGGGGGCATACATGTCCCGATCATTTGGAGGAAACAGCGCCACCTGCTGAGACCCCGAGCTCTTGGTCCAGACGCTTCCCCAGCACCCCGCGGGTTTGGAGGCTCTGCAGGAGAACAGAGCCAGAACTGCCAGCTTCTCCTCTGAATTCAGCTCTTCCTAGCACTCCTGGAGGTGGAGGCTAAGAGTGAAGGAGTGAAGAAAAAAGTGTTTTGCTTTGTTTTTCAAAGATCTTTTCCCAGCAGTAAACACAGTGATGGTAGCTTAGGAACCCTTTGTGCGATCACTTGTGTACTTTCAGGCAACGGGAGACAATTACTTAAAGCTGAGCCTGTGGTGGGAGGCTGCATACAAAAGCACATACTCAAAACAAAAACCCGTATGCAGAATGTGAGAGCTGAGAGAATCACAAGGCCAAGACGTGAAGGCCTCATTTGTCTATTCGTCTTTCCAAATGAAGTGTTTTTACAGGAAAACAGGCAGTCATAAAGGACCGTCTCGGTGTCGTGCAATGAAAAGAACTGAGATGGAAGTCCCGAGACTCTATAGGCTTGTCACATTAAATAAGTCACTATTTCACCCTTGATTTTCTCACACGGGTTCCAGGGTTTTAGGTATCCCATTAGATAACATTTTGAAAGCATTTTGTGATATACTAAATGTTATTGCTATTATAAATGATAATATTATTGGAGAAAAGTACAGGCTTAATGCCTAAGAGATCAGTGTTCCATAATGACCACTGAGATATGATGTGATAATTCCATGGACTGTTATCAGACTTCACATAAAAACACTGCATCTTTCAGAGCTCTAATTCATTTTAAAAATGTGTTTTAGAACAGAATCTGGGGCTCTAACATTTCTATCCAATTTCTGATTCCTTACCCCAAACAGGTCAGTTATATTCAAGTTTTCCAAGAGCATAAAAATGCTGATAATTTCTATATATGTCTTATATGTGGGTTTCTGCTACTTCAGGAAAATAAATTTGCATTCTATAGGTGGATATTTCAGAGGAGCTTTAAGTCTTTTCTTCTGAATAGTTAGCTTCATTAATTGTTGTTAGATAGTATTCCTTTGTTTAATAGTGTTTCTAAATAGTAAACAGCTATTGACAGAGTTTTTTCCAACATGATTTCTCAATGAAGAAAATAAGTAGAGCCTGAACTGAGGAGTGATCAGCAGATTTAAACAAATGAAATCTTTGACAAACAAACAAACAACATTTATAAACAGATCATTTAACTGGAGATTGTGCTTTTTGGAAATGGATTCTAACTTAAGCGTAATAAGAAGTCTAATGTCATCTTTCATTGAACATCATTTTCCTAATTATCTTGGTCTAAGTGTTTCCAAACTTTATTGTTTATTTTGGCATAAAGAGCTCCCACCTCCACTGTCTTTCTTCCTAGAGTGGGGGGATGGTGTTAACATGGAGGGGGACATAACCATGGGGGGAACACAACCATTAATAGGCAACAACAAGGCTGTGGTCTGGAAAAGCGCCTCCGAACAGATGAGGAAGCACTGGGCAAGAGTAACCCAAAGAATGGATCAAAGCAGAGCCCCCATGAAAATATTCATTTGCTATAGTTTTGATGAAAATAATGAGAAGGATTTCGCTAACATTTCTTATAAAGAATGTTACTTTCATTGTCTTATTTTATAGATGGAGAAACTGAGACATGCTGGGGGTGGGGGTGTGTGTGGGGGGAATGACCTGCAAAAGGGTCAGGCGGCAGCAGAATGAGGAACAGAAGGCAGATTTCCTGATCCCTCTGCCAGTTTTCCACCCAATCCAGCCCGGCTAAATGAAACGGCAGAAGCTTAGTTATGATAAGCAGTTCCATGAAAACACATCCTGTGCCAGATTCTCTCCAGTGCCCAAGACACTCCCCGATGGTGAGTTAAGGCTTGGAGTCCTTTAACTCTTTCAGCACACACTGACTTAGGAAACAAATACAGTGAGAGGGCGTTGGGTGAGCGTTCCCAAGACTCAACACAGGACCGTCCTCCCTTTCCCACTTTTCAGGCTTACCCATCACGGGCTGAGGAGCTTGAAGCCTTTAACCTGGGTCCTTTGAAACATGCGTGGGTCCCCTTATTAACGACTGTATTGAAGATATCAAGAGCAAATGTCCACTAGAACGGTGGTCAGACTGGCTGCACAGACTGGAAACTATAGAGATGAAATGGAGGGTGATACTTGAGTGACTGTTACCTTTACAAAGGGATTCTTCGCACAGTTTATTATATTCAACACTCTCAGTGCATCAACATGTTTGAGTCTATGATTTTTTTTTTTTTTTGACAGAGAAACTAGGGAAGTTAGGAAACCTAAGCCATTGTGTATTGAGTCATTGGAAATCGAACGGTAGCAAAGATCAGAGAACTTGTGAGAGTTGGCAGGTTTGTTTGGTGTTTAAGGCTAAGGAAACTGGGGTCCAACAAGACGTCTCACGGGGCTAAAGACAAGCCCAGCATTAGAACCCACACCTTCCATCTTCCAGGCCAACCCTCCTTCTAGGTCACCACGTAGGAGCTAAAAGCATCCTGAGAATCATAATGTAAGCCAATGAAGAAATGAGTGTAATGTTTATATACCTGCTTTCATACGGAAATTAGGACTAACTTTCTAGTGAACAAAGTACTCTAAATAGTGATTTCTCTTTTTAGCAAGGCACTGGAAGGAGGGTGTAAAACAGGGTTCACAATTGCAGAGCCTCCATGTCCCAGGCTCAGCTCCCCCGTTAGCACGCCGAGTCCATCCCCTCCTACCAGGGGCCATGTGCATTGCACTCTAGCAGACAGAGCCCATCTGAAATGTTAAAAATCTAGCATTATGTTAAGAAAACCCATATTTTAACTGTTAGCAAAAAAAAAAAAAAAAGTAAAACTTTGCCTGGACTAAACAAATCATGCCAAAGGGCTGGCCACATCTGGTGCAGTGAGGTCGGCCTGTTAGCAATCTGGCCTAAACAAGTACCTCAGGAAGAGTTGTTTTTTCTTTAAGAATCTGACGTAAGTGTAAAACTGAGCAAGGATCTCCAAACCTTCTTCTCACACCAGCACTGCAGGGTACACTGAAATTTATTCACTTCACTAGAAAATAAAATGGACAAACTATAAAATGCCGCTTCTTAGCCGCTGACAATATAGATACCATATTTAACAATACTCATGTTTTCCTACTTTTCTGAAATGTAAACTGCAAAAAGAATATAATTTAAAAACTGGAAACATATTTTCCAAATGCACAACAGAAAACATCCTTTGTAAAATAGCTAATATAATTACAAAATAATTAGTTGCAGAGATCCTACATAATAAAAATAACAACAACCCTTAAATTTCAGTCATCTAAAATCAGGGAACTCATTATTTGGGAAATAAAAATCCTAGTTCGTCTAAAGTAAATTTGGGGTTGAAAAAAAAGACAGTCAAGCAAAACCCAGTACTACTTCCACCCTGTCCTCTGTCCACCCTTTAGAATGTATTTCAAATAACAACAAATGACAAAGACAGAAAGCGCTATTGCTAGACCTCCCCTGAATTCTTCTCAGAACTGCCACCTCTCCCAGTTCCCAGACTGACCTCTGAGTCAAGCCAGATGGGCTGAGAGAGACATCAAGCAAGTGCTGAAAAGGTGACTTGAGTATCTGGCAGCTGAGTCTGGAGCGAGTTTCTCTACCAATTCTCTGGGGGTTGCTGCTTTCCAATTTCTCAGGAATGTTGAATTCTCCTCATCCCTTCACTGAATCTCTCTCTGGAGAGGTCAGGGAAGCCTGTGACATCTCCGGAGGGCACTGCCTGACTGAATTAGCATGAGATAACTTTAGACTCTCTTCTAAACAAGAAAATACAAGGGAGGGAATTTCATTAAAAGCAGAAGACTGGGTGATCCAAGTTAATCCCGGCTCTAAGCTGCCGTAGAAACGTTCAGTGTTTATATGTGACTCTTCTCTCTGTTCGAGTTCACCAACTAGAATGCCAGCAATGCTGAGTGTCCAACTTGACCTCAGCTGACCAAACCTTACTTTCATAATGAAGGTAAAAAGTGGGTTTGGTGGTGTCAAAATAAGGATTTAGCCTGTGTATGTGTTACTATATAAAGCAGTAAGATCCCGAGCTCAAAAATAAACATTTCAGGATTTCAGCCTTTAAATATCTCTTAAATCAGGAAAAGAGGGAACTTTAATAGGTAACATGAATCAGTAACCATATGTACGTGTGTAAACACGGGAATATCTAACGTCAATTTAGTAAGGCACAGAATGTCATAAAGACATGCTTTCTATTTTATCTGCAAATGTTTGAAAGAACACATTGTAAATATTTAGAATGATAGTATAATTAATGAGATATGTTCAAAAAGTACAAGAATGACCATTTCATCATTTGCTTTTAAAAAATTTAATTGGAAGGATAGCTCTAGAAAAGGTATCAGTGTAGCCTGTTTATAAAATATGACCAATAAAATATTAAAACATTCAAACTTGGATGCATGGTTTGGAGCTCTTCTGTTTCAAGAAGCACTGTTTACTAACTCTGTGAATAAATGTTTCTTGTTAGCTACTATACCACAGTGTGTACTATGTTTCACTTTTATTTAAAAAATATTTTGTTTCTTTTGAATATTAATAATTTGTGAAAGTTGGTATTTCATAAGTATAATAAACTATTACCTATTCATATTTTGCAGACTAAAAGTTATGTTGTGTATTTTTAAACATTTTTGTGCACTTTAAGATATTTTCCACTTTGGATTCCTTTTCATTTTCCTTGACTATTATATGAGATAAAAGGTATAAAATAATACGCTTCAGATGAGGACTAATGGCTTACTTTGTCTGATTATAATACATCCTCCTATAGACAGCAAAGTACTCAGTGATAAAAATTATTGGCTAGTACATTATACTTTACAGTAGGTGATCTCCTGCTGTAATTAGTTCCTAGAAAAGTCCTCTGTTTTGACGCGGTGATTTTGTGTAATATGCCCCCGACTACTTCGCTAAAGCCTCACAACAATGACTGACACTAACTGAACACATACTGCACGGCAGCACTGTATACTAAACTTACAGAGATAAAGAGGAAATGGACCCCTCTCTCAAAAAGCACCTAGGTATGTGATGCAGAAGGTACGTAATGTTAACTTGTGAGGAAATAAAATTCCTGAAAGTCAAAAGTTGGGTTAAGAAACTCTCTGAAACCTGGGCGAAATTGAAAAAAAGATAGTTTAGCCTGTGGTAAGTTACTTCTCAGCTGAAGTTATATGTAGACTGAAGCTATGACCATACAAACAATCCAGGAAACACAATGAGGGAACGAATGACATGCTCTAATTCCCTGTCTCTTTTTAACCCATCACGGGCATTTTCAGGGTAGCTGGTGGGCCTCAGTGAAATCTGTGGCTATAGAACTGTGCTATTAATTAGCCAATATGAAGATTGAAGCCCAAGCTTTAACTTCAGTTTTAAGCTCTAACAAACCAAAATCGATTAGCTTAGACATGAAATGTGGATATTGTTTAGGCAACACAGAGGTTAAATCTAACTTTCTGATGATTTCTAACTTTTGTTATGAATGCTAAATAAAATCGTAAACTATTTTGTGGCTAAGTATTTTAATTTTTTAAAGCAGTGATTATTAACTTGATTTGAGTCATGGACCCCATTGAGAATCTGATGAAAAATAAGGAGGATACGTTCTTCCCTAGAAACCATATGTGTGACATGGGCACATTTTTGCCTAAGATTTTAGGAGATTCAAGACATCACCTAAAGGCTATCTTTGGATGCTAGGATCTAACATTTTGATTTACCGAGATAACACTACAATTTCCACTAAGCTTTCATTCGTGCATGCTTCCATCTAGTACATATTTACTGAAGGTCAAGTTTAAGGCACTGTATTAAAAGCTGTGTGGAACACAACAGTGCAGGACACAGTCCTAGCTGTAGAGAATCTCACCATGAAGCAAATCTGGAATGACACTGTACACATTGTCAATACAACTGCTCCAGAGCACTCACTCCCAGGATGGCATTTCCTCCTGTGTGAATCGGAGTCCTATGACAGTGACCCCCAGCACTGGGTGTGAGACAATGGCTGTGAACAGTGCTCTCTTTGTAAATGGTAAACCACTGTGCAAATGTTAGTTGTTGATTTTATGAAGTCAAACTTGCCTTCCTGTTCTGAGAGCCAACCATTGAGTTGAAAAGCAAAATTTTATACCAGAAGAGTGAAAATGAGAAGAAGACAATCAGAAGCATGTATAATGGTGTCTTTAATGAGGATAGAAGATCATTTCACCAAAAGCATCCAATCAAGTCCTTTGAAAATATTTTTTATAAATGATGATCCTTTAATAAATAAAGCTGCCAAGGTAATAAATGAAGAAGCATTTGCTAGAGTGTATAACTCACGGCTCTGACCTACTTAACGCATTCTTTATTTGGTTCACAGGCTATATAAATAAAATAACTAAACTAAAAATAAATGTAAAAAGTAAAAGGTTTATAAGAGATAGTCACTCTTGATACTCACTTATCTCTCATACCTCACATGCTAAAACATCTCCACCTCCCCTGGCAGTCAAACATTGTATTCTTTTGGAACTAAGACAGCTAAGCTTGAAAATATGATTCTTCTGGAGCTTGTCAACTGCAAGACAGTCAAACAGACTATCTTCAGTTTCAACCGTATCCCAGGAGAATGGCTTTGATGGTGTCTTCTTTTGTCTTCTCTTTTTCCTAATTTAGGATGCAGAGAGAAACCACGAGGAAAGCCTGGGCATTGGACAGACCCTGGTGAGAATTTCAGTTCTGCTACATAATGCCTAGGATGCTGGGCAAGTCACTTCAACGGTAAAATGAGGATAACAATGCCCCTTCTGCAGGCTTGAAAAACCTAAGTGAGAAAATGCCTGTAGCATGCCTGTAACACTGGTTGGCAAATAGTAGTAGATTGATAAAATGGCAGTTAACATCAATTTGCATTAATGATGCCATTCACTCTGAATAAATTAGGCACAAATATCCTACAGTCATACAGCATGTTTATGTTTGATAAAACACCCACCCAATATGTCATGTGATCCTCACAATTTTGAGTTAAAAAGACAGGTATTGTTGCTTCTCTTTTGCCTATAAGAAACCAATGGATGAGAGACGTTAACTGATTTACCGAAGTCACACAGTGACAGTTTTATGACAACATCTGGTATGTCCAGCAAGGAGAGCGTCCTGTGCTACCTGCATCTATTGTATAGTATGGTATTTGAACCAGCTCTATTAATGCTGTAAATATTCAGGTAAAGGAGCGATCTGGGAAGTGTGAACATACAATAAGGAGACGATCAGTCTCCAGAGAAACCGAAGAGTACAAGAAAGAAAAGAGAACAGGCAAAGTGGATTTTGACTTCTCACAGCAGCAGAGAGAACGAACTGGCAAGCAGACCCTGCAGTCCAACAGGGTGGGTTTACAGGCACCAGGAATGGTACTCATGAAAACAGCACACTCGCCTTCTGTACTCTCCAGAATCTCATGCTGTTTGCAGTTACCGCCACAAGGGAAATAAAGCAGGAGATGATGAATTGAAGACCACAGTCAAAACCCAATACTTAAAAATGAAAAAACAAAAAACTCCGATAGTAGAACTAGAACGGAATATGCTAAGGAAAAAGTGAAAAATGTTCCTTTATAATTGAAAGCGCTTGCAGTGGATGCTGAGAAATGCTGACGCCCATAAGTTCCCAAGTCCTTTCATTCTGTCTTCAGCGAAAAGAGAAGCCATCTGATTCATTACTTTAAATCTGCGTGTTGATAAGAAAAAGTACCTTTCAAATACAGAAGTGGCCGTTGAAGGACTTCAATGGATGACTGTTGGGACTGCATCCTCAGAGGTTGTTAAACCTTTTACAGATTATATTTAGCTCTGCCAATGAACAAAGCTTGAGCAGAGACGCAGAGGACAGAGATACTAATTTGGTGCAGCAGCATCTACTCTCATGCACGAGATTATCTACACTGAACAGAACATGGAGGATTATACATCATGGAGGATTCGTTTAGAAGAACTTTGAAAATAGGCTGGTGACTGTGGGGAAAGCCTAGTGGGGGAAGAACTGGTAGAGGCCCATTATGCTACCTAAGATAAAACTGAACATGGAAATAGATGGAAATATTCTTTATTTCCTCTTAGTTCTTTGCAGGTGGCAGCTTGTTAGCAACACGCTAGTTTTTGGACGGAGGGTTTTATTGCAAATATTACCCACCTCTATGTTCCTGTTTGATATTCCTTATGCTTAAGCTGGGATGTATGTTTCAGAGAAAAATATAGGTAAAAAGCTCACACAGGGAAGCTTTTGGTGATCACTAGCTGGGGCTAATATTAAAGAATCTCATTCTTTTTTCTTTGTGAATGGCAGTGCCCGCCAACACTTAATTGCAAACATTAGGCTCAAACAGGAGTGTTAAAGCAGCTGGAAAGGAAGGTATAGTTTATCTCACTCGATGATGAAAAAATGCAGGGGAAGTTCAAGGGAAAATGGATGCTTTATACTTTACATGTGTTTAGGGCAGTTAGAAAACTGAGTGAGGGTCCACTATTTTAACTTCAATATAAGTGTACTATTTGAGAGACATAGCTAAGTTATTTGGGCTAACCAAGATCTTTCTCAATAGTTATTATATTCCTTGGAATTATCAGAATCTCTGAAGTAACAATTCCTCAAATACACCTCTATGTTTTTATTGAGATGCAACTAAATGGAAGCCCTGTCCATTGCTCAGAATGTTGAGTGCTACAGTGTCAAACGTTGGGCATAAATACTTATTTGCACTAACCCACTTTACAAAAGGGGTCTAGGTGCCTCCGGACCCCAATAAACAGTCATACAAATGAAGAGAGAAGGCTGATACCTGGACAGGTATGTGGGACATCAGAGGGAATCTGAGTATCCCTGGTATGACAGCTTCACAGCATGGGCAGGAGAGGTGAGCAGCTCACTGACACTGGCCAGCTACTGAGAGCTTGTGGTAGCCACCTGGGCCTGTCCTGGGTGCCCTGGTCCGGCTCTCAGTGCCGGATAACACAGGAGTTCTAAGCCGTCAGTTCCTCCGGGGAGAACGAGGGGAAGGACTCTACAGAAGGAGTCACGTCTTATTCCAAGACTTTAGTCTCCTTGGGAAGGATAGACGAGACTTTAAGACGAAAGGGTACAGCCTGTTTTTAAGAAATATCAAATCCACTAACAGTTTATGAGTATCTTAGAGCTCAAGAAGCATTTATTATTGGGTGAAAACCTGATACTACTGTACATGATACATTTTTTAAAAAAGGAACTAGAGGGAATTTTTGAATAGTAGCTTCAGTTTAAAGCACAGAAATGATTACAACTATTCAACATCAACATTAGAATGAATATATATATATATATATATATAAATATATAATATAAAAATTAATTAAAGGAAATCTTGAAAGAAGGTGATGGCCATTGTTGCTTCTTGCAAAATTCCCAAAGAGCACTGAAAATGTAGGAAGCAAGGCCTTATAAATAAATGAATCAAAAACATAAGAATTCTACTTCTCTCGTTTCTCCTCTGAGTTGCATTATTAATATAAATAGAGCTGCAGAATAAAGAACAGTATATTATCTGGTGTAGAGAGATATACTGTCTTCTTAACTCACTTGTGCCTCATCACTCCTGTGTCACAGGGTTTAACCTCCCACTCTTGTGGAAATAACATCCTTGTTTTACAGCATCTATCATGCGGTCTTTCTGCATACATGGGGGACAGACAGAGTAATGAGTTGATATGAGATATGGAGTAGATCCCACAAGTAAGAGAGGCAGGCTCTCAGATGAATTATGAGGGTTATTCCTTCACAGCTGCAGATAGTTTTCATATTTTGTAAAACAAAACATGATGCAATCTCTCACTAGGCTATTAAGAGTGGATTAGGGCCCATCAGCATCCCCGAATGATGACCGTGTGTAAATGTGCAGACATAGACAAACACAGGCATAAACACACACACACACTCTGTCCTTCTGTCTCAGCAAAAATCGAGGGAAGCTGTTTTAAGCTACGGCTCACATTGAAAACATGTGTGCAGCACGTTATAGTTAAGAAAAGCACGGTAACTCATGTCAGGGTAGAAATTACTTGACCCAAACTAAAAAAAGAATAGCTTCCAAAGTTTTTCTTAGTGCTTATAAGGAAGCAAATTTTCATATTTAATTACTTCAGTTATCTTCACCAGCAACTCTGACTGAATCATAGATGTATATAATTTTAGAGTATCAGAAGACCTTAGATGACCTTAGATTAAGAAAAGTGAACTGAGTTTCATAGAGCTATAGGTAGAGCAGCTGGTCTGGGGAAAAGAGAAATTTCTTTGGGACCAGGGAAAGGATTCTTGGGGGAGGGGCAGGGTCCATGGAATTTGCACGTTGAGGCCACTAGATGGCCTGTCGTCTTTGGTTCCTTCCAAAGAAAAAGTCTATTAGAGACAAACCACTTAATTAGAATCCATAACACCTAATGTGATCATGAAAAATAAGTAAATAAAACAACTCAGGGACCAAGGCTGGGGTTTCCTAAGAATTACCATGCCTCCCAGAGAAGAGGTGGAGAATTCTGCTGGCAAGCTAATGGCTCGGCTGAAGGTCCATAGGAGGTTTTATGGGCAGCCACAGTAATACCCCCAGGGCCATCTTTGCCCCTGCTCTTCAGTGTGAAGGCTGCGTAAATGTTAATTAAGACAGCCACCACCCCTCGGTGTGGCTGCGGCTCAAAGGACATCTTTGTGTGCATTAGAAGAAGGCGAGGATTCCTTTTACTCTGGGACAAAATTGCATGAATATGTTGATTGTTACAATAGGATGCTCTACTGCCACCTGCGAGAAAATCATCATAACAAGTATGCAGATCAAAGCTGTCTGTAAGAGGGCACCCACACTGGACACGATGGACTTAACCCCACTAGGCTTTGAAGCTTCCTTAATCTTATGCTCAGGAGGGCCAAACACATCACTTCTTTGAATAGACAATTCACTGCCTGGACTGATGCCCTATCCCAGGAATCCAGGGAGGGAAGGAGGCAGTACCTTTTTAAATATTCTCCCTGTTGCTATGAAATGAGATGAGGGCGGCTGGCACATTTTTTTTTTCTCAAGAAAACTGTGTTGCTTACAATTCAAAATATTGTTCTCCAGAACACAGAGGCATTATCCCACAATTTTCAAAAACATGAGCAATAGATGGTTGTTTCTAAATAATAGGTCTGTTTTTCTTCAAATTTTCTAAAACGAATATGTACACTTTTCTGACGTTATAGTGAAAAGAGAAGTTTGTTTTTAAGAAATCAGAAAAGGGGAGCTGGGCTATGTGGGGTTTCCAGGCCAGTTTGTCACTCCCTTGCTATGGGTATACAGGCCCTTACACTGCGTCCATCCTGGAGTCCTCTGGGCAGCGTGGGCAGCAAATCAGCTCCACTCACAGGTCAGCACCTGTGCCCTGAAAACCAGGCATCATCCGGAGTTGACAACATATCATGATCAAGAAGATACTGGCTTTTCTTAAACATTCACCAGAGGACAGTGAAAAAAATACCATTTCTTTATTTCCTTTGAGTTTGGAAAGTCATGGGGCAGGTGTGGCCTTTTTTAAAACAAATTATGTTAAATACATAGATTTCCATTTCGGTCTAAGGTATCCCTGTTGTTATAAAGCCTTACATCCCACATAGCATTTGAGGAATCTTAGATCCTTATGCTCAACGAATAGTCTGTGGACTAGCAGCTCTGGCTGGTTTCTGGAACCTCAGGCTCAACCTCAGACTTACCGGATCAAAATCTGCATGTAATCGAACCGCCAAAGCACTGCATGAGCTCTTTTCTGCCTGGGCAATTGCCTACCCTGACAGCCCGTTAGCACAGGATACAAACATGAGGGTGAAGACTGATGCTCTTTTTCCACGACGTTCTGCAAACTCCTGAGGGATGTGGCTCGGGCCTCACCAGCCCAGGAAGCAGCAGCACACAACATTCGCAGGTGTTCATGTGGCAAAGCGTCGTTATATATTCTATATATTCACATACACATATACATATATCAGCCTTCGGGAGACCTCGCTTCAGGTGGTAGGTGTGAGCCAATCATCAGTGTGAAAACAAATGGCTCAGACACAAACTCGAGTCACCTCTCCGCCGGGAAACCTGGCACAGTGGTCACGAAGCCCACCACTGATGAACACCTGCCATGTTCCAACTCCATACGTTGCCCTGGTCCTCACAACATTATTTAAGTAGGTGGCAGTTTTGCGATGTGGTGGCAGGAGAAGTGGAGGTCGGACGCACGACTGCACCGGCCTGCTACGACTCCCCGTTAGCCCGGAATTCGTCTACGGTCTGCCCACTTCAAAGGCGATGCTCCCTTTACTATTCAGCTGCTTCCTTCCAGGTCATGTTGTTGTGGGGAATGTGTGAAACTTAAAAAATTTATTTGCATGTGGCAATTCTAGAAAGAAATAATGTTTGTATTTTTATTTTATATTATTTCTATATTTCTTTTTGATGTAGTTCCAAATTTATTGCTAAAGGCTGAGGTCACCTTGCTTTTAGAAATTTAAATATATAATATATATTTATAAAAATACATACATATACACATATGCACACACATACACATATACACACCCATACACATACGTACACCCATATACATGTACACATACAGGTGCTCACAAACATGCACACACATATACACAGACACACATCTCTATATATTCACATACACATATACATATATTCACATGTGCACATACGCATATATACACATATATACACCCATACACACATACACATATGCACATGTAGGCACACATACATGCATACACATATACACTCAGGCACACACATCTCTATACATTCACATACACGTATACATATATCAGCCCTTGGGAGACCTCACGTCAGTAGTGGGTGTGACACCATGAGTCTTACAAGTTTTCAAAGATTGTAATGACATTAATATTTCTAGGAAAAGGGCAATGAGGAGCAGGTCTGCGCCTGAAATGCAGTACTGTGAGGTCAACAGCCATGTGTGAGGGAGAGAACGGGAGTTTAATCAGATGGCCTCTGGGTGAAGTTCACGTTTATAGAACACTTTCTCTTTGGGGGATGGAGAAGGGACAGCAAGAAGGTATAAAATGCCTTCCTCATTCTAAAACACAGTTCTCCTCAGACTGTTCACCATGAATAATGAACCAGGGAATTAAAGCTTTAAACCTGTTAAAGAAGCAATATTAAGTTTGGTATAAATATAGCTGAAATAATCCAGACAGTTTTATGACCTTACACCCCAAATAAAGGTGAAATACTGAATTCTTTCCCTAGAAATAGTGGTATACACAGCTAACAGATGGAAGAGCTGAATGGAAATTTCAATAAAGAAGGCCACAAAGAAGCATTTGTAAGCTCAGGGGTGCACACTTTAAATAAAGAAGCTGAAAAATGGAACTTTGTTTTATTTTGATAGAGTGCCAAAACAGTACTGCATTCCTTAAAGAGTTGAATAAAGGATCGAGTTAGACTGGCCTTCTCAACACCTCTCGAAAAGCCCCCTTGGGTCTCATTTTGCTGGGATGACTATTTATATGACAGGTAAGGGAATAATTTTGTTGGATTCAGTTACACTCAGGCCTCCGTGACCCCTGGGTCAAAAGAGCAAAGGCAAAAGTGACAATGTAGATAATTGCCTGTTTAGGATAATGGAATACTGATTGAAGTCAATGATTATAACACCTGAAAGATAAATGAGCTGATGTGAAAGGTTCAGTGGAGATAGCAGACAAGTGGGACGGCTGGCACTGCAGCAAAGAGTGGCCGAGGGACTGAGGAATTCAAGAGGCGGGGCGAGTTTCCTGACCTGGAACTTACTCCAGCCTGGAGTGTTCCAACATCTAAAAAAGGTTAGTTTGTAAAACATGCCATAAAACAGAAATTTCGCCCAATGCCCCAAACTGCAGGATTAGAGTAACATTAGTTAACGTGGTCCTCCATTAATTTTCACTGTAACCTCTGAAGGCCTAGACTTGCCCCAAATCCATTATTTTTGTCTGTCACTGGAGGGAACTTTCCCTTCCTGGCAGCCAGGAAAAAGCCTGCTGACGTTTGCAGTTCAGACCTCAAAGCGCGTCGACAGCAGCCCTGACCAGTGTGGGCCAGGGCTGTACCAGCTCCACAGTCAGAACTTGGCCCCTTGGTTTTCTTTCTTTCTTTCTTTCTTTTTTTTCCTTCAAGGCAGAAAAATGCCTGAAAATGTTTTTCCAACCCCAATTCCCCCGCTGCCCTACTGGTTCAGGTTTCTTATTGCTGTGCCTGGCCCTTCACAGGGCCTGTCCTGTCACCTTGCAGGGGCTGGCGCGGCCTCCCAGGCTGCTTGCTGGGCCAGGCCTGGCGGGGGTCTCAAGGACAAAAAGCCCCACTCTGTTTCCAAGTGAGGCTGGAGGTGGGGTGCTGCAGTTCACATGCCTCCTCGGGGTTCGGGGTCGGGGCGGCCCTTCCTGGCAGGTCTCTCTGTGGTCAATGCTGGGAGCCTTTCTGTCCCAGACCCACGATGCCGCTGGATGGGAAATTTTGGAAACAGGTCACTCATTTGCCTAAGTGTTCCCCGGTCTGTCTCTTCTGACACTGATCTGATGACACACTCTCCTGACCAATGCCTTTTGAGTTTTAAGTCCTCACTTTGCTTCCGAATAAATTCACTGAGGCTCAAGGTCACATATCTGGGGAGCTAACATTTTGGGATTCTACCCAGGCCCTCTTCCTCCAAATCCTCTCCAAAAGTAACCAAAGAACCCTGAGTGACTTGAGAAGCTTCTAGAGATTATGACTGTGGAAGGAAACTTTTTGACCCAGCCCACAATTTTCCAGTGAGAGACAGTGCATCTGACCCGTGAGACATCTGTCTTCTTCTTGATGAGTACATGTCTATGTAAATAGGAATGTTCTCTGACAGGAAATGTCCTCAAAATATTCTTTTGTTGCACCCTCCCCCCACAAAAATAGTGTATAAGCAGCTGGACAAGCATAATTCAATATTGTGTGCTAATCTGTTCCTCTAATTGATAGTGGTAAAATAAAAACACCACTGATCAAATTCAATTTCTTCTTTAATTTATTGAGGGTCACAGATGAATTAAACCAAGTATCTGTTTGTAATTGCTCAGAACCCTGAAAGGGAGCCAGCCCTACAACTGTAGGTACATTTTAGTGAACAACAGGCACAAGCAGGCAATTACTGAACCAGCTGGAAAGAATCACTTCTACTGAGTTCTGCTTCAGTGGCTGATTCCTGTTGTGAGTTTAGTCTTGAGGACACATCCCCCAGATAGCTCCCTCAGGCCACACACAAATACCGCACCTTCAGGAGAGCTGGGATGGGCTCCGTATATAAAAAGAGAAGCATATGTAATACACTCCCTCCACTTGCAGCCTATTGTTGACATATGTGAAAAGATACATTTTAGTAACTGCATTTGAGGATATAGGAGTAAAAGTTTTGTTTTCTAAATAATTATTTCTAATCTTTTAGAAATGTGTGACTTTGGGCAACTCACTTCTCTGAGTCACAGTTTCCTCATCTGTAAAATGAGGATGAGGATATGTTGTAGCACAGAGGTTTTTGTTAGGATTAAATTAATGGGGGTCAAATATATGGTGATGGAAGGAGAACTGACTCTTGAGTGGTGAGCACACAATGTGATACATAGATGATGTATTATAAACTTGTACACTTGAAACCTATGTAATTTTACTAACCATTGTCACCCCAATAAATTTAATTAAAAAAAAATTATAGTACTTAGCATGGTGGGAGACACATAGAATATATTCCATAAAAGGAAACAACTGGTATTATTTGAAAAGTTCATGCAGGCTTGCCGGGACTGTCTCCATTGGCCTGTGAGAGGGGAAGAACAGAAAGGTATCCGCTCCTCTGTCTCAGAGCCCCTCCATGACACTAGAAGCCTATAGCCATCACATATAGACCACCTCCTTTCCCTTCCTTCTCCCCAGCCCATGGGGCTGGAAGTCCTGGCGGGGGCCTCCCCACCTGCCTGCTTGGCATGAGTGGGCCCTGCTGGGTGCCTGGCCCAGGAAGCCGGTAGCCTCTCCCTGCTCTGTCCATTTTCTCTTCTGTGAGGATCAGCACAGCACAGCTCTGTCATCTCCCCAAGCCGCGCAATACAGCATGTAGCTCAGGAGCCTGACAGGGTATCGGACAAAGAAGGTCTTTGCCATCTTGTTTTGCTTTATTATACCTCAGGGTGACTTTTCTTTTAAATCTGAGAGACTGAATTGCAAATGGAGACTTACAAGTACAAAGTCCATGGAGAGATCTGACCTGGTGTAGACCTTATAATGCAGTATCATTTCTCCATATCTTTTTTTTTTTAAATGTATAACTTTAAAACCTTCATATCAAGAAACCAAGCTTTAAATTTTAAAAACAAGCTTTAAATTTTTTAAAACAAGATTTTCCTTTTTCTTTCATATCTCATTACACATGCAATTTGAGTTTGAAGAATTACCTGCAGGAAGTGAGTTTTTCTCTGCAACTGCTGCAGTTGGACAAAACTAATCGGTGCTGTAAGATCATCAAGTTCATAAGCACTGTCTTACATGGGAAGTCTCTGATTTGTGAAGATGCAGAAATCATAAAAGTCACACAACAACCTGCTGGCTAGGAAAAGCTCTTTGCTAATCCACAGTGAGAAAATGACCTTGTGTGTTTGAGGGACCTAAGGCAGAACTTCCCAAAGGAGGCCCCTGCCTTCCTGGTCCTTCCTGCAGGTGTCACTACTGCAGACTCAGGTCCCCCCATGAGAGACAGGAAGCTCTGAGGGAGCTCAATTCCTGCTGTCGCTGGTGGTCCTGGCTTGTCACTCAGCAGCTGCCCAGTCTCTGGCATCTCGGTGCTCACTGCCTCTGGCGTGGGTTCTATCATAGCGTCCTCAAGCCCTGGCGTGGGTTCCCAGCCCTTTGCTCCTCAAGCTGACTGTGGAGCCTCCCGACTGCTGCCTTAATGGCTTCAGTCCGAATTGACCTCAGGTGGGTTTGACTTTCCATGTGGAGGCCAAACCCTTGGGCCTGGTTCCCTCTGGTATCTTCTGCCACCCTCCTTCCAAGCTGAGTCACCTCATGTGAGATATGTTGGCAGCTCTTCCAAATTAGGATTTGAACTCTAATGCATTGTCAGTACAGAGAATAATGTCCTGCTGTGAATATCCTCTAGAATGAACCCTGCTGGTCATAACATCCTTCCCTTTCAACTTAGTACTGCAAGATGAGTCACCAGGTTCCAATATTCTTAATGGTTGTGGAGCCTTTTACAATTTTATAGTATTGTAGGAATAATAATTTAGGAGTAACAATATTCTCAAACCAACTTTTTTTTTTTTTTTTTGGCAAAAGCTGATTTTCAGAGAATCCCAGCTGTACTGAAATATTGATGAGCAGAGGTGGAACGGGCTCACTTCAAACACAAATCCCTGTCACCACCCCTCGCTGCCAAGTTCAACAGACTGCACAGCAACAGGCTGTTGTGCTTGGATCAAAAGGATCCGAGAGTCTGGAGGCAGGCTTGAAACACAACTGATTTTATTATGAGTAAAATTAATTCAATGGAATTCTATTGAAACTGCATGGGGGGAAAGAGAATTTGGCCTGGCTTAGTCCAGACTCACAGAATTTGGTCCAATTCTTTCATTTATTTCCTTATTCCAACTTAGCCCAAAAGAAATTTCTAGCAAAAGACCTAGTTACATGTATTTAAAAAGCATGAAGGAAAAACAAAACATCCAAACGAGCACACCCAAACCTAGCTATGTTCTAAGAGTCACTGTTTCTAGATACACATCACCAAACAAGCACAATAATCTTCAATTCAAGCTTTGCAAACATTCATTTTCTCAGTTACTTTGAATAAAGACAATTGGGTAATTTTTTTATGTCATCAGAAGCCACAAAAAGATCCTCAACGTTCATCTTCTAATAATATCTTTCACGTCCAAGCTTAAGACCAACTTAGGGCCAATAAAAACCTGAATTTAGAGAAAACGGGACTATCATCAAACACAAAGTTCGTATCGCCTATAGAAGGATGAATGCTGTATATCAGGAGACCTCTGACAGAAATGCCTCATGGCTAAATGTCGGATTCTTAAAGTTTATTGACTTTGACTCAATCTTGGCAAAGAGAAATATTAGAAGTTACCAGGAAGTAAAGAAGAAGGGTAAAATGGCCTCGCACATGAAAATGAAGTAAAATGTTTATGAAATAATTTTTCTAAATGCCTAAAATGTGCTAAGCACTATGCACACCCACATTTTAACTCGTCTGACTCCCAGAACAACACTGAAAAGGAGGCACTATTCTTCCCTGTCAAAAAACCGAGGCTCAGAGAGGCTTGGTGGGGGAGTACCGTGTATCCCTGAAAATAAGACCTAGCTGGACCATCAGCTCTAATGCATCTTTTGGAGCAAAAATTAATAGAAGACCCGATATTATATTACATTATATTATATTTATATTATACCCAGTCTTCTATTATATTAAAATAAGACCCAGTATTATATTATATTATATTATATTATATTATATTATATTATATTATATTATATTACATTACATTACATTACATTATATTAGATCCGGTCTTATAGTAAAATAAGGCCGGGTCTTATATTAATTTTTGCTCCAAAAGACGCATCAGAGCTGATGGTCCGGGTAGGTCTTATTTTGGGGGAAACACGGTAACTGAAGACTTGGTTACTCAACTCAAAGCACCTGTCACATCCCTGCATTTTGGAAGTTTGCCCCTGAGGTTGTGTGGTGCTGGTGTACGGGAGCAGAGTCTTACTGGACTCTGCTATGTTAACTGTTTATCTGTGTGTTCCCCAGAAAATTATATGCTCTGCAGGCAGCAGGGTGCTCTTCTCACCATTGTATCCTTGTGGCCTGACCTAATAAATGTCAGACAAACACTAAATATTTAGGTCATGATCCACATGTGCAAAGGAATCCAAAAGGAGGGGTACAGTTCTCTTACTCTTTGGAATACAGCATCTGAATAAAGTTGTAAATCAAAATAATAAAGTGTATAGTGGTTAAAGGTAACTGTTCCTTTTTCCTTAAGAAGAGCCGTGATGTTTACACAGGTTAACGATACTGCTGCTGAAATAAATACGCCTTTGCCATCTCAAGAGTGGCAACTGTATTAGTACTGAAAATACACAAAAGAGAGAAAAGTGAACATGTTAATACAAGCTCCTGACAATGCAGCTCATTCATTCATATTAATGAGCTTCAAATACAGACACTAAAAGGACCCGAGGCTCTTTGGTACTTGGTGACAGAAAATATGTTAACATGTTAAGGTTAGTTTGGCTGATTTACAAACTCCTGCCCCTTCCCCATGGGTCTACGGGCAGCCCTGGATTTGTGATAATTGGCTAGGTGGTCAGGCTAGATGGACCAGCCTTAAGAAAAAGAAAAACAAACCCAAAAAACCAAAAACTTTTCAACTTTAGTTAGGTCCCTGAAACCAGTAAAATATAAGGGAGCTAAATCTGCTGTAATAAAAGTTGTATTTTGCATGTTACACGTAGGCTACTTATGATGCCATTTAAAATTTTTTTCTAAGCATAACTACATGTGACAGAGACCAGACATGTTTATTTGTAAATTTTCACAAACCTCCTGCTCCTTCCCCTGCCCGAGGATGTTCAGTTTGTCTCATCCGAGGACTGTCTGGGGCTAGAAGGAGTAATGGCTGGAGAGGAGAGCAAAGAGGCCAGAGACAGAAGGAAAGAGACGACTTGAAGTGGAATCTGAGAGCGGAGAGGGGAGAAGCTGGAGGCCTTTGCGTAGATGGGTGAAGAGGAACTCCAGGGCTAACTACTTGGTGTCATATGATCAGAACCCCTTGGTTGTCTCTTCCAGAGACAGCAGAAAAGAATAAAGCCACTTTTCAGTGCTTCTAAGGGGCTGGAGGTTTGCTTCTTTGGGCTGTGTGACTGGCCACTCAGCAGTGTAGTTCTCTCTGCATTACATGTAAACCAGACTGACTTCATTCATTCGCTGGTCTATCAGAGATGCCTTTGCAGATCTAAATAACGAATCACTGCAACATAGTGACACGAAAATCGTGCAACTCTATTTTAAACGTGACTATGGAGTAAGGATTTTCCAGAGTAGTTTTGATATAGAAATAATCTGTGACAGCATAAACTTTTCTCTTAAAAAGCATAAAGAATGACTTTTCAGTCTAATAAGGTAAGGATCAAAATGAAAAGTGTGCTGAATAAAGCTTCAGTAATACTCAGAGTTGTAAGAAGTTGACGCATTATTTTCCAGCAGAGGCTTATGCCAACCAGGGTTAGGGAATATAATTCATGAAGTCTTTTGTGTGGCCGTGACAAATCCAGATGGTTTACAATTGAAAAACAGGATTAAAAACATGTTTTTATTTGTATTCTTAATAAATCCTCAGCACGAAGTATAAAAAAATAACAGAGCTAGATAGAGGGTTAAGAAAAAGTCTAACAAGTAGCAAGAAAAAATAGTTTTGTCAGATGAAAATCATAATGTTATATACAATTGTAATAGGTTGTATCATTGGGCCTCATTTCCTTAAAGAGAATAATTTAACCATGACCATGGCAACTCAAAGTCATGATGGTATTTGATAGAACTTTCTTATTCCTTAATGACAGTCCAGAAGAACTGCACTCAAAAAATGCTTAGTATTAAGTTTTCACAATGTGAGTAACACCTCATTCTGGAGAAGTCAATCCCTAAGAACTTGGCATAGCATTCTTGTGGGGTAAGACCTGCAGCTGGTCTGGGACACAGTGAGTGCAGCAGTGTACTTTTTGATGGCACCATTCTATCTGTTTAAGTAATGCACGCTGCTGTCACGGACAAACACTGAAATCTCCATGTCTTAATACAGCCATGCCTACCCCAGAATACACTGTCACCCACGAACGTAATTTAATATTTTCTAGTAGACACAATTAAAAAGAAAAGAAATAGGTGAAATGGACTTTTATAACGTTACTTAATCTAATATATACAAAATAGTATTTCAACCTGTAATCCATATGAAAATTACTGAGCTATTTTACATTATTTTTTGTACTCTGAAATCTAGTGAGTTTACATTTAAAAAAATCTTAGTTCACACTAGCCTCATTTCAGGTGCTCAATAGCCACATTGTAGCTAGAAGCTAAAGTTTTAACACAATAGAATCTAGCCTTGCTTTCCTTGATTCAGTTGGGTATTTAAAAGCAATTTTCAATGTATTGATTCAGGGACAAAAGTCCTTCTATCTTTTGCACATTTCCATCCCCTAGGGGCTCAGAGACCTTCACTTCCAGTCAGTGAACAGGGAAAAAGAGGGAGGACCCAGAAGCCACACATCATTCTGCTTCCAAACAGGCACTGGATCACCTGGATGCCAGGGGACACGAGATGTCACTCGGGACTGAGAGGCTGCTTCCTTGCAAGAGCTCAAAGGAGAAACAGGATCTGTACAAAGCTGGCCGAGTCTAAACTTCCGTTTTTTTGTTTTTTTTTCTCACAAGTAGGGCAAACCGCGTGCTCATTTTGAAGTTTATATTCCTAACATTCCAGACTGACTGGCTTTATCAGAGAGGAGGCGATAAATGACACCTTGGTTTGGCATTCACATGGCTGAGGGTCAGTGGTGTGGGCACGCATGGGCACTGAGGCTAGCATTTTCGTGGCTGGTGGGCAGGAACAGGTCTGGGCTACCACGTAAGTGTGCCGAGATATGAATACAAACTGTACTCTGTGCAGCTGGTTTGTCTGAGCTTGTCCTCTAGTGACTGTTGTGTCCACTCTGGCTGCTAACAAAATTTCCCCAAACTTAGTGGCCTAAAACATCCATTTATTATGCTCATGAATTCTTTGGGTCAACAATTTGGGCAGAGTTGTTACTATCTGAGGGCTGGACTCATTTGAAAGATGGGTCATGCCTGTGTCTGGAGGTCAGTGTTGCCTGCTGGTTGTGAGCCCCAGTGCCTCTCCATGTGCACTAACAGGCTTTCTCATACAGTGACAACTGGATACCAAGGACAAGCATCTCCTGACAGGAAGTCAGATGGGACCTGTGTTCCCTATTTGCCACATTCTACTCACTGAGGCAGTCACAAGGCTGGCCCAATTTCCAGGGAAGGGAAAAGAGGTTCTATCTCTTGAAAGAGAAGTGACAAGGCTCTGGAAGACCATGCCAGGCTGCTGATATTGCTGTGGCCCTTGGTAGAAATAGAATTTGCCACACTAAGTAACCTGCTGAGCATCTCCGGAGTTTCAGAAGGGCTCTCTGGTCTCTGCTCACCATTCAATGCTGCACAGAATGATGTTATTGTAGTAACGCCACAGAAATGGTAAAATAATGAAGCATTCGTGTAATTCAATTCAGTTCACCACAGTTCGTTAAATCATAACCATCAATGAGGTTGATAACTGTGATTCAGAAAGATGGAACCAGCAATGCCTCGACAAACAGCATCCAGCTGGCAGCGACCCTGGGCTGAGGGTGAGCAGACAGGAAGTGGAGTTCACGGGGGCAGGCACCAATCAGAGCCTGAGTCCGGCAGGCTAGGGCACAGAACAGGGCTCCGGGCTCTGGGCGGTGGAGTGCGGAGACTCAGCACAGGGCACTGCCACAGCTCTGGCAAGCCCAGAGAGCCTAGAGGAAGGCTGTGGCTTTATGAGCAGGAGGTGACCTTACGTTCCATGTTCATGGTCCACGCTCTGGGCTTCAGCCAGCACACTGAGTCTTAGCCCTTGCCTGTTGGTGACTGTGATTGCGTAGGTGCTGCCTGGAATGGGGCTGGACACTCGTGTGCCTACACGCTGAGCACTGAGGCTCCAAACCTCCGGGCCAGACACCAAAAGCCGTGCTACCCACCCTCACGGGGCACTGGCATCTCTCAAATGAGGCAGTTATGTATTGAAATTATTATAATTAAGAAAATTTGTCAATAATTTGCGGCTTTGTTATCTTCTGAAAATTATAATTACTTTGGAAAGTAGGGAAGAACAAAACAATGACTATTGATTACGCCAAAAAAGAAAGACAAGAAACAGAGTAAACTGAGTGTCAGTTATGATGTAGCAGCTATCGATACACTGAGACCCCTCCCATCATTTCATGTGCTCATGGACCCACAGCAACGTGACCTCAGCAAATATAATCCTGCAGTTATTCATGACTCTCCAAACTCATTTGTGTCAAAACAAAACGAAAGTTTCCCACTTAATAAAAATGAAAGGCTAATAGACTTGAACATTTACTGCATGTTTTCTGGGCATGCCATAATCTCCCCCTTGGCTAAATCGCCATCGTATAAATCAGACCCTTAAGTTATCATTGTTATAGTAGCAATAAAAATAATAATAAAAGTACTGTGAGGTCAGAAAATGTCAAGAACAGTCAGAAAAATGAGAGCGACATAAAACAGTATAAAAGACTAGCTCGCACTGGAAAAATTCAGGTACTGTACCTCCAAGTGTATTCCGGCAGGAGGTAGCTGCCACTGCTGTTTTATTTAATGAGTCTCCACATAAATCCCAGCTGCTAACCATGTGATAAGTCCATCTCTGCAAACAAGAGGCCCTATTTTCCATCAGTGTTGGGTCCTGGCTGTCACTAATGGGAATTTCACTTACAATAAGGGAAAAAACAGATCTTGAGATGCTCCTTTGGATTTTCTTTTTTATTTTTTAAAAACACAACTTAAACACTAATTGGTTTGACTCTATTTTTTGCAACAAAATTAATGTGTAAAGGCTTGAGACCCAAATACGTACATAAAAAAGGAAGGAGAGTAAGCCCTGGATACTTGAAATGTATTTCATGTGGAGACGATATTAAGACATTTTCCTAAATTACCAAAGAGAGAATTTGGGCTCTAAAGTAGAAATAAAGCCTAACTGTTTCATAAGCTGTCTGTGATGAATAGATACGAGAAAAGAATGACATCTTTTTTGGAATATTCTTAAAGGACACACTTGTTTTTGTAAACTTCTTAACTCCCAGTTTGCAGTGGCTGCCGCACCATTTTAAAAGTGGAGTGTGTACAGGTCTGAAATACAGACTTGCACTTGGTAACAGAGGCTGGGTGGGTGGGAAGGGGTGGGAGAGAGGAAAGAACAGCCTCGAGGCACACCGGCTGGGAGCCCAGCCCGGCCACGTGCTCACCTTGCAACCTTGGCAGGTTACTTACCCTCTCTAAGTCTCAGTTGCCCAGATGTCAAATTGGAATATTAATACCCAGAAGTTGGAACAGGCACCGAGGAAAGGCATGGCAAGCCAGCCAAAAGCAGGCACCGAGAGGAAACCATGAGTCACGAGGCAGGGACCAGGAGACTACTACCAAGGCCATAGCCAGGAAGGCGATCCAGAGTTCAGGGCAGGGGTGAAGGAACAAGGGGAAGGCTCAGAGGACCCAGAAATCACACAGGTACAGAAGGTCTTATTCACACTGTGTGGTTGACGGGATTCTTCAGTGTCTTCAAAATTAAAAAGCAGGGTAGGGGCTGTAGCACACAAATGGAATCATTTGGGGCCTTTTTGTTGGTTTCTCTGAGGTGGTGGTCGTGGGGTGACTATGCTGGGAACTCTTGGCAGAAATGCCTCAGAAAATTTGATGGAAATAGTTGAAGGAAGAAAGAGGTAGTTTCTGATACTTAACCAGCAATGGAGGGGGAACAATAAGGGCTGCAGGTGATGACATCATTACTTTAGGGAAGAGAACAAGAGCTGCTGTCAGAATTCAACAGACCTCTCATTTAGGGCCAAACGTCAATCTAGCTAGTTAAGAATATCAAAGCTCCATTAGGCTCAAATGCTGTTGATGCAACTTAGCACTCTATATTTTAGGAAAAATAATTTTAACTTTTTCAAAAACCATATGTTTGGTTTTAATTAACTATCTTAGATTTCTGGATTTTCTTTCACCTCCCTAATTTGTTAGTCCAATACTGCAGTACAATTCTGACATTGACGCCACGGAGTTAGACTCCGTATAGTAAAGGGCACAGCCCCCACCAAGACGGTCCTCACTTCTGATGCCAGACATAGGTCTGGGGGTTCCCCGGCCACTGTACTTCTGACTAACCATCTACACATTCAGGGCGTTGCCCTGAGTCCCTTCAAGTTTGATAATGTGTTAGAATTAGTCACAGGACTCAGGAAGTGTTACACACATGCACGGGATAAAAAACAGGACCAGCCAAGTGGAGGGACACACAGGGATGGTCTGGGAGGGTTCCAAACTCAGAGCTTCTGTGTCCTCAGGACATGAAACACTCCCATCACGTCTGTATGTCCACTGAGTCTTGGGTCCAGAGTTTTTACTGGGGTTCATTCTGTACACATGATTGATTGGATTACTGACTATGTGGTTGAACTTAACCTTCTACCCAGAGGGCAGGAGGTTGGGCTGACCGCATGTGGCTCAAGGTCCTGGCCCTCGAATCATGTGGTTGGCCTTTCCAGCATGGCCAGTGCCCTCCTACAGTTATCTAGGGGCCCACTATGAGTTACCTCATTAGCATGGTCCAAGGGGTCCACCAGGAATAACAAAGATGCACCTATCACTCAGGATTTAGTCTCCCTTCCAGGAATGAGGAACAAAGGCCAGTCATATTCTTTATTACACAAGTTAGACAGAAGTCCGTAGACAATAAACTTTTTTTATTGCATCTTGCTGCTGGTAACATAGCTAAATATTATGCTAGCATTTAATCTTATTCCTGTTTAAATAAATAATATATTTACATTTATTAGCTTCTATAGTTAAAATTATTTGTGATTCATTCTGATATATTTTCCCCCATCTTGTATCCAGAAAGACACATTTCTTTTGGTTCTTAAATACATACGTTGCGTTCATTGCTATTGAAGTTCTTATGGTATTTCATGAAATGCTTCTCCCATTTTCAAGGTCATCTTGAAAATCTCACTCTGTTTGTCAACAATCTTATCAATCCTACACACTGGTTGACAAATCCAGACATAAGTTGTGTCACTCTAGTATGACAGCTCAGGAATAAACTTCCAGGGTTTATGGGTTAGTAGATAAGCCCCTTTTGTCAAGAAGAACATAAACCAATAATTGATAATAATAATAAACAAGAGCTCCTATTTATTGAATGTCTTCAATGTGTTAGGAGAAACAGTCTTACAACAACCTGAATGAGCTAGACTATTGTTTTCATTGTTTTACAAATGAAGAAACAGAGATTTAGAGAAGATAAGTAACTTATACACACATAAAATGGTGGAGTTGAGCTTTAAAATCAGTTGTTTGACTCAAGCATCTAAATTTTTAACTGCTATTGACTTATTTGTTTTAATGGAGATGATTTGACAGGCAAATTATCTGTGAAACTTCCAAATGTTCCAAAATATCAAGGTTTCCAATAGTCGAATTTATAACTAAAATTAAATTTTATTGAATATAACAAAAAACATGTAGTTTTAAATAAATTTCAATTCACTGACAATAATCCTGACACTTGGGGGTTACGTGTAAACTTCTGTTTGTTCACACCTGCTGATTCCCTTTTCCTCTTGTGGTAGATTGAATAATGGTCCCTCGAAGATGTCCATGCCTTGAGATACCTCCATATTGATTTCCATAGTGGCTGCACCAGTCTGCAATCCCACCAGCAGTGCATGCGGGATCTCTTTTTTCCACATCCTCGCCAGCACTTGTTTGTTGATTTATTGATGATAGTCACTCTGACAGGTGTGAGGTGGTATCTCATTGTGGTCAGTATGGAGGTATCTCAAAAAACTGGAAATGGAACTCTCATGACCCAGCAATTTCATTCTTAGGTATCTATCCAGAGAAATCCAAAACACTAATTTGAAAAAAATTATGCACCCTTATGTTTATTGCAACACTATTTACAATAGTCAAGACATGGAAACAACCGAAATGCCCATCGGTAGACGACTGGATTAAGCAACTGTGGTACATTTATACAATGGAGTATATTACTCGGCCATAAAGAAGAATGAAATCTTACCATTTGCAACGATATGGATGGACCTACAGAACATTATGCTACGTGAAATAAGTCAGACGGAGAAAGACAAATACCGTATGGTCTCACTTATATGTGGAATCTAAAGAGTAGAATAAATGAGCAAACTAATCAGAAACAGTCTCAGAAATATAGAGAAAAACTAAGGGTTGTGAGATGGAAGGGGGATGAGGATGAAGGAGAAGGTGAGGGGATTAGAAAGCAAAATTGGTAAGCAAAAGATTGCCATGGGGATACGAAAGACAGTTTGGGGAATATAATCAAGAATGTTGTAAAGATTTGGTAGGGTATCCGATGGACACTCATCTTACTGGGGAGACCATTTCATGGATGGTAGGTGCCTGACCACTGCAGTGTGCACCTGAAGCTGAAAAATAATGAATTTCAACTATAATTGTGTGTATATATATATATATATATACACACACACACACATATATGTACAGGATGTGGAGTATAGCATAAGGAATATAGTCAGTGGAACTGTAACAGCTATATACGATGTCAGAGATCAGAGGAGTAGTAGATTGGGGGAGGGAGGTTATCACTTTGTGAGGGGTATAAATGTCTAACTATTACATTGTTTTGTACACCTGAAAAAAAAAAAAGTTGTCCATGCCTTAATCCCTTAACCTATGAATATGTTACTTTACATGGCAAAAGTGATTTGCAGGTGTGATTAGGATCTTCAGTAGGGGAGATTATCCTGGTTATCTGGGTGAGCCCAATGTAACTGCAAGGTCCTCATAGGGGAGGCAGGAGGATCAGAGCAGGCAGAGAAAGTGATGTGAGGACAAAGCAGAGGTTGGAGTGATGTGCTGTAAAGATGGAGGAAGGGGCCGTAAGCAAAGGAATACAGGCAGCCTCCAGAAGCTAGAAAAGGAAAGGAACAGATTCTCCCCTGGAGCCTCCAGAACATGTTGCTGACACCGTGATTTTAGCGTATAAGACCCATTCAGACTTCTGACTTCCAGAACTATATGATAATAAATTTATGTTTGCCTCAGTCAGCTTGGGCTGTCATAACAAAAGACCATAGACTCGGTGGCTTAAACCTACAGACAGTTATTTTCATACATGTCTCTGAGGTCAGGGTGCCCGCATGTTCAGTCTTGGTGGGCGCGCTCATCTTGGCTGGTAGACGGCAGCCTTCTCACTGTGTCTTCCTCAGGTGTCTCGCTCTGGCGTCTCTTCTTCTCATAAGGGCACTACTGAGGGCCCCACCCTCAGGACCTTATCTAAATGTAATTATCTCCCAAAGGCCCCATCTCCAAAAGTCATAACATTGGGTGTTAAGGTTTCAACACATGAATTTTTTTTTTGGGGGGGTCACAATTCAGTCCATAGCAGTGTTGTTCTAAGCCACCATGTTTGTGTTAATTTGTAACAATAGCAATAGAAAATTAATTAATTTCCCATCTTCTTTCTCTAGATAAATGAAATGAACAGTTTACTATACTAACTATAGTTAATAATACTGTATTGTGTATTTGAAAGTTGCAAGGGAGTAAATCTTAAAAGTTCTCATTGTTAAAAAAAATAATTTGTAACTATGTATGGTAATGAATGTTAACTATGCTTTTGTGATCGTTTCACAATATATACAAATATAGAATCACTATATTGTACAGTTGAACCTGATATGTTATTATATGTAAGTTACTAAAAAAAAAGAAACCTTACTTCCTGTTGCTAGAATATAGTGTGCATTCAGATGAAAAGCGAACATACTTTTTAAGTTTGATATTGTGTATAACGTATAGTCAAATTATAACAGAATAGACACATCATTTAGCAAACTGTTGTAAGTGTTGAAAGGGGCTCTGGAGGGTCTGACCAGTTGGGAGAAGCTTAACAAATAGTCAAATTATATTTGTTTTTTAAATTAACTTTTAAACTAACCAAATTTTACATATAAATAATATTAAACATTAAATAGTGGAAAAGACTTATAATAAAAAACAGAATACCTTGTTCCCTGCTCCTCCCAACTGATCAGACCCTCCAGAACCACTTTCAACACTTATAACAGTTTGCTAAATTATGTGTCTATTCTGTTATGTCCTGATTAATCCATTTTAGGCATTAACTATCGACTTCCTATTACAGAAATAGAGGATTTTTAGTAGATTTACTCATTTTTTTTCACCCTAAACTGGTGGATCATGATTTCAGTTCCTTTCTTAAAAACCCCTTCCCTCTCCCCATCATACTTAATAACTGTTGGGTTTTTGTCATTTTATTAGCTTTCCTTGTATATCTGCGTCTTCTTATACCCTTCAACTCTTTATAAAACACATCTCTATTTATTGTCCATGCCCTCAAATCTATTAGAGTACTTATTGGTTCCTTTTAATTTTACTCCTGGATATACACATCCTGAAGCGCCTCTACCCCCATTACTGTCTGTTCTATACCTGTTGCTGTGGTCTTCCTGGGACTTCCTTTGCTGTCATCCTGAGAATTTCCTTCTTCTTTCTTTGCATTGGATCCCCTACCTCCTGAAATTATGCCTTCATTTATTTTTTAATTTTTTTGTATTCCCTTGTTTTGGTGCAGTATATCCTCTAAGAGCTTTCTCAGAAAAGTGTGTGGAGGAAAATTTCTTTAAAAATGATGCATGTTTGAAAATTTCTGTAATACTTTGACTGGGTTTAGAATTTCAGACTAAAATAATTTCCAAAATTCCGAAGGCTTTGCTTCATTGGCTTCTCATTCTAATGTTGAAACAAGCTTACACAATGCCATCTTTACTCCTGATTTTACGGTCAATCATTTGTATTCCTGGAAGTTTTAGGATCTTCTCTTTAATCTCAACGATAAAATTTCACAATGGTCTTTGGTGTGGGTCTTTGTTCATTCACTGAGCTAGACACTCACATACTTTTTGCAATCTCAAGATTCATAGTCTTCAGTTCTGGGACATTTTCTAAAAGAAGTCATTTGAAAATTCCCTTCTATTTTTCTTTTTTTTTTCATTATGAGATTTATTTTATTTTATTTTATTGGGGAATATTGGGGAACAGTGTGTTTCTCCAGGGCCCATAAGCTCCAAGTCATTGTCCTTCAATCTAGTTGTGGAGGGCACAGCTCAGCACCAAGCACAGTCACCATTTTCAATCTTAGTTGCAGGGGACACAGCCCACCATCCCATGCGGGAACTGAACCAGCAACCTTGTTGTTGAGAGCTCGTGCTCTAACCAACTGAGCCATCTCCTCGCCTCTCCGGAAGCTCAGTGGCAGCTCTTGCCTTCAATCTAGTTGTGGAGGGCGCAGCTCAGTGGCCCATGTGGGAATTGAACCAGCAACCCTGTTGTTCAGAACTCATGCTGTAACCAACTGAGCCATCCGGCTGCCCCTCATTATGAAATTCTTATTAGATGCGTTCACTTTTCAATATATCCTCTAGTTCTCCTACATTTAATCTTCATGTGGGTATGCTCCAGGACTTAGTTCTCGGTTCCCTTTTTCTAACTATACTCACTGTAATAGTGATCTCTTCTAGTCTCAACAAATGACTTCTTCAGGTTTCCTCTGGGGGCACTGTGGGGCATTTTCCTGGGTCATTATAAATTCCCAGATGTCCCACATTTTATGGTAGTCTCAGAACCCATGATAAAATGACTATGCATTTATGATTAAATTCTCTACTCCAGAATGGTTTTAGGAATCTATGAAGCTGTTTAGGGGTACAGATATGGCCTTAAGTGAGCCTAAGAATTCCAACTGTCTTCAGAACAGTTATAAGAAATTCAGGTAAACTGAAATTCCTATGTTCCTTTAAAGTAGGTCTGAATCAGTGTGGGACACTATAAATGACCTCTTTCCGTAAGTTCATGGAATGAAAACCTGATGTCTGTTCTGAAGATGTCCATGGACTTGATGAGTCTGCCCTTGTGTTTAAGTGAATGTAGTCAACTCCAGGAAACCTGGGTGCTTCTGAACCACCCCAGGTGAAGGCTGTGGCTACCTCTCATGCAGAGGTGATGGATGCGCATATTATGCAGGCAACTAATCTTCTTACTTTAAAATGCCCAAGGAAGTTACCCTCTCCCGACCCCAGGGGATAATTACTATCCTTTCCCTTCCTGCTCTGCAATTTTATGGTCATCTGGAATTCTGCGTCTCTCATTTTACTTAGTATTCCTAAATGCACACAAGTTCTCTGCCTCAAGTCTCAGAGCTTCTCCCAAATACTCAAGACTTAAAAGAATAGAAAGTTTGACAGTGTAGAGCCAAAAATATAGAGATGTCTTTACTTAGCTTAGAGTATAACATGACTGGGCCTGGTAGGGCAAGAGATCCCCAAGGACGGCAGAAAGTGAAAGGACAGAAAGAGCTTTACATGCTACGTGGGAATGGCTTAGTTTAAATGGACAGGAGATGGAACAGATACTTCTTAACAAAGGGTGGGGAAGTGAATGATACCAAAGGAGAGCACATTTTAATGAGAGGGAAAATGACACAAAACAACCAAACGGACAAACTAGATCTATACGAGTTTATCCTAACCTTTGGATGTGAATTTACAAGCCACCTTTCAAATGCCATAACCAACACCTAGTGTGGTCCTTCTCTTTTTTATGATAAACCTATGGAGATTCCTACAATTAATTAATTCCAAATCCCATTTATTTATATTTATAGCTACTCTAAGGATTTTTCAATCTAAGTCATTGAGAAAAAACTGGGAAAACTGCAGCGCCACATAAATTGCTGAGGTGGTGCAAACATTTGGATAAAAACAGATACTTGTATATTAGCAAAAATCAGAGAAAGGAAATTGTGGCATTTTAGGGACGGCTCTGTGTTTGGTGATTGAAACCATGGAGTGGCCAAGTATGATGGTTCTATGTCAAAGGACAGAATTAGAAGTAATCTACTGGAAATAAACCAGTCTTGGGAGACTCTAGCCTTAGTGTGACTTCATAAAGAAGTAGGGTTAATACTGTTGTCATAAGATAAAGGAATGATTTGACAAGAGAAAAAGTCTACGATGTCCTACATTGAATTGCAGCAGGCTGGACAGAGAGAGAAGAGATTTGAGTAGTTAACCAGTTAACAGCTGTGGGCCAACTAACCACAGGGGCTCACATCCCTGACAGTAAGTTGGAGCTTGGAACCAACTTCTGTACTGACCACCAGACCTCACATTATCCTGCATATACTTGAACTTTCAGGACTGTTGCCTGTAACCAATCAAATATAGTAAATATTTCTTCCAGACTGTGCACCTATCATAGAAATGCCCTGGCTTCAACTTTTCCCGCCCACCCTCCTCTGTAGCCAGTGTGAATTCTTTCAAAACAACTTATACCTTTCTTCCCCCATAAACGTATGCAGGTGCCCATGGACTGTTGCCTTCTCCACCTAGCCTTGCGGCCAGTGGTGCAGACTTCATGCTCCAGGACCCGGGGCTTGTTGGCTAGAACGTTGCTCAATAAACCCTTTCTTTTAGAAAAGCTTTTGGTTGAGAGAGTTTTCTTTTCTTTCTACATATTAAATATCAAAGTTTCCTATCAACTCTGAATATTAACAACAGTCCCCAAATCATTTTACATATTGATTAAAAGCTGTATGTATTCAGTGAGAGGACTTTCACATGTGTACTATGTAGGACGAACTTGCCATTCTTACCCCAAGAACATAAAATTCATCTGGAACCTTTGAAAAAGAGACAGAAATGTCCCATTCCAGACTAAACGTATGTCGATGTTAATAAGATCCTAAGGGTTCTAAGTGGTCTCAATGAATGTATTTTTATATAAAGATTTCTATAAGTTACCAAACACTCTGATGTACTGACTTTATTTTTTATTTTTACGGTATTCTCAGTTATAGTTAAAACCCACGAGGCACCAAAATTACATAAATGCATACAATGTTCGTCTAACTGCTTAGATGGCTGTGTGGAATCCAAGTACTGATTTTCCTTCCGAATATTCCTATCTCTTTTTTATACATATGTATATGTCTTTTAAATTGCCTATTGGAGAGAAGATCAAGATACGATATATCCTCATTGGAGAACAGCTGAAATATGAAATAAAACTTTTAGATTTAAAAATAATAACTATGTAGTCATAAATGGGCAAATTCGTATGAACTATGCCTTGAATGCAAATAAAATGTGAAGATGAATTATGTCTAAACATAAAGTCCAGTATTGAAATGTTTCAATACTGGAATGAGCTCTGCAATATAAAGAATACGTCAATAGATGTTCTTATTCTGAAAGCAGTTCATTCACAGTAACAGTGGTTCTCATTTTATTATACTTAATTTAAACCGCTCTTTGATTTAAAGATATGCAAGAAACTTTTGCAACATGACACTATGGAAGCACTCAGATGAGTGTTGATAATTTATTGTAAGTACATAATCTTCATTTACAGTGACCCTATTTCTAATAGTCAGTGGAGCCGGCGTGGGAGAAAAGCAGGGCCTGGCCATTTTCCTTCTTTCTACACCAAATTAGCAGGATGTCTGTAGCCGAACAGCAAGCTGTAATCAGAGCTGGGCCCTCAGTTAGAATGCGTTCCTTTCTGAGCATAAGCACAGTGGTATGTGCACACTTCTCTATTAATCGTCACAGGCCCCGAGAGGGCTCTGCAGCCGTGAACCACAACAGGACTCTGGGCAGAGATCCCTGCAGTGCTGGCTCCGGGAGGGCCGCCTGGCCTCAAATTTTTTCCTTGAAGCTTACAGACAACCAGGGTCTCTGGTCATTTTATCTAATGCAGGAAGATATGTAGAAAGAATGTATAAAATTTGTTATTTTTCCTTAAGACAGTGCTCCAAAAAATAGGACGAAAAAACAAAGCTGGTTCAAGTTATAAACTACACTCTTACTATGTGTATTTTGAATCACCTGGGGTGCTTTAAAATAATACAAATTCTCAGGCCTCACTTCTGCAGATTGCAATTAGGTAAGTTGCTGAGGGGTCTGGGAACTCCTACTTTTATAAAGCTCCCTATGTACTCTTAACAATCAAGCTATGTTTGGGATTTCAAACTTGATCCTATTTTGGATAATTTCCTTGGGATACTAACTTCTCAAATCATAACCCTCAAATTTTATGTCAGTCTGAAATATTGAACTCCTACACATATTTGCTCCTTTAGCAACATAAAATTCACTGATTTGCCTCATTTTAATTAAAAATAAAAACACAAAATATTAATTTGCTGTGTTTTCTGTCCAAATGCTCCCTGTTTTTGTAGCAAAAAACTTGAGGAAGCAGAGAATAAGGTTTTCCCCTCCTCAGCATTAGTAAAGATCTTGTTCCTCAAATTGTAGTGATTTTTACTCATTTGATATGTTCATAGGGGTTCTTTTCCCATTCACTAATGATTAGTCAGAGAAAATTTATCTTGCTTCTGATGAGAAATGGTTATTTAAATGGCTCTAGACAGTAGAAAAAATGGTGCTACTATACCCACTTCAAATGATCACTAGAGCATAATTCTGTTGTGCTGAAGGATAATTTAAAATTTATAGCTGGCATGATAAAAGTGTACTGATAAAAAGAATTCTCTTACTTCTCTCTTTAGTTTAGGTAATACATATTGTAACAGATTGGTTTATATCTACACTGACTTTCTATGAGATTGAAAGCTCCTCCTCAGGAAGAATTTTGTGATGTTGACTTGTGTGATGCAAACATGGTGGCAAGTGCATGTCAATACCATCACCACCACCACCATCATCACCATCATCACCACCACCACCACCACTATCATCACCATTGTCATCACCACCATCACAATCACCACCACCACCACCACCACCATCATCATCATCACCATCATCACCACCACCACCATCATCACCATTGTCACCATCAACACCACCACCACCACCACCACCACCATTGCCATCATCATCATCACCATCATCACCACCATCACAATCACCACCACCACCACCACCATCATCACCATCATCACCACCACCACCACCACTATCATCACCATTGTCATCACCACCATCACAATCACCACCACCACCACCACCACCATCATCATCATCACCATCATCACCACCACCACCATCATCACCATTGTCACCACCACCACCACCACCACCACCACCATCATCGTCATCACCATCATCACCACCACCACCATCATCACCATTGTCACCACCACCACCACCACCACCATCATCGTCATCACCATCATCACCACCATCACCATCATCATCATCATCATCATCATCATCATCGTAGTTACTAACATTTTAAAAGTCACAGTTTCATGAATTTTACATACACTGTGTTTAATTACCCATTGGAATCCTGTGAGGTCAGTACTATCATTATGTTCATTTTACAAATGGGGAAACTGAAGCATAAAGAACTTAGGAGATGCCCCAGTATTTCACAGCTAGGAAGTGGCAGAGCCAGTGTCTGAACCCAGGAAGTCTGGCTCCTGAGCTGATGCTCCAGGACATCATTCACATAGAATACAAGGAAAGTTATGTACTTGGGGATCCCAGTGAGCACTGCCTTGAGGACTCTCTATAATCATCAGACCCCATGTCTGTGTGCATACCAGGACAGACTTAGTAACGTGTCAAAATACTTGTTCTTCAATGATGGGCAGGGCGCTCTTACTTTTCTGTTTTAACTTTGTCTCTGACTCATTTTGGGGTATTAATGTTAAGAATGTCGTATAGTTATTTCCTGGTTTTATATACTCAAAAGCACTAGAAAATGCCTTCCTGCAATTCTTTTACGAAGTAGTCAAAGGAAACAAAGTTTACACATTTCCAAGTTTTGGTTTCAATCTCAGTTTGTACCAGCTTCAGGAAAATACTCATTCCATAGTTCTGGAATTTTCATTAAGTGTGACTGTATACTGAAGGAGGCAAATCTTGCCTAAATTCTGGTTTAAGAATTTATTTCTATTCTTTCCTCCCTGGCTGCTTGAGGGTCGGCCGCCATCATGAATGACGCGTAACTATCTGGCCCAGGAAGTTCATGACCAATAGACGACTTCAACAGAAACAAATGGTAATCGACGTCCTTCACCCTGGGAAGGCAACAGCATCTAAGACAGAGATTTGGGAAAAATGAGCCAAAATGTACAAGACCATACCAGATGTCATCTTTGTATTTGGATTCAGTACCCATTTTGATGGTGGCAAGACAACTGGCTTTAGCATGACTTATGATTCCTTGGATGACGTAAAGAAAAATGAACCCAAACACAGTCTTGCAAGATATGGTCTGTATGAGAAGAAAAAGGCTCAAGAAAACAGTGAAAGGAACACACAACAGAATGAATAAAGTTGGGGAGACTGCAAAGGCCAATGTTGGTGCTGGCAGAGAGAAGGAGTCAAGATTCGTCACTGACTGTCACTGTGGTGACTGAGCAGAGTTTTCATGAGAGGACTAGTAAACGAGTAACTTTGAAGAAAAGTTTATTTCTAATTACCCAGCAATCTCTCTCTCTCACACACACACACACACACACACACACACACACACACAAGCACCCACACACACACCCTACCTACCTTAAGGCAAAAGTCTTAAGGATTTAAAAAGCTATTACCGAAAAATGCACTCCACACCACCGTGTTCTAATTCTCCAGTCAATGATGGTACTAGGTCATTTTGAAAGAAACATGATCTTTAAGGACGTATGCAGTAAACTCTCCTGTACTTTGCTCTTCTCAGGTGAGAACAGAACCTGTAGAACCACAGTCTTGTGCAAACCCTTTGTGTGGGAGGCTCTGGAACAGTACCAGGCTTTCTGGAAGATGGAATGCGAGGGAGGAGCGTGTGGAGGGGAGTAGCAGGAGTCCTTTGTTTGGTCAGAATTATAATAACTCTCCCTGCCACCAGCAACCCACTGACTCTTCAGGAGAAAGTATGGCTCCTCTGGGCCTGCTGCATGTTTGGAAGTCCTCCAAGTGAATGTCCCCTAAATGTCACCCAGAACCAGGCACTAGGAATTTCTGTTTCGCGAGCACTTTCTTTGCAATCAGACCACATTTTCGGGTCCTGGCACCCTATATCTTCCAGGGTACGAGACAGCTTCGCTGACACCTGCACGAGGGGTGTGAACTGCAGGCTACAACACATCAGTGGCAACACAAACCTGCCTTCTTCTGCTGAAAAACATGCTTCTTATTTATGCGAAGCAGTCATATGGATTTAGCAAGGCAGGAAGCTGGATGCGAAGAACTTAGAGACCCCTAATTTTACTTCTGTCTCACGTATGGTGTTCTGGGCCCAGTAATACTTCATGAGACAGTAAAAAGACAGTTCAATCACCACCACTTATTTTAAAATATGTACTTTCAGAACCTTTATACCTAACAATCCCCAGAACATTGTGTAGTTCAAAGACGAGCAAAGGAAGGGATGTAGAATCAAGCAGCTGGAGCTGGAGGAGGACAATGAAAGGGAAAACGGGAGTGAGGAGGCTGGGGTGTGGATGGTGGGTTCCTGACACTCAGTCCAAGTCTAGAACTTCCTCCTGGCAAAAGAGTCAGCCATTTCCCCCCGTTTCTGCCCTCAATGTTCTGATAATAAAAACCAGGTTCTCTTTAAAATGTCAGATTTCTCAGGATTTAATCCCCAACGATAAAAGTGAGTGAACTTGATGTGTCAGTTTAGACAGCATATACTGAAAAGGCCTCAAGCTAACAAAGGATGATGTGTTACACGTGACTCTCAGCCTAGGTGCACTTAAACTAGGTACCTTTGGTCTAGTTTTCATTTTTAAACTGGGATATCTCTAATGGGAAAATTTTTAATAGGAAAACTATGATCAAGATATACTTCTACGTTAAGTCTGAAGGTCTTCATTATTGTCAAGGGAGGCTAAGGAAGGCAAAAAAATGGAACTTGATTCTCCTTCTTTCCTTAGCCACATTCTAGAATAAACAGATGTCACATGACCCTAACATGAAAAGGAGAAGAAAAGCAGAGGAAGAAAATCAAGAGAAATTGGCTAAGGGGCTGGGGATGTAGAGAGAATTAAAATTGGAGACAGATTCTGGAGAGAATAATTCTTAGATTCATGCACATGCTATTCATTTAATGATATATATTATCATTAACACACAATCTTTGATTTCAGAGTTACATCCTACTAAACAAACCCCATGGACTAAAAGCCTAGGTACATTGGTCTGGAAACTTCCTTGTTGAACAAACAAGAAGACCCACCCACTATTTCAAATACATCCCACACATTTATAACAGAGATTCACTGGAAGTAACAAAGTCTCCAAGGTTTAAGCTAGTAGGTCATTCACACCTTATTGTCAATTTTTCTTTAATAATTAAAGTCACAGGTAGCTAAGATGGTCTCAGCAATTCAGAACTTTGCTGTGGGGAAAGAGAGCAGGAGGCCAGGGCAATGGAGTAGAATGGAGCAGAATGGTCTCCCATTCGCCTGCTCACGGCTGACCTTCACCTCTTTCCCAGCCCTGCCCTCCCTTCCATTTTAAGTACGTTCCTAGGACTGGTGGCTGACTTCTGGAAACCACTCCTGAACAAGGTCTCCAGATTAGGTTTTCAAAGTGAATGAGGCATAGTTCAAGTAATGTGATATATTATAGAAAGAAGGAGGCTTCTGATTCTGAGAACTCTGGGAGTGAATCCTACAACTCCACATACCAGTTGTACGGATTTGGTGAATTACTCAAGTTTCAGTTTACTCATTTATAAAAAATGGATAATCATATCCTGTGTCAGAAGGGCCCCTGTGAGGTGAAAGAGGTCACATCTGCAAAGGGCAGCATGATGCATTCATAGTTCCTACTGATCCCCATTTCTTCTAGTGTCACACATTCACACCTCCTCGGGGCCTGGGGGAGGCAGACACAGCCAGCATGGAGCCGCAACTCAGGGATTAATTTTGCATGTGAAGGCACAATGGTGCTGGGCTTCCAAGAACAGTCACACCAGGAGGTGCTGAGAAATGGGAACAACTTCTGGGGAGAACTTCTGTAGGAGGGAGCTTGGAGACTGGTAATTCCAGAAAGGGTATGTCCTGGGTTAGGGCGATGGCTGTCACAGATCTTACCTGTGGCAGTTACCAAGTCATCCCTGCTCTTGAAAAGGTACGCTCTGAGGACACAGTCCACTTCGTCCCGTCCTCTGTGGAATGCTCGACCCCCACTGTGAGGTCAGCAGAGCCTACCCTAAAGCTTAGAAATCGGAGTTCTCTGTACCGTCCCTATTCTTTCAGACCCACATTGAAATTACCTTCCAGAAGGAGAAACATGCTGTCTGTGAGGAAGCTAAGCATGGTGATCTTTATAGGGGACATACGTATCCATTTCTAGTGTGTTCCTTTGAGTTTTCATAATACAAGCTATGCCATTTATATGAGTGAGAAAGGTCCCTTGTTGGAGAATATGAAGTACGTAGATTATCACAGTTCAAGTTGCCAATTCTGGTAGCTATTCAGTAGATAAGTAATTAGTCCCAGTTTTGTTGGACCACTAATACCAGAGATTCATACCCTTGGAATAGAACCTTATACAGCAGTAAAGGTTTATAGCTATATAAAGCTGTCCAGCTGGACTGGAAGCAACCCACAATTATTTTCCATGCAAAACCCACTCGCATGAAGCATTCCTCCCCCTACCTCACTGACGGAGCGGCAGGGCAAGTGAAGCCCATGTTTGCATGGGAACTTTCCCAGGGCTTAATTCAAGACGCTGAAACAGTGAGCACACCTGAGCAAACGAGGCCAGGATCAGGCGGGCAGCCCTGGGCTGCAGCCCCACAGTTCTCTAAAACTGGTTTACAAACACAGAGAGACGAAGGCATTTTCAGTCTTTAAGGTTGGAATTCTACCCACTTGGTATAGTAATGTTCAGTTTTATCAGCTTTGCAAGAGGGGACAATGGAGAGCTGTAGTATTTTCAGTGCGTTGCATTTTCAGTGTGTGTGCATGTCTGTATATACCTCAGAGAAAACACCTCGTCTAATGCTACCCTCTCCTCGTGCATAAATGACATCGGATATTGTGCTGCTGAAATAGGCACCGACCTTAATTGACATGCAGCACCTCAGGCATTGCTAACAAATTTGAATTTGGATAGTAAAGCAAATTATGTTAAACAAAGGCTCACATTTGCCAAAATAGAAAATTTGAAATGTAGTATCACATAAGGAAAGAAAGAAAAAAACGCTGCAACACTTTCAGTTGATTATTCCAATGTAAAATTAAATCTCCCTTCTAAAATATTGTAACAAAGGTACAAGTCTTCAGGAACTGAATTATACATGTTAATGAATGTATAAATATCAAACACAGCAGTTAGCCTCGGTCTTCTATACAGTTGGTACTCAATAAATGTTACTTGACTTGAACTGAAGGACAAGACAAAATTCTGTAAGATGAAAAGGAAAAAAGAAAGTTTCCACAAAGCAAGTATTTTTGTATAATAGGCATATCTCAAACTAATAGGCAGGAAGTATATTTAAAAAATGTTTTTGCTTTAGGTCTAAAAGATTTTCCTTTCCAACTATAAAACAGCTGAAATCATGTATTCTCAGCCCAACGTAATTTCACGCCTAATTTATGGAAATAGAATACCAAAGGACTCTGAAAGGGAGAGGGCAGGCAGGAGGGAAAGGATAGTGTGACATTAACACAGGGACCTGCTACTCTGTTGTTTGGCCAGGAGAGAGACCTGGGCGATTCTAGCCTACAGGCAGCACTGTGAGATTCCAGCAAAAACATGTGTTATGAGGGGAGAAGGGGGGTTCTCAGCTGAATGAACTTACTGTTACCTTTTTCCCCTCTAACATAAGTCTTCTTTTTACTGATACTGTCTGAATTTGAAACATCTAATTTAATCCGTTGGAGGGCCAGTCTTCCTTTTATTTCCTGTCTGTACTGAAGCAGTCGCCTGTTTCAATTACGTCTTTCTCCAGCTCCTACATTTCTTGTGCTCCAGCTGGCTCAAAGTGCACTTCCTTGGAAGGTAAAATGCACTAACTGTGCTGATCGGAGACTGATAGCTGGAGAGCCACAATATTTAATAGCTGCACTGATAAGGAGGTTTAAAAAAATCCATTTTTGAGCCTAAACAAAAGGATATTATGTAGCTGTATGTTCAATTAAGATCTAGTTAAATTCTTTTTCCCATTATGTGGGACTTCATACAGGCAGCAGACATAATTCATAGTGTTATGGCAAATTTCATCGGCACTGTATGTTTGAGAAATACTTCCCTCCTGCTTTTCAGTTAGTTACTGCTGATTTGGGACCAGCTTGGTGCAATTATTTCAAAGAACAGAACTGTGGGATTGATACGGCGTTCTTGCAAAACCTTGGCTGGCTAAAAATAAGACTGTTTTGTAGTGGAGAAGGCAAAAAATGTCTCGCTGGGCTGTAAACACCAGTCAATGTATTTCTTTTCTGCTTTATGAAAACCACAATTTCCCCCCCCCCCTTTACTCATAGTGTAGTTTAATTACAGTTTAATCTCTTTCAGTCAGCTGCCCTGGAGACCTTATTGTTCCACCACAGTATTATCAAGGCCGCAGCTACAATTTATAGCAAAAGGTAGAGGCTCCCCTTAGAAAACCCCAAATTCTACCTCCCAATAAATAAATAAATAAATAAATAAATAAATAAATAAATAAATAAAATAGTCACTTTATTTCTAACTCACATTGCAAATTTTTATTAGGCCCCAGAGATGCTAGCCCAGTAATTAAAGAAATACCTGAGAGGTGTTGATCAACACTTACCCTGTTTAACTCTGCCCGGTCAATAAATCTGAAGGAAAACTTTTAAGTTAACAAGATTGTCTAGGCCTCCGGTTGCTGAAAAGTATTTGGTTACACCGAGGGGAAATGAGGTGGGAGAGGGTGGAGGAGAGGTTCAGAAGTAAAAAACCAACTCTCCACACTCCAGGTACAAGAAATACAGAGTAAGGAGTTTGTTGCAATTGAAGGGGGTGCTAAGGTCAGTAAATTATTTTTGCTGCTTTAAGCTCACAGGTGTAATTTAGTGTCTGATTTTTAGTACATATGTTGAAAGCATGGCTACAATCCTAGGGGTTTCAGTAAAAGAAAAGGTATAACTCCACTGTTTATTAGAACAAAACATGACAAGAATAAGGCGACTGCTCAACTCTGTGATGGAACTTTACTTTCCATATTACTTTGTCAGTTATTCCTTCATTGTCTTCATTCTTTAAATGTTTGAGGTAAGTTTGATAAATAAAATCATTTTCTCTAAAGAAGCAGGAGTAGCAAGAACGTTTCCTCCAGCGCGGCAATGCAGGCTGGCTACCTGGAGGGTTTCCATTCTCCCACTAACTTGGTTCTAACAGCAGTCTCTCCCACCCCATGACCTTCCCTTCAGTCTTAAATCGCAACCCAGGGGGGCACGGATGCTCACGGGGCTTCGGGTGGCTCTGCCCGGCGAGGGTCTCCAACCTGCTGCCCCTGGGACCACCTGAGCCATCTCTGAGGCTGGTTCCCTCCACCAACCACCCCCTCCCCCCCAGCAACCATGGCCTCTGCCACCTACCCTTCTGCTGCCCCTCTGTTTTTCTCTCCTTCTGGGGTTTTATGTAAAAAGTGCTGCTTTATGAATCAGAACTTCAGTGCCTACTGGTCCTCTCAGTTGTTATACTTGCTGACCAATTCCCCTGCTACCGGAGAACACATTCGTCTCTTATTTATCACTAATTACATACACTTTCATTTGAAATTATGGAAATTCATTAATACACTAAACTTTACAGAAAAAAAAAGCCAATGAACAGAAAGTTCTAAAAATCTACTAGAAATTTGCGTCTAATCCTAATCAATAAACATTTTTACATGGCAGAAATGTGTTTATTCCATTTTGTGTTTTTCTAAAATTCTTTAACATCATATGGTCATGTCCATTGCTCTTAATATTTTATAGGCTAAAATCATCTCTGCCAAACCATAAGGCATAGATCTCTAGGACCTCCATGGAATATTTTTCTAAGTGCTTCCACAAAATCAGTTTCTGTTTGAGAACACACTAGTCTCCAAGTATCCCATAGCGAACCTTCTAAAGAAATTGAGCGGCATTCTATTTCAAAGAGAAATCAAGACAGACATCTCACTCTATCATAGAGTGTCAATTTTCCTCCCTGTTTTCTCTCAGTTTTGGAAGTGATGGGTCGCTCTTCTGCCACACAAAATGTATAGCTCTATCTTTACAGTCTTAGACTTTCATAATGTAACTTAGTAGGTTAGGCCTTTGAGCTAGTTCCAAGTTAAGCTGCTTGATTTTATTTAAGTGCTGGTATAAGAAGTGGTCCGAAATGTATGCTTTATTTTTTCTGTTGTAATCTGCATGCATTGAAATATTATAAGATATGATGTTTGTTTTCTAAGTAGGGGGAGCATATGTTATTAAAAATATATTCCTGTGTATTAAAAAGATCCACATACATGCCATTTTAGAGGTTGTACTGTCTAGGTTTGTGTAAGTGCACAACGACGGAATTGCCTAATGACACATTTCTCAGAAAAAGATCAACTTACTTTGTGGAGAATTTCAAGATTATCTTTTTCTCCAAACATAAAAGGGTTAAGGATGGCTGGAACTGAAGTGAAGCCAACATTATAAAATATATACATACTTACATATCTAGGTATTTTTATCTACCTCTCCCTTTAGGTATATGTTTAATTAGGTTTTCGGTACTGTCTTTCTTTTTCAAAGATGATTTTACATCAGTATTTTCCATGAACACATCTGCTGTTGCTTTACAGCCTGAATTTACTAAATGTCATAGCTAACAAAGGAAGGATTTACGCTTTTTCAACATACATTCATTTTGTTTTCTCCAAGCTCCTCCCTCTCTACTCAAAGCTGATGACTTCTAAAACCAAAATGGTTGGTCAGAATCCAATCAAGAATATAAAGGCAACTGAATAAATAAAACCATGAAGTAAGTGTAAAATATTAGTGTCCAGACATCCGAGATGTATGTGGCTACTATGAAACTCCCACAGCTGTTCTGGCCTGGAGCTCACGTGGTTCCTCAGATTTAACAGGACCCATTACCAGTTAAGAGTTTTATTTGCTTAATAAATTACATTCTAAAGCACAATAGCCTAGGCTCATAGCTGTAAAATTGCCAAATATTGTCAATGGCCACTCTCTGGTCATAAATAACAAAATCATCTATGACTCATTGGAGTTTTGATTCCCAGGGCAATTCTTTCTCGCCATTACTCAAAAATGTAAAAAAGGGCCTCTACGTGGCATTTTATGGAGGTTATAAATTACTCAAAGGAGATGACATAGGACAGATTTGTAGACCGAGTAACAGGAACCAGCCAAGCAAATGTGTAAATTAAAAAACTAGTGACAAAGAAGAGGGCTAGTGAAAGAACACTGGAATCCTAAGAATAGATCACAATTAACTACAAAAAGAGAAGAGGGGAATGGAACAAAAGTAATACAAAAAACATTCACAGAACATGCTATTAGGGGCAATGTATTAAAATAACTGAACCATCACCTGGTGACTCAAAGAGCAAAACTCACGTTAACCTTGAAATGTATGTATATTCACAGTCTTATTTGAATGCATCAAAGGGTAAACACAGTATCTAACAGGTGCCACAGAGACAAACTTTAGAAGGCCAATTTTTAATAGCAAATATCAATTTTAAAATGTGGTTAATAGTTCTTTCATTTATGCAACTAACATATAACACTGAGCAGTTGCTGTCTGCTTGCTCTCAGGCCAATGGCTGGGGTATTGAAATTAATAAGGCACGGTCCTGCCATCTGCAAGAGAAGCTCGCGGTCCCGCAGAGGCTCACAGTTGGGAAAGGAGGGAGATGGTTAAATCAGCACGCCCACTTGCACTCCCTGGGTTAACACAGGTCCCAAGCTGTGTGGAACGGTGTAGACTAGGGCACCTGACTCACTCAGTTGGGAAAGGCAGGCTCAGGAGAAGCTGTGCTGGGCATGACAGGTGGGAGGAACCTGGGGGAGTAAGGATGGAGAAACAGTTGTCCTGGCAGACGAAACAAGATGAATGAGAGGCATGAAAAACCTGGTCTGTGGAGACGACAGACAGGGGAGAGGTCAGGGGGTGAGGTAAGAAGGGCAAGCACGAGGGTTTCCGCTGCCAAAGAGGAGGATGGACGTTACCTGGTAGGCAAGCAGGACAGTGACAAGGTCAGATTGGTATTTAGAACGATGACTGTTTCAGCACTGTGGCTAATTCCATTATAAGACCATTTAATGACCAAGTCAAGCTTTTTTAGCTTTTAAACAGAATAATCTTGAAAACTAAAAATGTATTTTTGTGGCAATTATGAAGACTAGAGCAGAACAGACTCGGTTATATTCTTTTTACATGTACTGCACATGTACTAGTCCAGTTATTTTCTGTGGAAATGGAAGATGTCCATTCACAACGACAAGGTTTTTTACATGTCTTTATTGCTCCCTCTCATTTCATTATGGGTTTTTCCCGCCCAGTATTCTAGAGAGTGATTTGTAATGATGTTAGGGAGATTCTGACAATGTGAAATACAATCTTGCCCATTAGTTTGTCCCACGTTCAGAGGATAGATTTTAAAATCTTTTGGTCTCTTAATTTCTTAGACTAACTGCTGGGTAAACTCTCCTGCCCCACTGAGGTTGAAATGATGAAATAATTATTGAAAAAGTTTCACCTTTGTCACAGAGAAATTTGTCCTGTTTCATAGAAGCCATCAAGAATATGGTCCTGTGGTCTTTTCTAATATTCAGTGTAACGCTATGAAGTGCGAACTGCCTTAAACAGACATTTTGACAAACAAGTCGTGTAAGTATTATCAGCTAAGTTTTATTCACATGTATGTTCTTCGCAACTCCCAGTGGTATTTTGCACACAGTAGGTGATTAAGCACACCTTGAATAAATGAGTATTGCTTTTAATTATAGATGATTCCATTTTAATACATCTTTAACATACCATTTTCTATGTACAATAACTACCAACATTTTGACTGACCACATACATATATTTTTAACTGAAGAGCTCCGTAATGCTTTTGGCGACTTAATGGAGAGTCTCCTGTTACACAGCGCATAGGCACATCCACAGGCACAACCTCTGTCCCTCACGGAAGATACGGCATCGCTGACCCTTCACTGAGGCCGTCTACAGTAGGACTCAACGTCTGAGGGCAGTGACACACTGGTTGGTGTTCCTATTCTGCTACCTGTCATTCTCTGAATAAGTTTCATAGTCCATTAAAGTAAGTACTGCACCCAGAGAATTTTCTTTGGATATATAACCACAAACCCACTTGAAATTAAGTACCTAGTTTCACAATGCTTTGCTTCCATAATTTTAGAATTAGAAGCGCTGATATTCATTCATCTTATTCACCTAACTATTATTTACTGAGCAAGTATGTTCCAGGTACATGCTGGATATGTAAAACATAACGGTACCGTCTTCCTGTCATGGGAATCACAGTCAACTAGGAGAAGGGACGTATAATTAAGACATAAAAATGCTAAAACACAGACCTTTATACAACGCTATGGAGGTACAGTGGAGGAGGGAATTATTTTGAGTGGGATAAAAGGGGTTGGAGTAAAGCCCACAGAGGTCAAGTTTTAGCTGAGGACCTAGGAGAAGGAAGAGGAGTTCCCACGCAGAGAGAGGCCTCGCCACCCAGGCAAGGTGAATGGCAGGACCCCGGGACACGGGCTGTGTGCACAAAGCACGTTGGGGACGTTCAGTGCCCCCGTGGCGATTCCGTGAGGAGCACGTGAAGGGGAGATTCCAGTCAGTCCCTTGGGGCCACGGGATAGAACTCACTGAGGACCTGAGACTTTCTGTAGCTGACAGTGGATTGAAAAAAGTAGAGGAAACCAAGGCTTTCTTTCCAGTGTTGGCAGCTGTAGAATCTCCCCGGAAACTCAGGAGGGGTATGAGGGAGATAAAAAAAGAAAGGGCAGAGGAAGGGAAAGGGAAAGGGGATGGGGGGAGGAAAAGAAGGAGGAGTCCGGGGAGGACAGAGAGGAGGAGGGAGAAGAGAAGGTAGAGCCGGAAGGGCAAGTCAGAGGGTGACAACTCCACGCCTGGTCCCCACACCGAGGTGGGCTCACCCAGAAGCTACAAGTGCAGGGCCCAGGGCGCCGCAGCTCTCGGGGCTGCGCAACCAGCTTGGGTCTTGCTGTGGATTCTTGGGACTCGCTGGGAGGGAGGCCCACTCTGTATTTTATTCATTTTTTGAGACAAACAAGCAAAAGTTCCAGTTCGATGTAAAGTTATTAGACTCCAGTGTGAAAAGAGTGCACACTGGGAGGAGAACCTTTTTTTTTTTTGCTAGAGCTTTCCTTGGTTTATCTCTTTGACAATTCTTGGTAACTATATGCTTCTAAAAGGAGATACTAAGCATCAATATGTTTTCAAGAAACTTGGAAAAGAATAAACACTACTAAAGAACTAATAAATAAACTCAATCATTTTAAAGGTTTCTTTTCATGAAAGTTCAGAAGGGAAACCCAGAGCTCAGTAGTCAGTGCGACGTTATTTTAGAAACTACTGCTCCTAACTCATTGCTAACGGCATGTAATGTGAGAAAAAGAAAGAACTCTTATGGGCTTCCTTTTTCATCTGAAAACTTTACATGATACCCCAGGAGACAGAGAACTGTAAAATCCCTGAGGAGGCACATTGGGAGTGATTCGTTGTAGGCGGCCAGTAATGTACGGTCGAGAAAACAGAGTTCCAGAGGATTTAGTAAGAGCGTCTCTCCAAGGGTTACAGCATCCTCACGAGGTACTCACGAGGTACTCAAGACCTTCAAGGAAGAGAGAAGCAGCAACTCACTGACCGTTTCTTTAGTAGTGATATGTTCTTGTGTATAATTTAAAACAAAAACTCTTTTTAAGTTTTCTTAGTGCAAGTCAACTAAATACAGAATTGTTCATCCTATTGTTTTTTATCATTAAAAAAAAATTAGGGAAAAAAATCACAGAATCTATCCCATGCACTGTTTAATATAAATAGTAAAATGTTTGGTTTCATGTAAAGAAATGTATAAGATGTATAAATTATAAAACATAATTGTTTCACATTAGCAAATTCTGAAAATCTGGCATTATGAAACCTGTGCTGTATTTTAAAATGAAGCTCAGTCGTCAAAGGGAACCTGAAGCCTATCTGTCCTTTCTGGCTTTCCATTTTCATTTCAGCAGATTCACATATTGATAAAAATTTCCTGATACTTCAATTTCTGGATATTTCAGTTTCCAATTAAAAATGATAGGATGAACAGTTCTGCACTTAGTTGACTTGTACTAAGAAACAGAAAGGTGTGTATTTTAAATTAAGTGTGAAAAGTCAGGTCAAATTTGGGGACAATAGCAGGCATGCAATAACATCATAAATTCTAAGACAAAACATACATGACCGCGTTATAAAATCTCAAGATGAATACGTAATGCCATGGGTTAATACTGACCACATAATTTTAAACCAAATCAGAGTATCAGTGCTCATTTAAGAGTGATTAAATCTACCTTGGCTGCCAGAAAGTGTTTGGGTAGCATCAAAACCGGGAAGGTTTTCATTATCCTCATTCATAGGACTGCCTGTAGCAGACACTGGAACTCCTTTCACAAAAGGAAACAGCTTCCCACTTTCAAAGGACTGTGACTAGAACGGCCTTTTTTTCTTTCTAAAAAATGTGAACGTTTTCGGAATCTTTGGAAAGACTATCGGAACCTTATGAAAAGTCTTATAATGTTTTCAACATTAATACAAAAGATAAGGGTACCCAGAGTAAAAAGGGGCAGCTCCTTTGGGACACTCAGGGACCACCCAAGCTGTGTTCTGTGAGTTTGTCGATGTGCCTGCCATATGAGGAGCAGGAGAAATGTAAACACGTCGGGGATTGTGAAGACTTAAATAATGTAAGAGTTAATAATACGAAGAGCCACCTCATGTCTATAGTATTAAAGAACTCTCAAGTGGAAGATGATATTCAATTTGAAGGCATTTTATAGTTGTATGTAAAAAAAAAAAAATCACACGAGTGTGTATATATATATTCAAAGCTCACGTATATGAAACAATTCTGCTTTGTAATTCAGTCTCTAAACTTCTTTATACAAAATCAATTAAACTACTGGTATTTATTTTATGATTTTGTAAAATTTCCTGATACTTCAATTTCTGGATATTTCAGTTTATAATTAAAAACGATAGGATGAAAAATTCTGAACTTAGTTGACTTGTACTAAGAAAAAGAAAGGTGTTTATTTTAAATTAAGTGTGAAAATCAGGCTAATTTTGGGGACAATAGCAGGCAGGCAATAAACATCATATATTAAAGACAAAACATACATGACTGCATTATAAAATCTCCTCTTTAAGGTGAGACATTCTGCTGTGGGTTAAATGCCCTCTGCCCCCACCACACACATAGTGCATCTCATTCAAATAGGTAGCTGAGGCTTTCCAATATGTTGGAACACTTTTAGAGCATTGAAGACAATTTCTTTTTCCCCAATGCATGTACTGTGTGCAATAAAAAGCAATTCACCTAATTAAAAAATTCAGCAATTCACCTTAGGTTTGAGGCAAGTTTAGAGTATCAGTCACCCTATAAATAATATTATTAACCCAACAAGTCATCATGCAAACATGTATAAGAGATAATTTCATAAAATAAACATTAGATAACTTCTTCATATTTGGAAATAAATAGCCATGATAGAAAATTTCAATGCCTTTGTTTTTGCTATCAAAGTCTAAATGAAGGCTTCTTGTCGTCCAGCCTCACTGATCAGGCACGAAAAAGTACCTGACATAGACAACAGGCCTATCCAAAGGAAATATTTATTCCATTTGGTGAATAAGGCCATTTCTGGGAAAACTAGGAGAAAATCCGTCTGAGTATTTGTTTGTTATTCTCCTTTTGATGGCCCACATGCTTTCAAACATCTCTTATAAAAAAGGAATTGGTGAGATTAAAAAAAAAAATACCATTCCTACTCACACAGAGCAAGGAATGAGACTTTCAATTTCTTTATTTTTCCTTTTTTTTTCAAATGAAAAAGAACATGCATACTAAAAAGGCCAAGCCAAGTTCTATAGATAACTTACTATTTAATTAGTTGAGCTGTTTTTGATGGCCCTCTGCCTGTTTTATACCTTACACTGATGTCCAACCTTGTTTTTGTTCTTGCAGATTTCTTTCACAAGAAAACTCAGGCTGACAGAATATTGCAAAATAAGGAGAAAACTGAAGAATCTGGAAGAAAGAATCTGGAAACTAAAGAATCTTCTCAAGTGGAAGAAAGAATCTTTGTCCATCAGACCAAATACATGCCGTATTTCTAACATGCTATGCATGCAAATTACCAGCTATTTGCCATGCGAGGTAAATGAGTAAGAGTGTACACTGTCCATGGGTGTGGGCACTGAGCTGGGTGTGAGGTTTGCACTCCTGGCCTTGACCTGACCTTGACAGGTGGTAAGACAGGGCAAGGGGAGAGGAAGTGGATGGAGAAGTAGCCATGTATTCATATCCCATTCATTCAGTACTTATGAGAGCTTACTGTGTTGTTGGCAGTGTTCTAGGTGGTGTTGAATCCTTCTAGGTGGAGGACCTGCTACGTGCCAGCAGCTGTAAATACCACCATTCACCTTTATGCTATCTTACTGGAAATGATATTTTTGTGGCTTACTTATCCATGAGCAAACTGAGGTGCAAAGAGCTTATTTAGTTATCTTAAATCACATCAACTAAGGATTGAGCTATGACTACATCCCAATTTTGTCTCATTTCAAAGCTAAGGATCTCTTGATGACTATATTATGGTGATTCCACAAAATATCACTGTTAGATTTATTCATGTATAATAGCAGCACCCTCTTCTAAAAGCTTCAAGAGAAGTAATATTTCAGACTGCTACTGGTAATTCATAGTATATTGTGACATGTTTTGCTATGATTTCTACTATTTTATAACTTTAATATAAAAGTAATACATTGTCATTGTAATAAATCAAAGAACACAGAAGTGTATAAAGAGTTAACAGGCTTTCTCCTCCTCTTACAAAGTTGAATTCAACCAATTAACCAATGTTCAAAGTTTGCCTTTTTCTTTTAATAATTTTTTCTCAGCTCACGCTAACTGCAACAAATCACATGGACATCTCTTTTCTTTCTTTTTTTTAATCGTGAAAATTTTTCTTTTTGTCTTTTGACAGCAGGATGCTGCTTCAAAAATGGGAGTAAATGGAGGGGTAGTGATAAAGTTTTGGAAGACCATGGAAACTGCTGGAATAAAGCAGGTCTGGATGGGGTTATCAGAGTTTAAATCAAATAAATTTTCCCTTTCTTCTAAAGCAGTATCTAGAAAATTAATTATTAGTAAATTAGCAGTGACTATACATAAAAATAGCAGCATGACTATACATAAGCTGGTGTCTACACACATATATTTAATACATTGCTCTCTCTCTGTACACACACACACACACACACACACACACACACACACGATGCTACTGATAGATTGCAATGTAGAACATGCCTTCCTGTTCCAATACAAATGGGTCTGCATTTTCTTTCAACTTGGCAAGGTTAAAAAACAGACTCGTCATAAGTGTGTAATGTCTTGAACCAAAATAGACTTCCTTAATGATTTGTTTTCTCCAATTTCACCACAAAATGTAATGCAGCCAACAAAAGAACTATTCTTCCCCCACGTATAATAACATGTTATTCAACAATCATGTAAGAAAGCCTATACATAAGACTGCCAAGGATCTGAAATTGAGTTTCTAACTGAAATGTTTGGGGAAAAAAAAATTTTTTTTAAGTTTCACTCCAAGGCTTTGAGTGAAGTGATATAAATACCTAGGCATATACAGTTTTGCTTTGCTACTGTAACATGCTTACAGAAGTAGTTATGGTTTACTTTATGACATAGGTCACTGAAAACATTAACCGTAAAAACATATAAAGATACAAACAAGTTCTCAGTAGGCCATTTACTTTGTAGCAGAACAAACAATTTAACTGCTTCTGTCCTTGGGAGGGCAAACAGCTCCGGATGAACCTGGGTCAGGAGGACCCCTTGGCTTTCTGGGGAGCTTCCAGTCTGCGTGCCCTTTACCCTGTCTCACGACATGGAGGAGCTGCACCTTGGACAGGAGGTAAAAGCCTGGTTAACAGGAGCAAAGGCACCTATGCCCTAAATCCTAAAGATTATAATTAAATGATGAGATTTTTCTTTCTCTTCTTTTCCTCCCTCCCTTTCTTTCTGAGAACTTCAAAAGAAAGAAAAATTATAATGCTGTAAAAAGCTAAAAAAAGGGGAAATAAGTGAATCCCTTATTTAGTTTTCTAAAATATAGAGTTGGTCTTAAAATATATCCCATTATCATTAGCCCATCAGAAAACTACAGAAACTACAGAACTAGAGAACATAAATACAACATCTGACTACACAATGATGCATTAATGCTTTGGGTATAAACACAGTAATGGATATCAATATTACCAAACGTGAAGACATCTCCTGCATCTGTCACATTTCTGAGGAAGTTAATTGGGTGAATTAAAACATATTAGGCAAGAGAAGGCATAGCTAATGAATTTTGAAAATTAGAATATCAAGGACAGATTGTTGTAAAGACTGAAAGTTAGGTTTCCCTGAGGTGGGGGTGGCCGGGGAAGCTAGTACATGCATGCACACATTTGTATAATGTATGTAACATGTCATGTATGGAGCACACATACACACTTTTACACTGGATCATCAAAATAAGTGCATTTTGCCTCATGGACTTCGGGGAGCCTGGGTTTAAGTCCCAGACCCACTGTTTATCTCCCATGTGGCCATGGGTAAGTAAGTCACCCACCCTTCTTTGCCTCATACTAGGGAGAATACCACTCATCTTACAGGGTTACCGAGAGATGTAAAAAGTTAATGCAGGTAAGGCCCTAGTGTCATACCCTGCAATTAGTGTCATATCCTGCACTTCATTAATTCTTGTGAAAAGTACTGGCTGTAACTTGTCACATCAGGAAAGTTTCATGGAAGAGGTCTGCCCCTTGGAAGATATTTCTTTATATCCACTTTAAAATCTGTACTGTGAGTTAGGTTTCTCATAGAGATAATATTATGACAGGTAGAAGGTTTGGGGGGAATGTTAATCTAGTTGCTACGTTGTGATGAATGAGAACATTCAAGACAATAAAATAGTATGGTCCACAGTAGGAGTCTTCATTCTAAGTGTAAATGATTGCTGCAATTTTGAGCGTTTGTTTTGGTAATGTGCACAACAATACAAACATCACACAAAAACTTCTGTCTGGTACTAATATAAAAGCCCCCCCAATAGTATAACCATTATTAAATGAAACTCCATATTTCCTAATGTGTTGTTACAGTTTCTAAGCTACCTCTGACTCATCATTAAAGAAATGAAATTTACAAGCTTGAAAACAAATTTAGTATGAATTGTAAATGGGGAAAAAGAACTTAGGGTAGTTATCTGCTATTCATGTGATACTGAAAGAAGAGGCATAAACTTTATTATAAAAAAATAAAATGTGGATAAAGAATCCCCTGGTAATGAAAACATACACATAAAAAGTATTGGATTTCGCAATCAAAATTTGCAATGAGAATTTTCTTCCTTTGGCAGTCAAACAAAAATTCCAGGAAAATGGTTTAAATTCCCTTCACAAAGTTTAAATGTAGCTATTGGTTATTAACTTGCAAATATAAGATAATATTTTGGTATAGATATCTGACCAATGATTGCTTATGTACCCTATAAAGCTTAGAATGTTTTTTGCCTTTAATACATTTGATATACAATTATTGTTATAGCAGTCCCACCTCTATTTACTGAATGTAATTCCATACAGATGTATTAGAATCTCCTAGAATTCTATGTAAGTTTTAATGTAAACAATTCACCTAGATGGATAGTAGTGTTCATGATTATTTTTAAGAGAGAAGAATGTTTTAAAGACGGGGTAACTTACTCATGCTTTGAAGAATAAGTTCATTTGATTTCTAAAATTCTGATCCACACTGTAATTTACATAATGCTCTGTAACGTAAAGTCCGCAGCTTTTAAAAAAATCACGCATTCCTCTAAATTCACATTTCACAGATACAAATGATCCATTGGAATGTCCTGCTTGTAAGCCTAAACACTCTGGGGCTGCCTGCTCACTAGGTCTTTCTGCACATGTGGGTAGGGGCCTCAGCTGTGACCCTGGCCCTGGGCTTCTAACTCAGCCCCCTGCCATTGACTTCAGCGAAGTTACAGAGCCAATATGTTTCTAAAAGGAATTTACAAAAACAGTTATGGGAAATACTGAAAGCACGTTGACCTCACTGTGTCTTACGTAGTACATGGGTTCTATATATGGACACATACATTACGCCCAATTATAGCTATCCCAAAGTGAAAGGATGTCTTGAGAGAGGCATTATTATAGCAAACAAGACAGGAAACATTCTTTTTCATTTTTCAAGGAAAGACAGATATTTGTTTCTTGTCTCCTGGCAAAAATGGGAAGGTTTCTAACATTTCAGAGTTACTGTGTCTCTCCAGAGATTCCAAGAAGTGCCGATGCTAAACAATCCCAAGCTGAGGCAACATTCCTGGTTCCTTCCTAGCTGGGAGATTCTGTTCAGCCTGAGCTGTGTGTGCTGCCAGGAGCCGCTGATGGTGGACAGTGACCAGTGGCCAGCCGGCTGCGGGTGGGCGGGCTGGTGCTTCAGGGAGCATGCCTGGCAAAGCCAGGGCGGCCAGGAAGAGGAGGGGGAGACTGACATTTCTTTGGTAATAAAAACGCAATTTATATAAACTATAGGAGACTTGGTGAGAAAGTAAAAGAGGTAATTGTTCGCATTCCAAATGTTTTAATATATAAACTGTGTAACCATCACTCACGAATAGTGCAGCTGCTAACAATTTTTCTTTTTTTTCTCTCCCCAGGATAAAAATCATGCTGAAGCCAAGAGATGTTTCTCTAGTGAATGATATTTTGAAACTTTGGTCATAGTACATTTTTAAGAAGTCAGGAAAGCTCGTAGTCTGAAATTTGAAAGAAACCCCAGTTTTTATCCCAAGTAGGAAGGACCACATTTCGGCTTAGTCTTCAGAGGAGGAAAAAAAGGCCAATTCTGCATGCACATCTGTTTCCAGTGTGATGCTGGTATGCAAACTATTGTCTATTGGAAGTGTGTTGTGGTAATGTTTGCCAGGGTTAAAGGCTGGGTCAATTTGATCAAGAAGCTAAAATTAGCTTCTGTGTGTTTTCCTGAAAAGAAAAAAATACTGTAAAGCTCTTTGTTTTCCTTTAAGCACTGTTCTCAGATTTCAGTTTCTGGTGTGTAAACTACCAGGAAACAGACGTCTATGACAAGTGACTTTTTGTTCATTGCATTCTGCATAATGAAATGATGCAACACATTACCTGAGCTGAAGGATGCATGAAAAAAGCAAACATTCTGACTTAATTCACATTTTCCTATTTAAAAAAAATTCACCTACAAATATTTAAAGAGAATGCATTTGGAAATTCAAAACCATAGCTACATTTTAAAGTATGTGATGGTTTGGCAAAGCCCAAACATATTAAGAAACTCATCATTCTGAGAAGTATTGGGGTAAGTTTTAGGTCATATATTCCTGGTTTCATGACAGTGCTCTGATTATTTCCACAGGAAGTAAGTTCCTTAAGACAAAAAAAGAGGAAAAAAATTCATGTAAAACTCCAAACCAGTAATAATTCAACAAACTCAAAGTGCAAAAAAAGGACTAATAGAAACAAAATTCACAGTTATGAGATAATTCAAGAAAAATACCAATATGCAAAATTACTTAACAGTTCAGATAGATGGGAGAGAAAAAAAGAAAGAGCATAATTATCTGTTATGTTTAAGACTTTGTGATGAGTGCACAAATAAACCTTTTAAAAACAGAAGCATGTTTTTTATTTACATTCTCAGAAATTTGCTTTTTCTTGTATTAGATGCTAAGTTAAATAACAATGATCTATTTTTACTCAGTAAAATGCCTCTTTAATATTTTAACTACTTAATTATTAACTTTGAAAATGATTTATAATATAATAAAATATAATTTAAAAATGATCTATAATGTAACAAGTATTTTTATTTTTTGTTATAGCATAGTTACAACTTTCCCTGATAAAGAGAAGTCTGAGAGAAGAAATAAAGTATTTGTTGGGGGGAAGTATTTGTTTCCCCCAAATACAAAACGTGATGGGAAAATAGTTCAACCTAGTTATGCCAATGTGAAATATTATATATTTGGGTCATTTATACCTGAGGATTTCCTTTTCTCTAGGCATCCTCTTGATTTTAGTAACTTTCTGTGCTTTTTAAATTTAAAGATAATTAAAAAGATTTGGTATGTATACTAGATGTACGTAAAATATTTGGCAACACATATTTCTATACAAAATTTATGTATTTGTAAAATATACATAAAATTACCTACTTTTTATATTTAAATATCTTCTAGAATTGAACACTCTAGTACTTACTAAATGTTTGATTTTTTTTTTTCTCTTGGGTCAGATATTACTGGGATAAAAAAAGCCATTATATATTTTGATATCAATAAACTTCTATATTATCTCTAACTTCTCAGTACCCACTCTTCAGTTTAAAATGGGCCCATTTCTCACACAATTCTTTTTTAAAAATGGGGATACTAATATCAAACATCAATGAGTGTCTATTCATCAAGTCCAAAGCTTTTCTGATACTATCTTCCTAATTGTATCATCTTAAACGCAGCTGACTGCAGCCTTCTCCAAAGAGATTCCCCAGGGTTTGTAAGATCTGTGCTGGCCAAGTGCTCTTCCCTCCTTGTCCCAGCACTCCCACTTCCTCCTCTTCCGGGCACTCGAATTTAGGCATTTCCTAAAGTTGTGACCTTATCTTCCGTCCTTTTCCTTTTCCATACTGTTTTTCAGTAAATTCATCTACTAATATGGCTTCAATTACCTATGTTTCTGGTGTAAGGACCTTTAACTTTCTGGTCCATGGATAGACTTCAGGAGATCTGTTAGACTCCTGAAATTGTTAGAATGTATGAATAAATATGTACATTTTTGGTGACCATCTAAGTTTTTCATTGAAAGTTGTCCATGACTCAAAAACAGGATAAAACAAAAATTGAGACCCCCTTTTCCAACACCATTTCAAATAGCCCAGTATCACCCCCACTTCATGTTACCTGCCATACCCTGAAAACACTGCTTCTCCTGTGTGCCCTATTTGTTATGCTATTACCAGATTCTACCCCTCCTTTCTCTGTCACCAACAACTTCAATCTGCTGTGAATCCAGAGGCTTCTCTACTCTCCTCTGTTCCCACTGCCATCCCATCAGTCTGTGACCCTTGAACTATGTGATGAGTTTGCCTCCCAACTGTCTTCCTATCCGGGATGGCCACTGTCGCACAAGCCATGTCATAAACCATGCAAATGCACTACATCTCCATGTGACCTGAAAGAGCCTCCTGGGGCTATGCACACAGCAAGGATCCAGGCACACACTTCCGTGCCGTCCACAGCATCTTTCCCACTTCCCTCTGCAGTCTTGTTTTCTACAGAAACAAGACTGCTCTTCCTTCCACAATTAATTATTCACTGTCTCTAAGTATATACAAACTTTTTTTTAAAGCCTTTGTGCCACATGTCTTGATGAGCCCTCTGTACTAGAAAAATACTATGAAATCCTTGCCTTTCCAAATGCCTGGCAACCTGGCTTTTGTGTCTGTTCCAAGGGGTTTGCAGGAGGGCACAGAGTTTGCAGCAATAGGAGCACATGTGTCGCGTCAGTTCCAAACCAGCTCCAGCATAGACTACCCAAGGAGCCTTCTGCAGACTACCTCAACTCTCTGCACTCACAGACTTGTTCTAAAGTGTGGATAATATTTAACAGCCAGAATATGAGGATTTTTAGTGCTCAGTATTTTGTAGCTATTATTTTAACATCCTCACTCCCAAGTAGTGATTTTGCTGTCCTCTGTCCTCTGCCTTGGGTTCTAATACTGTATGTGTATTGTTTTCTCACCTCCTAAACATGACTTTAGATGTCAAGAGCATTCGTTAATTATATTTAAATCACCTCAAGCAGCTAGCACAGTGCCTCACACATAGTAGGTGCTTATTAAATATTTGATTATTTTTCTGAAGTCACTTTTTCTTGGGCCAAAAATTACAGAGGCAGAGGAGAAGGAGAAAGAGGATCCACAGAGAGTTTTTAAAAACTTTTTTTAAAAAAAAACATCTAAATCCTTTACTTGCAAATAAATAAATCCTCTTGTGGAAGTCAGTCACAGTTTCAAAACATGAGATACAATGCATAAGGTTTTTACAGGTACCAA